>NC_088237.1:17709968-18078301 GCF_036934945.1 Oncorhynchus masou masou
GTGCACAAGGTAGCAAAACTTTTAGCAACTGACAAATAACAAGCCTCTCCAAATTCTGGTAGTCCTTCCCAGGTTCGGCCGGTTGCTTCCATTTGATTTCAGTATTTAGCATCTACAGTCCTCCGGTCTTACAACTGAGCTATCGAAGGGAAATATACGTATTCAGAAAAAGCAGGATCGTATTCGTTAGTGCACAAGGAAGCAAAACGTTAAGCAACTGACAAAAAACAAGCCTCTCCAAATTCTGGTAGTCCTTCCCCGTTTCGGCCGGTTGCTTCCATTTGATTTCAGTATTTAGCATCTACAGTCCTCCGGTCTTACAACTGAGCTATCGAAGGGAGCTCTTTGTCTTCGTAAAAAGCAGAATCGTATTCGTTAGTGCACAAGGTAGCAAAACGTTTAGCAACTGACAAAAAACAAGCCTCTCCAAATTCTGGTAGTCCTTCTTCGTTTCGGCCGGTTGCTTCCATTTGATTTCAGTATTTAGCATCTACAGTCCTCCGGTCTTACAACTGAGCTATCGAAGGGAAATATACGTATTCAGAAAAAGCAGGATCGTATTCGTTAGTACACAAGGTAGCAAAACGTTTAGCAACTGACAAAAAATAAGCCTCTCCAAATTCTGGTAGTCCTTCCCCGTTTCGGCCGGTTGCTTCCATGTGGTCTCTTATGAATTTGACTCTCATTTAGCCTCCACATTCAATTAATCAGTACCTATATAATCAATTGAAACCAGAACTTAAATTGAATCTTAGAACAACTTATTTGTTATTTGGTATACATGACACACACGCACACAAGGTCACCATTACTCTATTTAAACTGCTATACCAAGTTACATCTCACTTTACTACTTATACAACAGTCATCATAATTGGACATATATTATTTTATAAATCATAATATTTATTCTATTGTATACATCTCACAAGGAGTTTTATTACTTTGTATTGGTATTTTTGCACTTGGCATTTGATTTTAGATTGATATTGTAATGCATTGTTGAGGAGAGTTTGCGAGTAAGCATTTAACGAAAGAACTTGGAATTGATATGACATGGGCCGACAAAAATATTTTCCTTCGAGCCGGATTTGAACCAGCGACCTAAGGATTTCAGCATTTAGCCTCTACAGTCCTCCGCTCTACCAACTGAGTTATCGAAGGGAGATGTACTTATTCAGAAAAAGCAGAATCGTATTCATTAGTGCACAAGGTAGCAAAACGTTTAGCAACTGACAAAAAAACAAGCCTCTCCAAATTCTGGTAGTCCTTCCCGTTTCGGCCGGTTGCTTCCATTTGATTTCAGTATTTAGCATCTACAGTCCTCCGGTCTTACAACTGAGCTATCGAAGGGAAATATACGTATTCAGAAAAAGCAGGATCGTATTCGTTAGTGCACAAGGAAGCAAAACGTTAAGCAACTGACAAAAAACAAGCCTCTCCAAATTCTGGTAGTCCTTCCCGTTTCGGCCGGTTGCTTCCATTTGGTCTCTAATGAATTTGACTCTGGTCATTCAATTAATCAGTACCTATATAATCAATTGAAACCAGAACTTTAATTGAATCTTAGAACAACTTATTTGTTATTTGGTATACATGACACACACGCACACAAGGTCACCACTGCTGTTACTAGTAATTATTACTCTATTTAAACTGCTATACCAAGTTACATCTCACTTTACTACTTATACAACAGTCATCATAATTGGACATATATTATTTTATAAATCATACTATTTATTCTATTGTATACATCTCACAAGGAGTTTTATTACTTTGTATTGTTATTTTTGCACTTGGCATTTGTTTTTAGATTGATATTGTAATGCATTGTTGAGGAGAGTTTGCGAGTAAGCATTTAACGAAAGAACTTGGAATTGATATGACATGGGCCGACAAAATATTTTCCTTCGAGCTGGATTTGAACCAGCGACCTAAGGATATCAGCATTTAGCCTCTACAGTCCTCCGCTTCACCAACTGAGCTATCAAAGGGAGCTGTATGTCTTTGTAAAAAGCAGAATCGTATTCGTTAGTGCACAAGGTAGCAAAACTTTTAGCAACTGACAAATAACAAGCCTCTCCAAATTCTGGTAGTCCTTCCCAGGTTCGGCCGGTTGCTTCCATTTGATTTCAGTATTTAGCATCTACAGTCCTCCGGTCTTACAACTGAGCTATCGAAGGGAAATATACGTATTCAGAAAAAGCAGGATCGTATTCGTTAGTGCACAAGGAAGCAAAACGTTAAGCAACTGACAAAAAACAAGCCTCTCCAAATTCTGGTAGTCCTTCCCCGTTTCGGCCGGTTGCTTCCATTTGATTTCAGTATTTAGCATCTACAGTCCTCCGGTCTTACAACTGAGCTATCGAAGGGAAATATACGTATTCAGAAAAAGCAGGATCGTATTCGTTAGTGCACAAGGAAGCAAAACGTTAAGCAACTGACAAAAAACAAGCCTCTCCAAATTCTGGTAGTCCTTCCCGTTTCGGCCGGTTGCTTCCATTTGGTCTCTAATGAATTTGACTCTGGTCATTCAATTAATCAGTACCTATATAATCAATTGAAACCAGAACTTTAATTGAATCTTAGAACAACTTATTTGTTATTTGGTATACATGACACACACGCACACAAGGTCACCACTGCTGTTACTAGTAATTATTACTCTATTTAAACTGCTATACCAAGTTACATCTCACTTTACTACTTATACAACAGTCATCATAATTGGACATATATTATTTTATAAATCATACTATTTATTCTAATGTATACATCTCACAAGGAGTTTTATTACTTTGTATTGTTATTTTTGCACTTGGCATTTGATTTTAGATTGATATTGTAATGCATTGTTGAGGAGAGTTTGCGAGTAAGCATTTAACGAAAGAACTTGGAATTGATATGACATGGGCCGACAAAAATATTTTCCTTCGAGCCGGATTTGAACCAGCGACCTAATGATTTCAGCATTTAGCCTCTACAGTCCTCCGCTCTACTAACTGAGCTATCGAAGGGAGATGTACTTATCCAGAAAAAGCAGGTTCGTATTCGTTAGTGCACAAGGTAGCAAAACGTTTAGCAACTGACAAAAAAACAAGCCTCTCCAAATTCTGGTAGTCCTTCCCGTTTCGGCCGGTTGCTTCCATTTGATTTCAGTATTTAGCATCTACAGTCCTCCGGTCTTACAACTGAGCTATCGAAGGGAAATATACGTATTCAGAAAAAGCAGAATCGTATTCGTTAGTGCACAAGGTAGCAAAACGTTTAGCAACTGACAAAAAACAAGCCTCTCCGAATTCTGGTAGTCCTTCCCCGTTTCGGCCGGTTGCTTCCATTTGATTTCAGTATTTAGCATCTACAGTCCTCCGGTCTTACAACTGAGCTATCGAAGGGAAATATACGTATTCAGAAAAAGCAGGATCGTATTCGTTAGTGCACAAGGTAGCAAAACGTTAAGCAACTGACAAAAAACAAGCCTCTCCAAAATCTGGTAGTCCTTCCCCGTTTCGGCCGGTTGCTTCCATTTGATTTCAGTATTTAGCATCTACAGTCCTCCGGTCTTACAACTGAGCTATCGAAGGGAAATATACGTATTCAGAAAAAGCAGGATCGTATTCGTTAGTGCACAAGGTAGCAAAACGTTTAGCAACTGACAAAAAACAAGCCTCTCCAAAATCTGGTAGTCCTTCCCGTTTCGGCCGGTTGCTTCCATTTGGTCTCTTATGAATTTGACTCTGGTCATTCAATTAATCAGTACCTATATAATCAATTGAAACCAGAACTTTAATTGAATCTTAGAACAACTTATTTGTTATTTGGTATACATGACACACACGCACACAAGGTCACCACTGCTGTTACTAGTAATTATTACTCTATTTAAACTGCTATACCAAGTTACATCTCACTTTACTACTTATACAACAGTCATCATAATTGAACATATATTATTTTATAAATCATAATATTTATTCTATTGTATACATCTCACAAGGAGTTTTATTACTTTGTATTGTTGTTTTTGCACTTGGCATTTGATTTTAGATTGATATTGTAATGCATTGTTGAGGAGAGTTTGCGAGTAAGCATTTAACGAAAGAACTTGGAATTGATATGACATGGGCCGACAAAAATATTTTCCTTTGAGCCGGATTTGAACCAGCGACCTAATGATTTCAGCATTTATTCTCTACAGTCCTCCTCTCTACCAACTGAGCTATCGAAGGGAGATGTACTTATCCAGAAAAAGCAGGATCGTATTCGTTAGTGCACAAGGTAGCAAAACGTTTAGCAACTGACAAAAAAACAAGCCTCTCCGAATTCTGGTAGTCCTTCCCCGTTTCGGCCGGTTGCTTCCATTTGATTTCAGTATTTAGCATCTACAGTCCTCCGGTCTTACAACTGAGCTATCGAAGGGAAATATACGTATTCAGAAAAAGCAGAATCGTATTCGTTAGTGCACAAGGTAGCAAAACGTTTAGCAACTGACAAAAAACAAGCCTCTCCAAATTCTGGTAGTCCTTCTTCGTTTCGGCCGGTTGCTTCCATTTGATTTCAGTATTTAGCATCTACAGTCCTCCGGTCTTACAACTGAGCTATCGAAGGGAAATATACGTATTCAGAAAAAGCAGAATCGTATTCGTTAGTGCACAAGGTAGCAAAACGTTTAGCAACTGACAAAAAACAAGCCTCTCCAAATTCTGGTAGTCCTTCTTCGTTTCGGCCGGTTGCTTCCATTTGATTTCAGTATTTAGCATCTACAGTCCTCCGGTCTTACAACTGAGCTATCGAAGGGAAATATACGTATTCAGAAAAAGCAGGATCGTATTCGTTAGTGCACAAGGTAGCAAAACGTTTAGCAACTGACAAAAAACAAGCCTCTCCAAAATCTGGTAGTCCTTCCCCGTTTCGGCCGGTTGCTTCCATTTGGTCTCTTATGAATTTGACTCTGGTCATTCAATTAATCAGTACCTATATAATCAATTGAAACCAGAACTTTAATTGAATCTTAGAACAACTTATTTGTTATTTGGTATACATGACACACACGCACACAAGGTCACCACTGCTGTTACTAGTAATTATTACTCTATTTAAACTGCTATACCAAGTTACATCTCACTTTACTACTTATACAACAGTCATCATAATTGAACATATATTATTTTATAAATCATAATATTTATTCTATTGTATACATCTCACAAGGAGTTTTATTACTTTGTATTGTTGTTTTTGCACTTGGCATTTGATTTTAGATTGATATTGTAATGCATTGTTGAGGAGAGTTTGCGAGTAAGCATTTAACGAAAGAACTTGGAATTGATATGACATGGGCCGACGAAAATATTTTCCTTCGAGCCGGATTTGAACCAGCGACCTAATGATTTCAGCATTTAGCCTCTACAGTCCTCCGCTCTACCAACTGAGCTATCGAAGGGAGATGTACTTATCCAGAAAAAGCAGGTTCGTATTCGTTAGTGCACAAGGTAGCAAAACGTTTAGCAACTGACAAAAAAACAAGCCTCTCCGAATTCTGGTAGTCCTTCCCCGTTTCGGCCGGTTGCTTCCATTTGATTTCAGTATTTAGCATCTACAGTCCTCCGGTCTTACAACTGAGCTATCGAAGGGAAATATACGTATTCAGAAAAAGCAGAATCGTATTCGTTAGTGCACAAGGTAGCAAAACGTTAAGCAACTGACAAAAAACAAGCCTCTCCAAAATCTGGTAGTCCTTCCCCGTTTCGGCCGGTTGCTTCCATTTGATTTCAGTATTTAGCATCTACAGTCCTCCGGTCTTACAACTGAGCTATCGAAGGGAAATATACGTATTCAGAAAAAGCAGAATCGTATTCGTTAGTGCACAAGGTAGCAAAACGTTTAGCAACTGACAAAAAACAAGCCTCTCCGAATTCTGGTAGTCCTTCTTCGTTTCGGCCGGTTGCTTCCATTTGATTTCAGTATTTAGCATCTACAGTCCTCCGGTCTTACAACTGAGCTATCGAAGGGAAATATACGTATTCAGAAAAAGCAGGATCGTATTCGTTAGTGCACAAGGTAGCAAAACGTTTAGCAACTGACAAAAAACAAGCCTCTCCAAAATCTGGTAGTCCTTCCCCGTTTCGGCCGGTTGCTTCCATTTGGTCTCTTATGAATTTGACTCTGGTCATTCAATTAATCAGTACCTATATAATCAATTGAAACCAGAACTTTAATTGAATCTTAGAACAACTTATTTGTTATTTGGTATACATGACACACACGCACACAAGGTCATCACTGCTGTTACTAGTAATTATTACTCTATTTAAACTGCTATACCAAGTTACATCTCACTTTACTACTTATACAACAGTCATCATAATTGAACATATATTATTTTATAAATCATAATATTTATTCTATTGTATACATCTCACAAGGAGTTTTATTACTTTGTATTGTTGTTTTTGCACTTGGCATTTGATTTTAGATTGATATTGTAATGCATTGTTGAGGAGAGTTTGCGAGTAAGCATTTAACGAAAGAACTTGGAATTGATATGACATGGGCCGACAAAAACATTTTCCTTCGAGTCGGATTTGAACCAGCGACCTAATGATTTCAGCATTTAGCCTCTACAGTCCTCCGCTCTACCAACTGAGCTATCGAAGGGAGATGTACTTATCCAGAAAAAGCAGGATCGTATTCGTTAGTGCACAAGGTAGCAAAACGTTTAGCAACTGACAAAAAAACAAGCCTCTCCGAATTCTGGTAGTCCTTCCCCGTTTCGGCCGGTTGCTTCCATTTGATTTCAGTATTTAGCATCTACAGTCCTCCGGTCTTACAACTGAGCTATCGAAGGGAAATATACGTATTCAGAAAAAGCAGAATCGTATTCGTTAGTGCACAAGGTAGCAAAACGTTTAGCAACTGACAAAAAACAAGCCTCTCCGAATTCTGGTAGTCCTTCCCCGTTTCGGCCGGTTGCTTCCATTTGATTTCAGTATTTAGCATCTACAGTCCTCCGGTCTTACAACTGAGCTATCGAAGGGAAATATACGTATTCAGAAAAAGCAGGATCGTATTCGTTAGTGCACAAGGTAGCAAAACGTTAAGCAACTGACAAAAAACAAGCCTCTCCAAATTCTGGTAGTCCTTCCCCGTTTCGGCCGGTTGCTTCCATTTGGTCTCTAATGAATTTGACTCTGGTCATTCAATTAATCAGTACCTATATAATCAATTGAAACCAGAACTTTAATTGAATCTTAGAACAACTTATTTGTTATTTGGTATACATGACACACACGCACACAAGGTCACCACTGCTGTTACTAGTAATTATTACTCTATTTAAACTGCTATACCAAGTTACATCTCACTTTACTGCTTATACAGCAGTCATCATAATTGGACATATATTATTTTATAAATCATACTATTTATTCTAATGTATACATCTCACAAGGAGTTTTATTACTTTCTATTGTTATTTTTGCACTTGGCATTTGATTTTAGATTGATATTGTAATGCATTGTTGAGGAGAGTTTGCGAGTAAGCATTTAACGAAAGAACTTGGAATTGATATGACATGGGCCGACAAAAATAACTTCCTTCGAGCCGGATTTGAACCAGCGACCTAAGGATTTCAGCATTTAGCCTCTACAGTCCTCCGCTCTACCAACTGAGCTATCGAAGGGAGATGTACGTATTCAGAAAAAGCAGAATCGTATTCATTAGTGCACAAGGTAGCAAAACGTTTAGCAACTGACAAAAAGACAAGCCTCTCCAAATTCTGGTAGTCCTTCCCCGTTTCGGCCAGTTGCTTCCATTTGATTTCAGTATTTAGCATCTACAGTCCTCCGGTCTTACAACTGAGCTATCGAAGGGAAATATACGTATTCAGAAAAAGCAGAATCGTATTCATTAGTGCACAAGGTAGCAAAACTTTTAGCAACTGACAAAAAACAAGCCTCTCCAAATTCTGGTAGTCCTTCTTCGTTTCGGCCGGTTGCTTCCATTTGATTTCAGTATTTAGCATCTACAGTCCTCCGGTCTTACAACTGAGCTATCGAAGGGAGATGTACGTATTCAGAAAAAGCAGGATCGTATTCGTTAGTGCACAAGGTAGCAAAACGTTTAGCAACTGACAAAAAACAAGCCTCTCCGAATTCTGGTAGTCCTTCCCCGTTTCGGCCGGTTGCTTCCATTTGGTCTCTTATGAATTTGACTCTGGTCATTCAATTAATCAGTACCTATATAATCAATTGAAACCAGAACTTTAATTGAATCTTAGAACAACTTATTTGTTATTTGGTATACATGACACACACGCACACAAGGTCACCACTGCTGTTACTAGTAATTATTACTCTATTTAAACTGCTATACCAAGTTACATCTCACTTTACTACTTATACAACAGTCATCATAATTGAACATATATTATTTTATAAATCATAATATTTATTCTATTGTATACATCTCACAAGGAGTTTTATTACTTTGTATTGTTGTTTTTGCACTTGGCATTTGATTTTAGATTGATATTGTAATGCATTGTTGAGGAGAGTTTGCGAGTAAGCATTTAACGAAAGAACTTGGAATTGATATGACATGGGCCGACGAAAATATTTTCCTTCGAGCCGGATTTGAACCAGGGAACTAAGGATTTCAGCATTTAGCCTCTACAGTCCTCCGCTCTACCAACTGAGCTATCGAAGGGAGATGTACATATTCAGAAAAAGCAGAATCGTATTCATTAGTGCACAAGGTAGCAAAACTTTTAGCAACTGACAAAAAACAAGCCTCTCCAAATTCTGGTAGTCCTTCTTCGTTTCGGCCGGTTGCTTCCATTTGATTTCAGTATTTAGCATCTACAGTCCTCCGGTCTTACAACTGAGCTATCGAAGGGAGATGTACGTATTCAGAAAAAGCAGGATCGTATTCGTTAGTGCACAAGGTAGCAAAACGTTTAGCAACTGACAAAAAAACAAGCCTCTCCGAATTCTGGTAGTCCTTCCCCGTTTCGGCCGGTTGCTTCCATTTGGTCTCTTATGAATTTGACTCTGGTCATTCAATTAATCAGTACCTATATAATCAATTGAAACCAGAACTTTAATTGAATCTTAGAACAACTTATTTGTTATTTGGTATACATGACACACACGCACACAAGGTCACCACTGCTGTTACTAGTAATTATTACTCTATTTAAACTGCTATACCAAGTTACATCTCACTTTACTACTTATACAACAGTCATCATAATTGAACATATATTATTTTATAAATCATAATATTTATTCTATTGTATACATCTCACAAGGAGTTTTATTACTTTGTATTGTTGTTTTTGCACTTGGCATTTGATTTTAGATTGATATTGTAATGCATTGTTGAGGAGAGTTTGCGAGTAAGCATTTAACGAAAGAACTTGGAATTGATATGACATGGGCCGACGAAAATATTTTCCTTCGAGCCGGATTTGAACCAGCGACCTAAGGATTTCAGCATTTAGCCTCTACAGTCCTCCGCTCTACCAACTGAGCTACCGAAGGGAGATGTACTTATCCAGAAAAAGCAGAATCGTATTCATTAGTGCACAAGGTAGCAAAACGTTTAGCAACTGACAAAAAACAAGCCTCTCCAAATTCTGGTAGTCCTTCTTCGTTTCGGCCGGTTGCTTCCATTTGATTTCAGTATTTAGCATCTACAGTCCTCCGGTCTTACAACTGAGCTATCGAAGGGAGATGTACGTATTCAGAAAAAGCAGGATCGTATTCGTTAGTGCACAAGGTAGCAAAACGTTTAGCAACTGACAAAAAAACAAGCCTCTCCGAATTCTGGTAGTCCTTCCCCGTTTCGGCCGGTTGCTTCCATTTGGTCTCTTATGAATTTGACTCTGGTCATTCAATTAATCAGTACCTATATAATCAATTGAAACCAGAACTTTAATTGAATCTTAGAACAACTTATTTGTTATTTGGTATACATGACACACACGCACACAAGGTCACCACTGCTGTTACTAGTAATTATTACTCTATTTAAACTGCTATACCAAGTTACATCTCACTTTACTACTTATACAACAGTCATCATAATTGAACATATATTATTTTATAAATCATAATATTTATTCTATTGTATACATCTCACAAGGAGTTTTATTACTTTGTATTGTTGTTTTTGCACTTGGCATTTGATTTTAGATTGATATTGTAATGCATTGTTGAGGAGAGTTTGCGAGTAAGCATTTAACGAAAGAACTTGGAATTGATATGACATGGGCCGACGAAAATATTTTCCTTCGAGCCGGATTTGAACCAGGGAACTAAGGATTTCAGCATTTAGCCTCTACAGTCCTCCGCTCTACCAACTGAGCTATCGAAGGGAGATGTACATATTCAGAAAAAGCAGAATCGTATTCATTAGTGCACAAGGTAGCAAAACGTTTAGCAACTGACAAAAAACAAGCCTCTCCAAATTCTGGTAGTCCTTCTTCGTTTCGGCCGGTTGCTTCCATTTGATTTCAGTATTTAGCATCTACAGTCCTCCGGTCTTACAACTGAGCTATCGAAGGGAGATGTACGTATTCAGAAAAAGCAGGATCGTATTCGTTAGTGCACAAGGTAGCAAAACGTTTAGCAACTGACAAAAAAACAAGCCTCTCCGAATTCTGGTAGTCCTTCCCCGTTTCGGCCGGTTGCTTCCATTTGGTCTCTTATGAATTTGACTCTGGTCATTCAATTAATCAGTACCTATATAATCAATTGAAACCAGAACTTTAATTGAATCTTAGAACAACTTATTTGTTATTTGGTATACATGACACACACGCACACAAGGTCACCACTGCTGTTACTAGTAATTATTACTCTATTTAAACTGCTATACCAAGTTACATCTCACTTTACTACTTATACAACAGTCATCATAATTGAACATATATTATTTTATAAATCATAATATTTATTCTATTGTATACATCTCACAAGGAGTTTTATTACTTTGTATTGTTGTTTTTGCACTTGGCATTTGATTTTAGATTGATATTGTAATGCATTGTTGAGGAGAGTTTGCGAGTAAGCATTTAACGAAAGAACTTGGAATTGATATGACATGGGCCGACGAAAATATTTTCCTTCGAGCCGGATTTGAACCAGCGACCTAAGGATTTCAGCATTTAGCCTCTACAGTCCTCCGCTCTACCAACTGAGCTACCGAAGGGAGATGTACTTATCCAGAAAAAGCAGAATTGATTTCGTTACTGCACAAGGTAGCGAAACGTTTAGCAACTGACAAAAAAACAAGCCTCTCCGAATTCTGGTAGTCCTTCCCCGTTTCGGCCGGTTGCTTCCATTTGATTTCAGTATTTAGCATCTACAGTACTCCGCTCTACCAACTGAGCTATCGAAGGGAGATGTACGTATTCAGAAAAAGCAGGATTGTATTCGTTAGTGCACAAGGTAGCAAAACGTTTAGCAACTGACAAAAAAACAAGCCTCTCCGAATTCTGGTAGTCCTTCCCCGTTTCGGCCGGTTGCTTCCATTTGATTTCAGTATTTAGCATCTACAGTCCTCCGGTCTTACAACTGAGCTATCGAAGGGAAATATACGTATTCAGAAAAAGCAGAATCGTATTCGTTAGTGCACAAGGTAGCAAAACGTTTAGCAGCTGACAAAAAACAAGCCTCTCCGAATTCTGGTAGTCCTTCCCCGTTTCGGCCGGTTGCTTCCATTTGATTTCAGTATTTAGCATCTACAGTCCTCCGGTCTTACAACTGATCTATCGAAGGGAAATATACGTATTCAGAAAAAGCAGGATCGTATTCGTTAGTGCACAAGGTAGCAAAACGTTTAGCAACTGACAAAAAACAAGCCTCTCCAAATTCTGGTAGTCCTTCCCCGTTTCGGCCGGTTGCTTCCATTTGGTCTCTTATGAATTTGACTCTGGTCATTCAATTAATCAGTACCTATATAATCAATTGAAACCAGAACTTTAATTGAATCTTAGAACAACTTATTTGTTATTTGGTATACATGACACACACGCACACAAGGTCACCACTGCTGTTACTAGTAATTATTACTCTATTTAAACTGCTATACCAAGTTACATCTCACTTTACTACTTATACAACAGTCATCATAATTGGACATATATTATTTTATAAATCATAATATTTATTCTATTGTATACATCTCACAAGGAGTTTTATTACTTTGTATTGTTGTTTTTGCACTTGGCATTTGATTTTAGATTGATATTGTAATGCATTGTTGAGGAGAGTTTGCGAGTAAGCATTTAAAGAAAGAACTTGGAATTGATATGACATGGGCCGACGAAAATATTTTCCTTCGAGCCGGATTTGAACCAGCGACCTAAGGATCTCAGCATTTAGCCTCTACAGTCCTCCGCTCTACCAACTGAGCTATCGAAGGGAGATGTACTTATTCAGAAAAAGCAGGATCGTATTCGTTAGTGCACAAGGTAGCAAAACGTTTAGCAACTGACAAAAAAACAAGCCTCTCCGAATTCTGGTAGTCCTTCCCCGTTTCGGCCGGTTGCTTCCATTTGATTTCAGTATTTAGCATCTACAGTCCTCCGCTCTACCAACTGAGCTATCGAAGGGAGATGTACGTATTCAGAAAAAGCAGGATCGTATTCGTTAGTTCACAAGGTAGCAAAACGTTTAGCAACTGACAAAAAAACAAGCCTCTCCGAATTCTGGTAGTCCTTCCCCGTTTCGGCCGGTTGCTTCCATTTGATTTCAGTATTTAGCATCTACAGTCCTCCGGTCTTACAACTGAGCTATCAAAGGGAAATATACGTATTCAGAAAAAGCAGGATCGTATTCGTTAGTGCACAAGGTAGCAAAACGTTTAGCAACTGACAAAAAACAAGCCTCTCCGAATTCTGGTAGTCGTTCCCCGTTTCGGCCGGTTGCTTCCATTTGATTTCAGTATTTAGCATCTACAGTCCTCCAGTCTTACAACTGAGCTATCGAAGGGAGATGTACGTATTCAGAAAAAGCAGGATCGTATTCGTTAGTGCACAACGTAGCAAAACGTTTAGCAACTGACAAAAAACAAGCCTCTCCAAATTCTGGTAGTCCTTCCCCGTTTCGGCCGGTTGCTTCCATTTGATTTCAGCATTTAGCCTCTACAGTCCTCCGCTATACCAACTGAGCTATCGACGGGAGATGTACGTATTCATAAAAAGCAGGATCGTATTCGTTAGTGCACAAGGTAGCAACTGAGCTATCGAAGGGAGATATACGTATTCAGAAAAAGCAGGATCGTATTCAATTGCAACCAGAACTTTAATTGAATCTTAGAACAACTTATTTGTTATTTGGTATACATGACACACACGCACACAAGGTCACCACTGCTGTTACTAGTTATTATTACTCTTATTTAAACTGCTATACCAAGTTACATCTCACTAGTTTGCGAGTAAGCATTTATGCAGATAACGAAAGTACTTGGAATTGATATGACATGGGCCGACGAAAATATTTTCCTTCGAGCCGGATTTGAACCAGCGACCTAAGGATTTCAGCATTTAGCCTCTACAGTCCTCCGCTCTAGCAAGTGAGCTATGGAAGGGAGATGTACTTATTCAGAAAAAGCAGGATCGTATTCGTAAGTACACAAGGTAGCAAAACGTTTAGCAACTGACAAAAAACAAGCCTCTCCAAATTCTGGTAGTCCTTCCCCGTTTCGGCCGGTTTCTTCCATTTGGTCTGTAATGAATTTGACTCTGGTCATTCAATTAATCAGTACCTATATAATCAATTGAAACCAGAACTTTAATTGAATCTTAGAACAACTTATTTGTTATTTGGTATACATGACACACACGTACACAAGGTCACCACTGCTGTTACTAGTTATTATTACTCTTATTTAAACTGCTATACCAAGTTACATCTCACTTTACTACTTATACAACAGTCATCATAATTGGACATATAATTATTTTAGAAATCATACTATTTATTCTATTGTATACATCTCACAATGAGATTTATTACTTTGTATTGTTATTTTTGGACTTGGCATTTGATTTTTGATTGATATTGTAATGCATTGTTGAGGAGAGTTTGCGAGTAAGCATTTAACGAAAGAACTTGGAATTGATATGACATGGGCCGACGAAAATATTTTCCTTCGAGCCGGATTTGAACCAGCGACCTAAGGATTTCAGCATTTAGTCTCTACAGTCCTCCGCTCTACCAACTGAGCTATCGAAGGGAGATGTACTTATTCAGAAAAAGCAGGATCGTATTCGTAAGTACACAAGGTAGCAAAACGTTTAGCAACTGACAAAAAACAAGCCTCTCCAAATTCTGGTAGTCCTTCACCGTTTCGGCCGGTTGTTTCCATTTGATTTCAGCATTTAGACTCTACAGTCCTCCGCTCTACCAACTGAGCTATAGACGGGAGATGATCTTATTCAGAAAAAGCAGGATCGTATTCGTAAGTACACAAGGTAGCAAAACGTTTAGCAACTGACAAAAAACAAGCCACTCCAAATTCTTGTAGTCCTTCCCGTTTCGGCCGGTTGCTTCCATTTGATTTCAGCATTAAGCCTCTACAGTCCTCCGCTCTACCAACTGAGCTATCGACGGGAGATGTACGTATTCAGAAAAAGCAGGATCGTATTCGTTAGTGCACAAGGTAGCAAAACGTTTAGCAACTGACAAAAAAACAAGCCTCTCCAAATTCTGGTAGTCCTTCCCCGTTTCGGCCGGTTGCTTCCATTTGGTCTCTAATGAATTTGACTCTGGTCATTCAATTAATCAGTACCTATATAATCAATTGAATCTAGAACTTTATTTGAATCTTAGAACAACTTATTTGTTATTTGGTGTACATGACACACACGCACACAAGGTCACCACTGCTGTTACTAGTTATTATTACTCTTATTTAAACTGCTATACCAAGTTACATCTCACTAGTTTGCGAGTAAGCATTTATGCATTTAACGAAAGAACTTGGAAATGATATGACATGGGCCGACGAAAATATTTTCCTTCGAGCCGGATTTGAACAGGCGACCTAAGTATTTCAGCATTTAGCCTCTACAGTCCTCTGCTCCATCAACTGAGGTATCGAAGTGAGATGTATGTATTCAGAAAAAGCAGAATCGTATTCGTTAGTGCACAAGTTAGCAAAACGTTTAGCAACTGACAAAAAACAAGCCTCTCCAAATTCTGGTAGTCCTTCCCCGTTTCGGCCGGTTGCTTCCATTTGGTCTCTAATGAATTTGACTCTGGTCATTCAATTAATCAGTACCTATATAATCAATTGAAACCAGAACTTTAATTGAATCTTAGAACAACTTATTTGTTATTTGGTATACATGACACACACGCACACAAGGTCTCTAATGAATTTGACTCTAGTCATTCAATTAATCAGTACCTATATAATCAATTGAAACCTGAACTTTATTTGAATCTTAGAACAACTTATTTGTTATTTGGTATACATGACACACACGCACACAAGGTCACCACTGCTGTTACTAGTTATTATTACTCTTATTTAATATGCTATACCAAGTTACATCTCACTAGTTTGCGAGTAAGCATTTATGCAGATAACGAAAGAACTTGGAATTGATATGACATGGGCCGACAAAAATATTTTCCTTCGAGCCGGATTTGAACCAGCGACCTAAGGATTTCAGCATTTAGCCTCTACAGTCCTCCGCTCTACCAACTGAGCTATCGAAGGGAGATGTACGTATTCAGAAAAAGCAGAATCGTATTCATTAGTGCACAAGGTAGCAAAACGTTTAGCAACTGACAAAAAACAAGCCTCTCCAAATTCTGGTAGTCCTTCCCCGTTTCGGCCGGTTGCTTCCATTTGATTTCAGTATTTAGCATCTACAGTCCTCCGGTCTTACAACTGAGCTATCGAAGGGAAATATACGTATTCAGAAAAAGCAGGATCGTATTCGTTAGTGCACAAGGAAGCAAAACGTTTAGCAACTGACAAAAAAACAAGCCTCTCCGAATTCTGGTAGTCCTTCCCCGTTTCGGCCGGTTGCTTCCATTTGATTTCAGTATTTAGCATCTACAGTACTCCGCTCTACCAACTGAGCTATCGAAGGGAGATGTACGTATTCAGAAAAAGCAGGATTGTATTCGTTAGTGCACAAGGTAGCAAAACGTTTAGCAACTGACAAAAAAACAAGCCTCTCCGAATTCTGGTAGTCCTTCCCGTTTCGGCCGGTTGCTTCCATTTGATTTCAGTATTTAGCATCTACAGTCCTCCGGTCTTACAACTGAGCTATCGAAGGAAATATACGTATTCAGAAAAAGCAGAATCGTATTCGTTAGTGCACAATGTAGCAAAACGTTTAGCAACTGACAAAAAACAAGCCTCTCCGAATTCTGGTAGTCCTTCCCCGTTTCGGCCGGTTGCTTCCATTTGATTTCAGTATTTAGCATCTACAGTACTCCGCTCTACCAACTGAGCTATCGAAGGGAGATGTACGTATTCAGAAAAAGCAGGATTGTATTCGTTAGTGCACAAGGTAGCAAAACGTTTAGCAACTGACAAAAAACAAGCCTCTCCGAATTCTGGTAGTCCTTCCCCGTTTCGGCCGGTTGCTTCCATTTGATTTCAGTATTTAGCATCTACAGTCCTCCGGTCTTACAACTGAGCTATCGAAGGGAAATATACGTATTCAGAAAAAGCAGGATCGAATTCGTTAGTGCACAAGGTAGAAAAACGTTAAGCAACTGACAAAAAACAAGCCTCTCCAAATTCTGGTAGTCCTTCTTCGTTTCGGCCAGTTGCTTCCAATTGATTTCAGTATTTAGCATCTACAGTCCTCCGGTCTTACAACTGAGCTATCGAAGGGAAATATACGTATTCAGAAAAAGCAGAATCGTATTCGTTAGTGCACAAGGTAGCAAAACGTTTAGCAACTGACAAAAAACAAGCCTCTCCGAATTCTGGTAGTCCTTCCCCGTTTTGGCCGGTTGCTTCCATTTGATTTCAGTATTTAGCATCTACAGTCCTCCGGTCTTACAACTGAGCTATCGAAGGGAAATATACGTATTCAGAAAAAGCAGGATCGTATTCGTTAGTGCACAAGGTAGCAAAACGTTAAGCAACTGACAAAAAACAAGCCTCTCCAAATTCTGGTAGTCCTTCTTCGTTTCGGCCGGTTGCTTCCATTTGATTTCAGTATTTAGCATCTACAGTCCTCCGGTCTTACAACTGAGCTATCGAAGGAAATATACGTATTCAGAAAAAGCAGGATCGTATTCGTTAGTGCACAAGGTAGCAAAACGTTTAGCAACTGACAAAAAACAAGCCTCTCCAAAATCTGGTAGTCCTTCCCCGTTTCGGCCGGTTGCTTCCATTTGGTCTCTTATGAATTTGACTCTGGTCATTCAATTAATCAGTACCTATATAATCAATTGAAACCAGAACTTTAATTGAATCTTAGAACAACTTATTTGTTATTTGGTATACATGACACACACGCACACAAGGTCACCACTGCTGTTACTAGTAATTATTACTCTATTTAAACTGCTATACCAAGTTACATCTCACTTTACTACTTATACAACAGTCATCATAATTGAACATATATTATTTTATAAATCATAATATTTATTCTATTGTATACATCTCACAAGGAGTTTTATTACTTTGTATTGTTGTTTTTGCACTTGGCATTTGATTTTAGATTGATATTGTAATGCATTGTTGAGGAGAGTTTGCGAGTAAGCATTTAACGAAAGAACTTGGAATTGATATGACATGGGCCGACGAAAATATTTTCCTTCGAGCCGGATTTGAACCAGCGACCTAAGGATTTCAGCATTTAGCCTCTACAGTCCTCCGCTCTACCAACTGAGCTATTGAAGGGAGATGTACTTATCCAGAAAAAGCAGGATCGTATTCGTTAGTGCACAAGGTAGCAAAACGTTTAGCAACTGACAAAAAAACAAGCCTCTCCGAATTCTGGTAGTCCTTCCCCGTTTCGGCCGGTTGCTTCCATTTGATTTCAGTATTTAGCATCTACAGTCCTCCGGTCTTACAACTGAGCTATCGAAGGGAAATATACGTATTCAGAAAAAGCAGAATCGTATTCGTTAGTGCACAAGGTAGCAAAACGTTTAGCAACTGACAAAAAACAAGCCTCTCCGAATTCTGGTAGTCCTTCCCGTTTCGGCCGGTTGCTTCCATTTGATTTCAGTATTTAGCATCTACAGTCCTCCGGTCTTACAACTGAGCTATCGAAGGGAAATATACGTATTCAGAAAAAGCAGGATCGTATTCGTTAGTGCACAAGGTAGCAAAACCTTAAGCAACTGACAAAAAACAAGCCTCTCCAAATTCTGGTAGTCCTTCCCCGTTTCGGCCGGTTGCTTCCATTTGGTCTCTAATGAATTTGACTCTGGTCATTCAATTAATCAGTACCTATATAATCAATTGAAACCAGAACTTTAATTGAATCTTAGAACAACTTATTTGTTATTTGGTATTTTTGGACTTGGCATTTGATTTTAGATTGATATTGTAATGCATTGTTGAGGAGAGTTAGCGAGTAAGGATTTATGCAGATAATGAAAGAACTTGGAATTGATATGACATGGGTCGAATAATTTTTTTTCCTTCGAGCCGGATTTGAACCAGCGACAAAAGGATTTCAGCATTTAGCCTCTACAGTCCTCCGCTACACCAACTGAGCTATCGAAGGGAGCTGTATGTCTTCGTAAATAGCAGAATCGTATTCGTTAGTGCACAAGGTAGCAAAACTTTTAGCAACTGACAAAAAACAAGCCTCTCCAAATTCTGGTAGTCCTTCTTCGTTTCGGCCGGTTGCTTCCATTTGATTTCAGTATTTAGCATCTACAGTCCTCCGGTCTTACAACTGAGCTATCGAAGGGAAATATACGTATTCAGAAAAAGCAGGATCGTATTCGTTAGTGCACAAGGTAGCAAAACGTTTAGCAACTGACAAAAAACAAGCCTCTCCAAATTCTGGTAGTCCTTCCCCGTTTCGGCCGGTTGCTTCCATTTGATTTCAGTATTTAGCATCTACAGTCCTCCGGTCTTACAACTGAGCTATCGAAGGGAGATGTACGTATTCAGAAAAAGCAGGATCGTATTCGTTAGTGCACAACGTAGCAAAACGTTTAGCAACTGACAAAAAACAAGCCTCTCCAAATTCTGGTAGTCCTTCCCCGTTTCGGCCGGTTGCTTCCATTTGATTTCAGCATTTAGCCTCTACAGTCCTCCGCTCTACCAACTGAGCTATCGACGGGAGATGTACGTATTCATAAAAAGCAGGATCGTATTCGTTAGTGCACAAGGTAGCAACTGAGCTATCGAAGGGAGATATACGTATTCAGAAAAAGCAGGATCGTATTCAATTGCAACCAGAACTTTAATTGAATCTTAGAACAACTTATTTGTTATTTGGTATACATGACACACACGCACACAAGGTCACCACTGCTGTTACTAGTTATTATTACTCTTATTTAAACTGCTATACCAAGTTACATCTCACTAGTTTGCGAGTAAGCATTTATGCAGATAACGAAAGTACTTGGAATTGATATGACATGGGCCGACGAAAATATTTTCCTTCGAGCGGATTTGAACCAGCGACCTAAGGATTTCAGCATTTAGCCTCTACAGTCCTCCGCTCTACCAACTGAGCTATCGAAGGGAGATGTAATTATTCAGAAAAAGCAGGATCGTATTCGTAAGTACACAAGGTAGCAAAACGTTTAGCAACTGACAAAAAACAAGCCTCTCCAAATTCTGGTAGTCCTTCACCGTTTCGGCCGGTTGTTTCCATTTGATTTCAGCATTTAGACTCTACAGTCCTCCGCTCTACCAACTGAGCTATAGACGGGAGATGATCTTATTCAGAAAAAGCAGGATCGTATTCGTAAGTACACAAGGTAGCAAAACGTTTAGCAACTGACAAAAACAAGCCTCTCCGAATTCTGGTAGTCCTTCCCGTTTCGGCCGGTTGCTTCCATTTGATTTCAGTATTTAGCATCTACAGTCCTCCGCTCTACCAACTGAGCTATCGAAGGAGATGTACGTATTCAGAAAAAGTAGGATCGTATTCGTTAGTGCACAAGGTAGCAAAACGTTTAGCAACTGACAAAAAAACAAGCCTCTCCGAATTCTGGTAGTCCTTCCCGTTTCGGCCGGTTGCTTCCATTTGATTTCAGTATTTAGCATCTACAGTCCTCCGGTCTTACAACTGAGCTATCGAAGGAAATATACGTATTCAGAAAAAGCAGAATCGTATTCGTTAGTGCACAAGGTAGCAAAACGTTTAGCAACTGACAAAAAACAAGCCTCTCCGAATTCTGGTAGTCCTTCCCGTTTCGGCCGGTTGCTTCCATTTGATTTCAGTATTTAGCATCTACAGTCCTCCGGTCTTACAACTGAGCTATCGAAGGGAAATATACGTATTCAGAAAAAGCAGGATCGTATTCGTTAGTGCACAAGGTAGCAAAACCTTAAGCAACTGACAAAAAACAAGCCTCTCCAAATTCTGGTAGTCCTTCCCCGTTTCGGCCGGTTGCTTCCATTTGGTCTCTAATGAATTTGACTCTGGTCATTCAATTAATCAGTACCTATATAATCAATTGAAACCAGAACTTTAATTGAATCTTAGAACAACTTATTTGTTATTTGGTATTTTTGGACTTGGCATTTGATTTTAGATTGATATTGTAATGCATTGTTGAGGAGAGTTAGCGAGTAAGGATTTATGCAGATAATGAAAGAACTTGGAATTGATATGACATGGGTCGAAGAATTTTTTTTCCTTCGAGCCGGATTTGAACCAGCGACAAAAGGATTTCAGCATTTAGCCTCTACAGTCCTCCGCTCCACCAACTGAGCTATCGAAGGGAGCTGTATGTCTTCGTAAATAGCAGAATCGTATTCGTTAGTGCACAAGGTAGCAAAACTTTTAGCAACTGACAAAAAACAAGCCTCTCCAAATTCTGGTAGTCCTTCTTCGTTTCGGCCGGTTGCTTCCATTTGATTTCAGTATTTAGCATCTACAGTCCTCCGGTCTTACAACTGAGCTATCGAAGGGAAATATACGTATTCAGAAAAAGCAGGATCGTATTCGTTAGTGCACAAGGTAGCAAAACGTTTAGCAACTGACAAAAAACAAGCCTCTCCAAATTCTGGTAGTCCTTCCCCGTTTCGGCCGGTTGCTTCCATTTGATTTCAGTATTTAGCATCTACAGTCCTCCGGTCTTACAACTGAGCTATCGAAGGGAGATGTACGTATTCAGAAAAAGCAGGATCGTATTCGTTAGTGCACAACGTAGCAAAACGTTTAGCAACTGACAAAAAACAAGCCTCTCCAAATTCTGGTAGTCCTTCCCCGTTTCGGCCGGTTGCTTCCATTTGATTTCAGCATTTAGCCTCTACAGTCCTCCGCTCTACCAACTGAGCTATCGACGGGAGATGTACGTATTCATAAAAAGCAGGATCGTATTCGTTAGTGCACAAGGTAGCAACTGAGCTATCGAAGGGAGATATACGTATTCAGAAAAAGCAGGATCGTATTCAATTGCAACCAGAACTTTAATTGAATCTTAGAACAACTTATTTGTTATTTGGTATACATGACACACACGCACACAAGGTCACCACTGCTGTTACTAGTTATTATTACTCTTATTTAAACTGCTATACCAAGTTACATCTCACTAGTTTGCGAGTAAGCATTTATGCAGATAACGAAAGTACTTGGAATTGATATGACATGGGCCGACGAAAATATTTTCCTTCGAGCCGGATTTGAACCAGCGACCTAAGGATTTCAGCATTTAGCCTCTACAGTCCTCCGCTCTACCAACTGAGCTATCGAATGGAGATGTACTTATTCAGAAAAAGCAGGATCGTATTCGTAAGTACACAAGGTAGCAAAACGTTTAGCAACTGACAAAAAACAAGCCTCTCCAAATTCTGGTAGTCCTTCACCGTTTCGGCCGGTTGTTTCCATTTGATTTCAGCATTTAGACTCTACAGTCCTCCGCTCTACCAACTGAGCTATAGACGGGAGATGATCTTATTCAGAAAAAGCAGGATCGTATTCGTAAGTACACAAGGTAGCAAAACGTTTAGCAACTGACAAAAAACAAGCCACTCCAAATTCTTGTAGTCCTTCCCCGTTTCGGCCGGTTGCTTCCATTTGATTTCAGCATTAAGCCTCTACAGTCCTCCGCTCTACCAACTGAGCTATCGACGGGAGATGTACTTATTCAGAAAAAGCAGGATCGTATTCGTTAGTGCACAAGGTAGCAAAACGTTTAGCAACTGACAAAAAAACAAGCCTCTCCAAATTCTGGTAGTCCTTCCCCGTTTCGGCCGGTTGCTTCCATTTGGTCTCTAATGAATTTGACTCTGGTCATTCAATTAATCAGTACCTATATAATCAATTGAATCTAGAACTTTATTTGAATCTTAGAACAACTTATTTGTTATTTGGTGTACATGACACACACGCACACAAGGTCACCACTGCTGTTACTAGTTATTATTACTCTTATTTAAACTGCTATACCAAGTTACATCTCACTAGTTTGCGAGTAAGCATTTATGCAGATAACGAAAGTACTTGGAATTGATATGACATGGGCCGACGAAAATATTTTCCTTCGAGCCGGATTTGAACCAGCGACCTAAGGATTTCAGCATTTAGCCTCTACAGTCCTCCGCTCTACCAACTGAGCTATCGAAGGGAGATGTAATTATTCAGAAAAAGCAGGATCGTATTCGTAAGTACACAAGGTAGCAAAACGTTTAGCAACTGACAAAAAACAAGCCTCTCCAAATTCTGGTAGTCCTTCACCGTTTCGGCCGGTTGTTTCCATTTGATTTCAGCATTTAGACTCTACAGTCCTCCGCTCTACCAACTGAGCTATAGACGGGAGATGATCTTATTCAGAAAAAGCAGGATCGTATTCGTAAGTACACAAGGTAGCAAAACGTTTAGCAACTGACAAAAAAACAAGCCTCTCCGAATTCTGGTAGTCCTTCCCCGTTTCGGCCGGTTGCTTCCATTTGATTTCAGTATTTAGCATCTACAGTCCTCCGCTCTACCAACTGAGCTATCGAAGGGAGATGTACGTATTCAGAAAAAGTAGGATCGTATTCGTTAGTGCACAAGGTAGCAAAACGTTTAGCAACTGACAAAAAAACAAGCCTCTCCGAATTCTGGTAGTCCTTCCCCGTTTCGGCCGGTTGCTTCCATTTGATTTCAGTATTTAGCATCTACAGTCCTCCGGTCTTACAACTGAGCTATCGAAGGGAAATATACGTATTCAGAAAAAGCAGAATCGTATTCGTTAGTGCACAAGGTAGCAAAACGTTTAGCAACTGACAAAAAACAAGCCTCTCCGAATTCTGGTAGTCCTTCCCCGTTTCGGCCGGTTGCTTCCATTTGATTTCAGTATTTAGCATCTACAGTCCTCCGGTCTTACAACTGAGCTATCGAAGGGAAATATACGTATTCAGAAAAAGCAGGATCGTATTCGTTAGTGCACAAGGTAGCAAAACCTTAAGCAACTGACAAAAAACAAGCCTCTCCAAATTCTGGTAGTCCTTCCCCGTTTCGGCCGGTTGCTTCCATTTGGTCTCTAATGAATTTGACTCTGGTCATTCAATTAATCAGTACCTATATAATCAATTGAAACCAGAACTTTAATTGAATCTTAGAACAACTTATTTGTTATTTGGTATTTTTGGACTTGGCATTTGATTTTAGATTGATATTGTAATGCATTGTTGAGGAGAGTTAGCTAGTAAGGATTTATGCAGATAATGAAAGAACTTGGAATTGATATGACATGGGTCGAAGAATTTTTTTTCCTTCGAGCCGGATTTGAACCAGCGACAAAAGGATTTCAGCATTTAGCCTCTACAGTCCTCCGCTCCACCAACTGAGCTATCGAAGGGAGCTGTATGTCTTCGTAAATAGCAGAATCGTATTCGTTAGTGCACAAGGTAGCAAAACTTTTAGCAACTGACAAAAAACAAGCCTCTCCAAATTCTGGTAGTCCTTCTTCGTTTCGGCCGGTTGCTTCCATTTGATTTCAGTATTTAGCATCTACAGTCCTCCGGTCTTACAACTGAGCTATCGAAGGGAAATATACGTATTCAGAAAAAGCAGGATCGTATTCGTTAGTGCACAAGGTAGCAAAACGTTTAGCAACTGACAAAAAACAAGCCTCTCCAAATTCTGGTAGTCCTTCCCGTTTCGGCCGGTTGCTTCCATTTGATTTCAGTATTTAGCATCTACAGTCCTCCGGTCTTACAACTGAGCTATCGAAGGGAGATGTACGTATTCAGAAAAAGCAGGATCGTATTCGTTAGTGCACAACGTAGCAAAACGTTTAGCAACTGACAAAAAACAAGCCTCTCCAAATTCTGGTAGTCCTTCCCGTTTCGGCCGGTTGCTTCCATTTGATTTCAGCATTTAGCCTCTACAGTCCTCCGCTCTACCAACTGAGCTATCGACGGGAGATGTACGTATTCATAAAAAGCAGGATCGTATTCGTTAGTGCACAAGGTAGCAACTGAGCTATCGAAGGGAGATATACGTATTCAGAAAAAGCAGGATCGTATTCAATTGCAACCAGAACTTTAATTGAATCTTAGAACAACTTATTTGTTATTTGGTATACATGACACACACGCACACAAGGTCACCACTGCTGTTACTAGTTATTATTACTCTTATTTAAACTGCTATACCAAGTTACATCTCACTAGTTTGCGAGTAAGCATTTATGCAGATAACGAAAGTACTTGGAATTGATATGACATGGGCCGACGAAAATATTTTCCTTCGAGCCGGATTTGAACCAGCGACCTAAGGATTTCAGCATTTAGCCTCTACAGTCCTCCGCTCTACCAACTGAGCTATCGAATGGAGATGTACTTATTCAGAAAAAGCAGGATCGTATTCGTAAGTACACAAGGTAGCAAAACGTTTAGCAACTGACAAAAAACAAGCCTCTCCAAATTCTGGTAGTCCTTCACCGTTTGCCGGTTGTTTCCATTTGATTTCAGCATTTAGACTCTACAGTCCTCCGCTCTACCAACTGAGCTATAGACGGGAGATGATCTTATTCAGAAAAAGCAGGATCGTATTCGTAAGTACACAAGGTAGCAAAACGTTTAGCAACTGACAAAAAACAAGCCACTCCAAATTCTTGTAGTCCTTCCCGTTTCGGCCGGTTGCTTCCATTTGATTTCAGCATTAAGCCTCTACAGTCCTCCGCTCTACCAACTGAGCTATCGACGGGAGATGTACTTATTCAGAAAAAGCAGGATCGTATTCGTTAGTACACAAGGTAGCAAAACGTTTAGCAACTGACAAAAAAACAAGCC
Organism: Oncorhynchus masou masou; assembly: GCF_036934945.1. NCBI lineage: Eukaryota > Metazoa > Chordata > Actinopteri > Salmoniformes > Salmonidae > Oncorhynchus > Oncorhynchus masou. The sequence goes on from NC_088237.1 coordinate 17,735,392, forward strand.
TCTCCAAATTCTGGTAGTCCTTCCCGTTTCGGCCGGTTGCTTCCATTTGGTCTCTAATGAATTTGACTCTGGTCATTCAATTAATCAGTACCTATATAATCAATTGAATCTAGAACTTTATTTGAATCTTAGAACAACTTATTTGTTATTTGGTGTACATGACACACACGCACACAAGGTCACCACTGCTGTTACTAGTTATTATTACTCTTATTTAAACTGCTATACCAAGTTACATCTCACTAGTTTGCGAGTAAGCATTTAAGCATTTAACGAAAGAACTTGGAAATGATATGACATTCGAAAATATTTTCCTTCGAGCCGGATTTGAACAGGCGACCTAAGTATTTCAGCATTTAGCCTCTACAGTCCTCTGCTCCATCAACTGAGATATCGAAGGGAGATGTATGTATTCAGAAAAAGCAGAATCGTATTCGTTAGTGCACAAGTTAGCGAAACGTTTAGCAACTGAAAAAAAACAAGCCTCTCCAAATTCTGGTAGTCCTTCCCCGTTTCGGCCGGTTGCTTCCATTTGATTTTAGCATTTAGCATCTACAGTCCTCCGCTCTACCAACTGAACTATCGAAGGGAGATGTACGTATTCAGAAAAAGCAGGATCGTATTCGTTAGTGCACAAGGAAACAAAACGTTTAGCAACTGACAAAAAAACAAGCCTCTCCAAATTCTGGTAGTCCTTCCCCGTTTCGGCCGGTTTCTTCCATTTGGTCTCTAATGAATTTGACTCTGGTCATTCAATTAATCAATACCTATATAATCAATTGAAACCAGAACTTTAATTGAATCTTAGAACAACTTATTTGTTATTTGGTATACATGACACACACGTACACAAGGTCACCACTGCTGTTACTAGTTATTATTACTCTTATTTAAACTGCTATACCAAGTTACATCTCACTTTACTACTTATACAACAGTCATCATAATTGGACATATAATTATTTTAGAAATCATACTATTTATTCTATTGTATACATCTCACAAGGAGATTTATTACTTTGTATTGTTATTTTTGGACTTGGCATTTGATTTTTGATTGATATTGTAATGCATTGTTGAGGAGAGTTTGCGAGTAAGCATTTAACGAAAGAACTTGGAATTGATATGACATGGGTCGACGAAAATATTTTCCTTCGAGCCGGATTTGAACAGGCGACGTAAGTATTTCAGCATTTAGCCTCTACAGTCCTCTGCTCCACCAACTGAGATATTGAAGGGAGATGTATGTATTCAGAAAAAGCAGAATCGTATTCGTTAGTGCACAAGTTAGCAAAACGTTTAGCAACTGACAAAAAACAAGCCTCTCCAAATTCTGGTAGTCCTTCCCCGTTTCGGCCGGTTGCTTCCATTTGATTTCAGTATTTAGCATCTACAGTCCTCCGGTCTTACAACTGAGCTATCGAAGGGAGATATACGTGTTCAGAAAAAGCAGGATCGTATTCGTTAGTGCACAAGGTAGCAAAACGTTTAGCAACTGACAAAAAAACAAGCCTCTCCAAATTCTGGTAGTCCTTCCCCGTTTCAGCCGGTTGCTTCCATTTGGTCTCTAATGAATTTGACTCTGGTCATTCAATTAATCAGTACCTATATAATGAATTGAAACCAGAACTTTATTTGAATCTTAGAACAACTTATTTGTTATTTGGTATACATGACACACACGCACACAAGGTCACCACTGCTGTTAATAGTTATTATTACTCTTATTTAAACTGCTATACCAAGTTACATCTCACTAGTTTGCGAGTAAGCATTTATGCAGATAACGAAAGTACTTGGAATTGATATGACATGGGCCGACGAAAATATTTTCCTTCGAGCAGAATTTTAACCAGCGACCTAAGGATTTCAGTATTTAGCCTCCACAGTCCTCCGCTCTACCAAGTGAGCTATCGAAGGGAGATGTACTTATTCAGAAAAAGCAGGATCGTATTCGTAAGTACACAAGGTAGCAAAACGTTTAGCAACTGACAAAAAACAAGCCTCTCCAAATTCTTGTAGTCCTTCCCCGTTTCGGCCGGTTGCTTCCATTTGATTTCAGCATTAAGCCTCTACAGTTCTCCGCTCTACCAACTGAGCTATCGACGGGAGATGTACGTATTCAGAAAAAGCAGGATCGTATTCTTTAGTGCACAAGGTAGCAAAACGTTTAGCAACTGACAAAAAACAAGCCTCTCCAAATTCTGGTAGTCATTCCCCGTTTTGGCCTGTTGCTTCCATTTGGTCTCTAATGAATTTGACTCTGGTCATTCAATTAATCAGTACCTATATAATCAATTGCAACCAGAACTTTAATTGAATCTTAGAACAACTTATTTGTTATTTGGTATACATGACACACACGCACACAAGGTCTCTAATGAATTTGACTCTGGTCATTCAATTAATCAGTACCTATATAATCAATTGAAACCTGAACTTTATTTGAATCTTAGAACAACTTATTTGTTATTTGGTATACATGACACACACGCACACAAGGTCTCTAATGAATTTGACTCTGGTCATTCAATTAATCAGTACCTATATAATCAATTGAAACCAGAACTTTAATTGAATCTTAGAACAACGTATTTGTTATTTGGTATACATGACACACACGCACACAAGGTCACCACTGCTGTTACTAGTTATTATTACTCTTATTTATACTGCTATACCAAGTTACATCTCACTTTACTATTTATACAACAGTCATCATAATTGGACATATATTATTTTATAAATCATACTATTTATTCGATTGTATACATCTCACAAGGAGTTTTATTACTTTGTATTGTTATTTTTGTCCTGAATAAAAAGTGTAATGTTTGGGGCAAATCCAACACAACCTTCACTTACTACCACTCTTCATATTTTCAAGCATGGTGGTGGTTGCATCATGTTATGGGTATGCTAGTTTTTTTAGGATAAAAAGAAACAGAATAGAGCTAAGCACAGGAAAAATCCTAGAGGAAAACCTGGTTCAGTCTGCTTTCCAACAGACACTGGGAGACAAATTCAACTTTCAGCAGGATAATAACCTAAAATACAAGGCCAAATATACACTGGAGTTGCTCACCAAGACAACATTTAATGTTCCTGAGTGGCCTGGTTACAGTTTTGACTTAAATCGTCTAGGAAATATATGGCAAGACTTGAAAATGGCTGTCCAGCAATGATCAACAATCAACTTGACAGAGAATTTAAAAAATAATAATGTCCAAATATTGTACAATCCAGGTGTGCAAAGCTCTTAGAAACGTACCCAGAATGACTCACAGCTGTAATTGGTGACAAATGTGATTCTAACATGTATTGACACAGGGAGTTGATTACTTATCTACTCAAGATATATCCATTGTTTTTTTTTTTCATTTTATTAATCCCACGTTTTAACACGACAAAATGTGGAAAAAGTAAAATAGTGTGAATACTTTCTGAAGGCACTGTGTTGTTTAATCCCCATCCACAAAATCCACACAGAAAGAAGTTATATGAAGTTATTATTCTGCCATCCAGAATACCATTAATGTCCATCATTTATTGATTCTCCATTCAGACAGAAGTTTATGTCAAATCACATTCAAACACTCTGAGCACATCAGGTTTTTTTTGGCAAGCTGTTGAGCAGTGGAGCCCGAGGCATCCACCACGTCTACTAGCCCCAGCTGTAGGAGTGTCCTGACCGCTTCTGCATGCTGCCCTATACACGCCATATGAAGAGCTGGGGGAAGCACAGAGAGACACAGGCAGTAGATTAATTAATCAATGTCAGATACTTGCTGGCGCAGAGATCTGCACATTGCACACACAGGGTAGAGGTCTTAATGGGTCCAACAGACCCAAAATTCAGAGACCCAACCCAGAACCCAAATTTTGTTCTCAGATCTGGGTCGAGTCTGATATAATTGCCACGGGTCTCGGGTGGATCCATCCTCTGCTAATTTAATGTGTGTGAGGTGATGAGAACTGAATGAGCTTGTAGCTTATGTCCAGCGGAAACTGGTTACCCCTGCTCACCTCACACGTGAAAGGAGCCTTGAACTAGGCTACTGTTGATTGATAAAATGGAGGCCTTTTTCATTAAAGTAAAATGAAAGTTAGAGGAGAAATAGCATAGTGAAAAGAAGGTGACAAGGGGAATGTCCTCAGGGACAAGTTTTAATATTGTAGTGGACAAAGATAAGAAGTGAGTTGGCTTGGCCAAATGGACTGAGTGCAACTCGCTATTCAGGTTTTTTAAATTTATTTTCATATTTATTATTATTATTGTATATCATTATTTTTGTAGGCCTGTTTAGGAATCTAAACCAGTTCTTTAAATATGCAAAAAGTGTTTTGTTTCATTATGTTGAGACATTTTTGTTGGCTAAATTAAGTTAACTGTCTTTTTTGACTTTGTACTCCGTATTTAGTTTAACAGAGGTTAAAAGTAGGCCTGTTGTAAAATAAATAGCTTTAGCCTATTGCTGTCATTTGATGGGTAGTTGCTACAATATAGGCCTAGTCTGTTCAAAACGTTTGTTAAGGTTTAAACCAGTTCTTTAAATATGACACAAGTGTTGTTTTTTTGCCAAATTAAGTTCCACCTGACGAGTATAAAGACATGCATGTCGGTGTTGGGAACATGGCAACAGCATACCTCTATCTTACTCTCTTGGGCTAGGCCCAAGCTTTTCTTCCTTTATATAGATGTTTTATAATATCATACAGTGGACGTCTAGGCCTGTATGCATGCAATGCCCTGATGCATTTAGCGCTCAAATCTCCAACAGTTAAATGGGGAGTTGGACAGTTAATGTTTGAGGACAGTAAAAACCAATGAAACAATAGGCTATGAAGTTTTGAATATGCTACCCTTCGAAACATAACACAGATTTGTTTTGTAATTTGTTATAGGCAGTTTTTAAGGACACGTAGGGCCTAAATGTGGATCATTTCGCCAATATCACTTGTTTATTGATGGAGCTGGCAGCGCCCAGTCTAAGGTTTCTTTCTCCCGCTCTTTCTACTCTCTGATCTGAACAGGTTTTTTGAAAATTACTTTATGCATATCAGGTCGGGTGGGAAAGCCCCAGATCCATTTTGGAACGGGTCCAACTTATTGGACCTGTGATGACCCCTAACACAGGGTGCCCGAGGACAGGATTCAATGACCTGCATTCAAGATCAACTGTACTTGTGACTGTATGGTGCAGCAGGTAGCCTAGTGGTTGGAGCGTTTGACCAATAACCGAAAGGTTGCAAGAGCAAATCCCCAAGCTGATAAGGTTAAAATCTGTCGTTCTTCCCCTGTACAAGGCAGTTAATCCACTGTTCCTAGGCCGTCATTGAAATAAGAATTTGTTCTTGACTGACTTGCTTATTTAAATAAAGGTAAAAAATGTTTTTAAATAGAGTGGTTTGAGAATTGGGTCTAGTGCCAGAACTACTTGCATACGCTAGACAGAAGTTATGTAATTAGAACGCATCCTGTTCCCTGTATTATGTAAACTTACATTTCCAGTTTTTCTTGTTGCACAAATTCAGATTTGGCCTGCAAGCAGTTGTTTTAATTAAAGTGTATTGCTACAAGCAAAGTGCAATTATCATAATGTAGAATTATACAGCATTTAGCCTCTACACAGGGGTTCCCAAACTTTTTCACTCTTCCAGCATTGGGAAACATCCCGCGCCACCCCTGCACAAGCACTGTTCATGATACAAACTGTTCACACCCCTCTTGTTGGTGGAGAGAATTTTGCAGGTTTAAAGCTTATTTCGTGCAATTCTACACATTTTGTCATGGGGTGCAAAGAAACTTTGCAGTCTTAAAGCAAATTGTCTTGCAATTCTATACATTTTCCCATGTTTAATGTGTATTCATGTGACAAATACATTTAAAAAACGTTAGCTGACATGGGCTAGTTGATTTGGTCATTTTGACAAGTTACAAATAGCTCCCTATGGTATGCGAAGACTAACATGACAAGAGGGACATGATGCACTTCCCAATTTTGAAATTACATCTTGTGCATTCTACTATTAAACGTTTCAGTTTAAAGCCAGATTGAGTTCCTTTAAAAAAAAAATGTAATAATATCCTTTTGGGGGGAGGGGTACCCGTGCCGAACCCTCGCCCCACAGTTTGGGAACTATTTCTCTACAGTACCTGTTCTTCCCTTTTTGTCCCTGACGTGAAGGTCTGCTCCTAATGTGAGGAGTGTTTTGATTGTGCTTGTGTGGCCCTCCTGAAAATATAAAATATCAGGCATGATATATTATTATGCACACAATTTGTCTTTATGTACAGGATAGGCCTGATAATAGATGTTTACAGAATAGAGCTCACCTTGGCAGCGTAGTGCAGGGAAGTGAGCTGCATGTCAGTGGCTGTCTGGTTCACGTCCACTCCGAGATCCCTCACTAGGAACTCTAGCGCCTCCTCCTGGGCTGTGACTGCAACCTGGTGCACCGGCTGGGCCCCGAGGATGTCTGCTGCAGTCGGAGAGGCCTGTGTGACACACGAGAATACAAGTATATACAGGTCAGTATCTTATTCAATGTCCAGAGGTACTGGAGTGGTTGAGGTGGATTAATTTTCCCAATGGGACTATGGTGGAATTTAAGTGAGATACAGACAAGTTGATATTTTGGTGCAAATTTCATTTATCTCAGATATGTTTTGATAGATGGAAATGTTATTTTCCTCCAGTCTCCAGTGTACCTGGTGCTTCTCTAGCAGTAGCTTGGCCACAGATATGTGTCCGTTCCTCACTGCGTCCATAAAGGGAGTGACCCCACAGCTGTCCCTGCCATCCGGAACATAACCACACCTGCAAACAGAGAAGTGAGGGTCAGTTAGCACTACACCCACACACACTTACACATGATCACATTAACACAGAGTAACAACACTGACACTCTAGCATGCCTTCTCATAAGTATACAAATCCTCTGAGAGACTATCCTAATTCATACATCCTCTCACACACAGACAAACATTGACACACACACCTCTGTACCAAGATGCTGACCACTTCTTCACAGCCATGCATCGCTGTAGGAACAGAGAATAGGTAATGAACCAGAATTGTTTTATGCATATTGTTCAAAACACCTGTGAATATGTCCAGACCTGTGACATGTCTGATTTGTTAGCACAGTGATTACCTGCAGTGTGCAGAGGAGTCCTCAGCGTCTTGCTCTCTGTACTCCAGACTTCCGGGTTGGCCAGTAGGAGGTGCTGTATGACTGCTGGGTCTCCCTCCCTGCAGTCGATGTGGAAGGAGTTCCAGCCGTCCTTGTTCTTCAGCGTGGGATCGGCCTTGTGGGACAGCAGTTCCTGGATCACACCCAGGTTCCTCCGGGTGCAGGCCATCATCAGAGGGGTCCTGAAAGTAAAGGTGGGTCACGATGGTGGACCAGAGTTGCACATATCTTGCATTTTGTGAGGTCATTTTTCGGTGAACTAATGTTTTTATTGGGTCACAAAGGCAATTACAATGAATATTTATTTTATTTTTACTCACCCTCCCACCCCAATTTTGTGTAGTATTTAATGATTTGTTATATTCATAGTAGTGTGTTGATAATGGTATACAACGCAGGCACGGTGATATTACATGGACCTATTAAAATAGGTCCTTCGAGCTGGATTTGAACCAGCGACCTAAGGATCTCAGCAGTAAGCCTCTACAGTCCTCCACTCTACCAACTGAACTGAAAAAAAACAATCCTCTCCAAATTCTGGTAGTCCATCCACGTTTCGGCCGGTTGCTTCCATTTGGTCTCTAATGAATTTGACTCTGGTGATTCAATTAATCTGTACCTATATAATCAATTGAAACCAGAACTTTAATTGAATCTTAGAACAACTTATTTGTTATTTGGTATACATGACACACACGCACACAAGGTCACCACTGCTGTTACTAGTTATTATTACTCTTATTTAAACTGCTATACCAAGTTACATCTCACTTTACTACTTATACAACAGTCATCATAATTGGACATATATTATTTTATAAATCATACTATTTATTCTATTGTATACATCTCACAAGGAGTTTTATTACTTTGTATTATTATTTTTTGGAATTGGCATTTGATTTTAGATTGATATTGTAATGCATTATTGAGGAGAGTTCGCGAGTAAGCATTTATGCAGATAACGAAAAAACTTGGAATTGATATGACATGGGCCGACGAAAATATTTTCCTTCAAGCAGGATTTGAAACAGCGACCTAAGGATTTCAGTGTTTTGCCTATACAGTCCTCCACTCTACCAACTGAGCTATCGAAGGGAGATGTACGTATTCAGAAAAAGCAGGATCGTATTCGTTAGTGCACAAGGTAGCAAAACGTTTTGCAACTGAAAAAAAACAAGCCTCTCAAAATTCTGGTAGTACTTCCCCGTTTCGGACGGTTGCTTCCATTTGGTCTCTAATGAATTTGATTCTGGTCATTCAATTAATCAGTACCTATATAATCAATTGAAACCAGAACTTTAATTGAATCTTAGAACAACTTATTTGTTATTTGGTATACATGACACACACGCACAAAAGGCATTTGACATTTGATTTTTGATTGATATTGTAATGCATTGTTGAGGAGAGTTAGCGAGTGAGCATTTATGCAGATAACAAAAAACTTGGAATTGATATGACATAGGCCGACGAAAATATTTTCCTTCGAGCCGGATTTGAACCAGCGACCTAAGGATTTCAGCATTTAGTCAGCATTTAGCCTCTACAGTCCTCCGCTCTACCAACTGAGCTATCGAAGGGAGATGTACATATTCAGAAAAAGCAGGATCGTATTCGTTAGTGCACAAGGTAGCAAAACGTTTTGCAACTGAAAAAAAACAAGCCTCTCCAAATTCTGGTAGTCCTTCCCCGTTTCGGCCGGTTGCTTCCATTTGGTCTCTTATGAATTTGACTCTGGTCATTCAATTAATCAGTACCTATATAATCAATTGAAACCAGAACTTTAATTGAATCTTAGAACAACTTATTTGTTATTTGGTATACATGACACACACGCACACAAGGTCACCACTGCTGTTACTAGTAATTATTACTCTATTTAAACTGCTATACCAAGTTACATCTCACTTTACTACTTATACAACAGTCATCATAATTGGACATATATTATTTTATAAATCATACTATTTATTCTAATGTATACATCTCACAAGGAGTTTTATTACTTTGTATTGTTATTTTTGCACTTGGCATTTGATTTTAGATTGATATTGTAATGCATTGTTGAGGAGAGTTTGCGAGTAAGCATTTAACGAAAGAACTTGGAATTGATATGACATGGGCCGACAAAAATATTTTCCTTCGAGCCGGATTTGAACCAGCGACCTAAGGATTTCAGCATTTAGCCTCTACAGTCCTCCGCTCTACCAAAACTGAGCTATCGAAGGGAGATGTACTTATCCAGAAAAAGCAGGATCGTATTCGTTAGTGCACAAGGTAGCAAAACGTTTAGCAACTGACAAAAAAACAAGCCTCTCCGAATTCTGGTAGTCCTTCCCGTTTCGGCCGGTTGCTTCCATTTGGTCTCTTATGAATTTGACTCTGGTCATTCAATTAATCAGTACCTATATAATCAATTGAAACCAGAACTTTAATTGAATCTTAGAACAACTTATTTGTTATTTGGTATACATGACACACACGCACACAAGGTCACCACTGCTGTTACTAGTAATTATTACTCTATTTAAACTGCTATACCAAGTTACATCTCACTTTACTACTTATACAACAGTCATCATAATTGGACATATATTATTTTATAAATCATAATATTTATTCTATTGTATACATCTCACAAGGAGTTTTATTACTTTGTATTGTTATTTTTGCACTTGGCATTTGATTTTAGATTGATATTGTAATGCATTGTTGAGGAGAGTTTGCGAGTAAGCATTTAACGAAAGAACTTGGAATTGATATGACATGGGCCGACAAAAATATTTTCCTTCGAGCCGGATTTGAACCAGCGACCTAAGGATTTCAGCATTTAGCCTCTACAGTCCTCCGCTCTACCAACTGAGCTATCGAAGGGAAATGTACGTATTCAGAAAAAGCAGAATCGTATTCATTAGTGCACAAGGTAGCAAAACGTTTAGCAACTGACAAAAAACAAGCCTCTCCGAATTCTGGTAGTCCTTCCCCGTTTCGGCCGGTTGCTTCCATTTGATTTCAGTATTTAGCATCTACAGTCCTCCGGTCTTACAACTGAGCTATCGAAGGGAAATATACGTATTCAGAAAAAGCAGGATCGTATTCGTTAGTGCACAAGGTAGCAAAACGTTAAGCAACTGACAAAAAACAAGCCTCTCCGAATTCTGGTAGTCCTTCCCCGTTTCGGCCGGTTGCTTCCATTTGATTTCAGTATTTAGCATCTACAGTCCTCCGGTCTCCCTATTTTATAAATCATAATATTTATTCTATTGTATACATCTCACAAGGAGTTTTATTACTTTGTATTGTTATTTTTGCACTTGGCATTTGATTTTAGATTGACATTGTAATGCATTGTTGAGGAGAGTTTGCGAGTAAGCATTTAACGAAAGAACTTGGAATTGATATGACATGGGCCGACGAAAATATTTTCCTTCGAGCCGGATTTGAACCAGCGACCTAAGGATTTCAGCATTTAGCCTCTACAGTCCTCCGCTCTACCAACTGAGCTATCGAAGGGAGATGAATGTATTCAGAAAAAGCAGAATCGTATTCATTAGTGCACAAGGTAGCAAAACGTTTAGCAACTGACAAAAAAACAAGCCTCTCCAAATTCTGGTAGTCCTTCCCCGTTTCGGCCGGTTGCTTCCATTTGATTTCAGTATTTAGCATCTACAGTCCTCCGGTCTTACAACTGAGCTATCGAAGGGAAATATACGTATTCAGAAAAAGCAGGATCGTATTCGTTAGTGCACAAGGTAGCAAAACGTTTAGCAACTGACAAAAAACAAGCCTCTCCGAATTCTGGTAGTCCTTCCCCGTTTCGGCCGGTTGCTTCCATTTGATTTCAGTATTTAGCATCTACAGTCCTCCGGTCTTACAACTGAGCTATCGAAGGGAAATATACGTATTCAGAAAAAGCAGGATCGTATTCGTTAGTGCACAAGGTAGCAAAACGTTTAGCAACTGACAAAAACAAGCCTCTCCGAATTCTGGTAGTCCTTCCCGTTTCGGCCGGTTGCTTCCATTTGATTTCAGTATTTAGCATCTACAGTCCTCCGGTCTTACAACTGAGCTATCGAAGGGAAATATACGTATTCAGAAAAAGCAGGATCGTATTCGTTAGTGCACAAGGTAGCAAAACGTTAAGCAACTGACAAAAAACAAGCCTCTCCAAATTCTGGTAGTCCTTCCCGTTTCGGCCGGTTGCTTCCATTTGGTCTCTAATGAATTTGACTCTGGTCATTCAATTAATCAGTACCTATATAATCAATTGAAACCAGAACTTTAATTGAATCTTAGAACAACTTATTTGTTATTTGGTATACATGACACACACGCACACAAGGTCACCACTGCTGTTACTAGTAATTATTACTCTATTTAAACTGCTATACCAAGTTACATCTCACTTTACTACTTATACAACAGTCATCATAATTGGACATATATTATTTTATAAATCATACTATTTATTCTAATGTATACATCTCACAAGGAGTTTTATTACTTTGTATTGTTATTTTTGCACTTGGCATTTGATTTTAGATTGATATTGTAATGCATTGTTGAGGAGAGTTTGCGAGTAAGCATTTAACGAAAGAACTTGGAATTGATATGACATGGGCCGACAAAAATATTTTCCTTCGAGCCGGATTTGAACCAGCGACCTAAGGATTTCAGCATTTAGCCTCTACAGTCCTCCGCTCTACCAACTGAGCTATCGAAGGGAGATGTACTTATCCAGAAAAAGCAGGATCGTATTCGTTAGTGCACAAGGTAGCAAAACGTTTAGCAACTGACAAAAAAACAAGCCTCTCCGAATTCTGGTAGTCCTTCCCCGTTTCGGCCGGTTGCTTCCATTTGGTCTCTTATGAATTTGACTCTGGTCATTCAATTAATCAGTACCTATATAATCAATTGAAACCAGAACTTTAATTGAATCTTAGAACAACTTATTTGTTATTTGGTATACATGACACACACGCACACAAGGTCACCACTGCTGTTACTAGTAATTATTACTCTATTTAAACTGCTATACCAAGTTACATCTCACTTTACTACTTATACAACAATCATCATAATTGGACATATATTATTTTATAAATCATAATATTTATTCTATTGTATACATCTCACAAGGAGTTTTATTACTTTGTATTGTTATTTTTGCACTTGGCATTTGATTTTAGATTGATATTGTAATGCATTGTTGAGGAGAGTTTGCGAGTAAGCATTTAACGAAAGAACTTGGAATTGATATGACATGGGCCGACAAAAATATTTTCCTTCGAGCCGGATTTGAACCAGCGACCTAAGGATTTCAGCATTTAGCCTCTACAGTCCTCCGCTCTACCAAAACTGAGCTATCGAAGGGAGATGTACTTATCCAGAAAAAGCAGGATCGTATTCGTTAGTGCACAAGGTAGCAAAACGTTTAGCAACTGACAAAAAAACAAGCCTCTCCGAATTCTGGTAGTCCTTCCCCGTTTCGGCCGGTTGCTTCCATTTGGTCTCTTATGAATTTGACTCTGGTCATTCAATTAATCAGTACCTATATAATCAATTGAAACCAGAACTTTAATTGAATCTTAGAACAACTTATTTGTTATTTGGTATACATGACACACACGCACACAAGGTCACCACTGCTGTTACTAGTAATTATTACTCTATTTAAACTGCTATACCAAGTTACATCTCACTTTACTACTTATACAACAATCATCATAATTGGACATATATTATTTTATAAATCATAATATTTATTCTATTGTATACATCTCACAAGGAGTTTTATTACTTTGTATTGTTATTTTTGCACTTGGCATTTGATTTTAGATTGATATTGTAATGCATTGTTGAGGAGAGTTTGCGAGTAAGCATTTAACGAAAGAACTTGGAATTGATATGACATGGGCCGACGAAAATATTTTCCTTCGAGCCGGATTTGAACCAGCGACCTAAGGATTTCAGCATTTAGCCTCTACAGTCCTTCGCTCTACCAACTGAGCTGTCGATGGGAGATGTACGTATTCAGAAAAAGCAGAATCGTATTCATTAGTGCACAAGGTAGCAAAACGTTTAGCAACTGACAAAAAGACAAGCCTCTCCAAATTCTGGTAGTCCTTCCCGTTTCGGCCGGTTGCTTCCATTTGATTTCAGTATTTAGCATCTACAGTCCTCCGGTCTTACAACTGAGCTATCGAAGGGAAATATACGTATTCAGAAAAAGCAGGATCGTATTCGTTAGTGCACAAGGTAGCAAAACGTTTAGCAACTGACAAAAAACAAGCCTCTCCGAATTCTGGTAGTCCTTCCCGTTTCGGCCGGTTGCTTCCATTTGATTTCAGTATTTAGCATCTACAGTCCTCCGGTCTTACAACTGAGCTATCGAAGGGAAATATACGTATTCAGAAAAAGCAGGATCGTATTCGTTAGTGCACAAGGTAGCAAAACGTTTAGCAACTGACAAAAACAAGCCTCTCCGAATTCTGGTAGTCCTTCCCGTTTCGGCCGGTTGCTTCCATTTGATTTCAGTATTTAGCATCTACAGTCCTCCGGTCTTACAACTGAGCTATCGAAGGGAAATATACGTATTCAGAAAAAGCAGGATCGTATTCGTTAGTGCACAAGGTAGCAAAACGTTAAGCAACTGACAAAAACAAGCCTCTCCAAATTCTGGTAGTCCTTCCCCGTTTCGGCCGGTTGCTTCCATTTGGTCTCTAATGAATTTGACTCTGGTCATTCAATTAATCAGTACCTATATAATCAATTGAAACCAGAACTTTAATTGAATCTTAGAACAACTTATTTGTTATTTGGTATACATGACACACACGCACACAAGGTCACCACTGCTGTTACTAGTAATTATTACTCTATTTAAACTGCTATACCAAGTTACATCTCACTTTACTACTTATACAACAGTCATCATAATTGGACATATATTATTTTATAAATCATACTATTTATTCTAATGTATACATCTCACAAGGAGTTTTATTACTTTGTATTGTTATTTTTGCACTTGGCATTTGATTTTAGATTGATATTGTAATGCATTGTTGAGGAGAGTTTGCGAGTAAGCATTTAACGAAAGAACTTGGAATTGATATGACATGGGCCGACAAAAATATTTTCCTTCGAGCCGGATTTGAACCAGCGACCTAAGGATTTCAGCATTTAGCCTCTACAGTCCTCCGCTCTACCAAAACTGAGCTATCGAAGGGAGATGTACTTATCCAGAAAAAAAGCAGGATCGTATTCGTTAGTGCACAAGGTAGCAAAACGTTTAGCAACTGACAAAAACAAGCCTCTCCGAATTCTGGTAGTCCTTCCCCGTTTCGGCCGGTTGCTTCCATTTGGTCTCTTATGAATTTGACTCTGGTCATTCAATTAATCAGTACCTATATAATCAATTGAAACCAGAACTTTAATTGAATCTTAGAACAACTTATTTGTTATTTGGTATACATGACACACACGCACACAAGGTCACCACTGCTGTTACTAGTAATTATTACTCTATTTAAACTGCTATACCAAGTTACATCTCACTTTACTACTTATACAACAGTCATCATAATTGGACATATATTATTTTATAAATCATAATATTTATTCTATTGTATACATCTCACAAGGAGTTTTATTACTTTGTATTGTTATTTTTGCACTTGGCATTTGATTTTAGATTGATATTGTAATGCATTGTTGAGGAGAGTTTGCGAGTAAGCATTTAACGAAAGAACTTGGAATTGATATGACATGGGCCGACGAAAATATTTTCCTTCGAGCCGGATTTGAACCAGCGACCTAAGGATTTCAGCATTTAGCCTCTACAGTCCTTCGCTCTACCAACTGAGCTGTCGATGGGAGATGTACGTATTCAGAAAAAGCAGAATCGTATTCATTAGTGCACAAGGTAGCAAAACGTTTAGCAACTGACAAAAAGACAAGCCTCTCCAAATTCTGGTAGTCCTTCCCCGTTTCGGCCGGTTGCTTCCATTTGATTTCAGTATTTAGCATCTACAGTCCTCCGGTCTTACAACTGAGCTATCGAAGGGAAATATACGTATTCAGAAAAAGCAGGATCGTATTCGTTAGTGCACAAGGTAGCAAAACGTTTAGCAACTGACAAAAAACAAGCCTCTCCGAATTCTGGTAGTCCTTCCCCGTTTCGGCCGGTTGCTTCCATTTGATTTCAGTATTTAGCATCTACAGTCCTCCGGTCTCCCTATTTTATAAATCATAATATTTATTCTATTGTATACATCTCACAAGGAGTTTTATTACTTTGTATTGTTATTTTTGCACTTGGCATTTGATTTTAGATTGACAATGTAATGCATTGTTGAGGAGAGTTTGCGAGTAAGCATTTAACGAAAGAACTTGGAATTGATATGACATGGGCCGACGAAAATATTTTCCTTCGAGCCGGATTTGAACCAGCGACCTAAGGATTTCAGCATTTAGCCTCTACAGTCCTCCGCTCTACCAACTGAGCTATCGAAGGGAGATGTACGTATTCAGAAAAAGCAGAATCGTATTCATTAGTGCACAAGGTAGCAAAACGTTTAGCAACTGACAAAAAAACAAGCCTCTCCAAATTCTGGTAGTCCTTCCCCGTTTCGGCCGGTTGCTTCCATTTGATTTCAGTATTTAGCATCTACAGTCCTCCGGTCTTACAACTGAGCTATCGAAGGGAAATATACGTATTCAGAAAAAGCAGGATCGTATTCGTTAGTGCACAAGGTAACAAAACGTTTAGCAACTGACAAAAAACAAGCCTCTCCGAATTCTGGTAGTCCTTCCCCGTTTCGGCCGGTTGCTTCCATTTGATTTCAGTATTTAGCATCTACAGTCCTCCGGTCTTACAACTGAGCTATCGAAGGGAAATATACGTATTCAGAAAAAGCAGGATCGTATTCGTTAGTGCACAAGGTAGCAAAACGTTTAGCAACTGACAAAAAACAAGCCTCTCCAAATTCTGGTAGTCCTTCCCGTTTCGGCCGGTTGCTTCCATTTGATTTCAGTATTTAGCATCTACAGTCCTCCGGTCTTACAACTGAGCTATCGAAGGGAAATATACGTATTCAGAAAAAGCAGGATCGTATTCGTTAGTGCACAAGGTAGCAAAACGTTTAGCAACTGACAAAAGCCTCTCCAAATTCTGGTAGTCCTTCCCCGTTTCGGCCGGTTGCTTCCATTTGGTCTCTTATGAATTTGACTCTGGTCATTCAATTAATCAGTACCTATATAATCAATTGAAACCAGAACTTTAATTGAATCTTAGAACAACTTATTTGTTATTTGGTATACATGACACACACGCACACAAGGTCACCACTGCTGTTACTAGTAATTATTACTCTATTTAAACTGCTATACCAAGTTACATCTCACTTTACTACTTATACAACAGTCATCATAATTGGACATATATTATTTTATAAATCATAATATTTATTCTAATGTATACATCTCACAAGGAGTTTTATTACTTTGTATTGTTATTTTTGCACTTGGCATTTGATTTTAGATTGATATTGTAATGCATTGTTGAGGAGAGTTTGCGAGTAAGCATTTAACGAAAGAACTTGGAATTGATATGACATGGGCCGACAAAAATATTTTCCTTCGAGCCGGATTTGAACCAGCGACCTAAGGATTTCAGCATTTAGCCTCTACAGTCCTCCGCTCTACCAACTGAGCTGTCGAAGGGAGATGTACGTATTCAGAAAAAGCAGAATCGTATTCATTAGTGCACAAGGTAGCAAAACGTTTAGCAACTGACAAAAAACAAGCCTCTCCAAATTCTGGTAGTCCTTCCCCGTTTCGGCCGGTTGCTTCCATTTGATTTCAGTATTTAGCATCTACAGTCCTCCGGTCTTACAACTGAGCTATCGAAGGGAAATATACGTATTCAGAAAAAGCAGGATCGTATTCGTTAGTGCACAAGGTAGCAAAACGTTTAGCAACTGACAAAAAACAAGCCTCTCCGAATTCTGGTAGTCCTTCCCGTTTCGGCCGGTTGCTTCCATTTGATTTCAGTATTTAGCATCTACAGTCCTCCGGTCTTACAACTGAGCTATCGAAGGGAAATATACGTATTCAGAAAAAGCAGGATCGTATTCGTTAGTGCACAAGGTAGCAAAACGTTTAGCAACTGACAAAAGCCTCTCCAAATTCTGGTAGTCCTTCCCGTTTCGGCCGGTTGCTTCCATTTGGTCTCTTATGAATTTGACTCTGGTCATTCAATTAATCAGTACCTATATAATCAATTGAAACCAGAACTTTAATTGAATCTTAGAACAACTTATTTGTTATTTGGTATACATGACACACACGCACACAAGGTCACCACTGCTGTTACTAGTAATTATTACTCTATTTAAACTGCTATACCAAGTTACATCTCACTTTACTACTTATACAACAGTCATCATAATTGGACATATATTATTTTATAAATCATAATATTTATTCTAATGTATACATCTCACAAGGAGTTTTATTACTTTGTATTGTTATTTTTGCACTTGGCATTTGATTTTAGATTGATATTGTAATGCATTGTTGAGGAGAGTTTGCGAGTAAGCATTTAACGAAAGAACTTGGAATTGATATGACATGGGCCGACGAAAATATTTTCCTTCGAGCCGGATTTGAACCAGCGACCTAAGGATTTCAGCATTTAGCCTCTACAGTCCTCCGCTCTACCAACTGAGCTGTCGAAGGGAGATGTACGTATTCAGAAAAAGCAGAATCGTATTCATTAGTGCACAAGGTAGCAAAACGTTTAGCAACTGACAAAAAAACAAGCCTCTCCAAATTCTGGTAGTCCTTCCCCGTTTCGGCCGGTTGCTTCCATTTGATTTCAGTATTTAGCATCTACAGTCCTCCGGTCTTACAACTGAGCTATCGAAGGGAAATATACGTATTCAGAAAAAGCAGGATCGTATTCGTTAGTGCACAAGGTAGCAAAACGTTTAGCAACTGACAAAAAACAAGCCTCTCCGAATTCTGGTAGTCCTTCCCCGTTTCGGCCGGTTGCTTCCATTTGGTCTCTTATGAATTTGACTCTGGTCATTCAATTAATCAGTACCTATATAATCAATTGAAACCAGAACTTTAATTGAATCTTAGAACAACTTATTTGTTATTTGGTATACATGACACACACGCACACAAGGTCACCACTGCTGTTACTAGTAATTATTACTCTATTTAAACTGCTATACCAAGTTACATCTCACTTTACTACTTATACAACAGTCATCATAATTGGACATATATTATTTTATAAATCATAATATTTATTCTAATGTATACATCTCACAAGGAGTTTTATTACTTTGTATTGTTATTTTTGCACTTGGCATTTGATTTTAGATTGATATTGTAATGCATTGTTGAGGAGAGTTTGCGAGTAAGCATTTAACGAAAGAACTTGGAATTGATATGACATGGGCCGACGAAAATATTTTCCTTCGAGCCGGATTTGAACCAGCGACCTAAGGATTTCAGCATTTAGCCTCTACAGTCCTCCGCTCTACCAACTGAGCTGTTGAAGGGAGATGTACGTATTCAGAAAAAGCAGAATCGTATTCATTAGTGCACAAGGTAGCAAAACGTTTAGCAACTGACAAAAAAACAAGCCTCTCCAAATTCTGGTAGTCCTTCCCGTTTCGGCCGGTTGCTTCCATTTGATTTCAGTATTTAGCATCTACAGTCCTCCGGTCTTACAACTGAGCTATCGAAGGGAAATATACGTATTCAGAAAAAGCAGGATCGTATTCGTTAGTGCACAAGGTAGCAAAACGTTTAGCAACTGACAAAAAACAAGCCTCTCCGAATTCTGGTAGTCCTTCCCGTTTCGGCCGGTTGCTTCCATTTGATTTCAGTATTTAGCATCTACAGTCCTCCGGTCTTACAACTGAGCTATCGAAGGGAAATATACGTATTCAGAAAAAGCAGGATCGTATTCGTTAGTGCACAAGGTAGCAAAACGTTTAGCAACTGACAAAAAAAGCCTCTCCAAATTCTGGTAGTCCTTCCCCGTTTCGGCCGGTTGCTTCCATTTGGTCTCTTATGAATTTGACTCTGGTCATTCAATTAATCAGTACCTATATAATCAATTGAAACCAGAACTTTAATTGAATCTTAGAACAACTTATTTGTTATTTGGTATACATGACACACACGCACACAAGGTCACCACTGCTGTTACTAGTAATTATTACTCTATTTAAACTGCTATACCAAGTTACATCTCACTTTACTACTTATACAACAGTCATCATAATTGGACATATATTATTTTATAAATCATAATATTTATTCTAATGTATACATCTCACAAGGAGTTTTATTACTTTGTATTGTTATTTTTGCACTTGGCATTTGATTTTAGATTGATATTGTAATGCATTGTTGAGGAGAGTTTGCGAGTAAGCATTTAACGAAAGAACTTGGAATTGATATGACATGGGCCGACGAAAATATTTTCCTTCGAGCCGGATTTGAACCAGCGACCTAAGGATTTCAGCATTTAGCCTCTACAGTCCTCCGCTCTACCAACTGAGCTGTCGAAGGGAGATGTACGTATTCAGAAAAAGCAGAATCGTATTCATTAGTGCACAAGGTAGCAAAACGTTTAGCAACTGACAAAAAAACAAGCCTCTCCAAATTCTGGTAGTCCTTCCCCGTTTCGGCCGGTTGCTTCCATTTGATTTCAGTATTTAGCATCTACAGTCCTCCGGTCTTACAACTGAGCTATCGAAGGGAAATATACGTATTCAGAAAAAGCAGGATCGTATTCGTTAGTGCACAAGGTAGCAAAACGTTTAGCAACTGACAAAAGCCTCTCCAAATTCTGGTAGTCCTTCCCCGTTTCGGCCGGTTGCTTCCATTTGGTCTCTTATGAATTTGACTCTGGTCATTCAATTAATCAGTACCTATATAATCAATTGAAACCAGAACTTTAATTGAATCTTAGAACAACTTATTTGTTATTTGGTATACATGACACACACGCACACAAGGTCACCACTGCTGTTACTAGTAATTATTACTCTATTTAAACTGCTATACCAAGTTACATCTCACTTTACTACTTATACAACAGTCATCATAATTGGACATATATTATTTTATAAATCATAATATTTATTCTAATGTATACATCTCACAAGGAGTTTTATTACTTTGTATTGTTATTTTTGCACTTGGCATTTGATTTTAGATTGATATTGTAATGCATTGTTGAGGAGAGTTTGCGAGTAAGCATTTAACGAAAGAACTTGGAATTG
This sequence comes from Oncorhynchus masou masou, assembly GCF_036934945.1. Lineage (NCBI taxonomy): Eukaryota > Metazoa > Chordata > Actinopteri > Salmoniformes > Salmonidae > Oncorhynchus > Oncorhynchus masou. The sequence goes on from NC_088237.1 coordinate 17,755,908, forward strand.
ATATGACATGGGCCGACGAAAATATTTTCCTTCGAGCCGGATTTGAACCAGCGACCTAAGGATTTCAGCATTTAGCCTCTACAGTCCTCCGCTCTACCAACTGAGCTGTCGAAGGGAGATGTACGTATTCAGAAAAAGCAGAATCGTATTCATTAGTGCACAAGGTAGCAAAACGTTTAGCAACTGACAAAAAAACAAGCCTCTCCAAATTCTGGTAGTCCTTCCCGTTTCGGCCGGTTGCTTCCATTTGATTTCAGTATTTAGCATCTACAGTCCTCCGGTCTTACAACTGAGCTATCGAAGGGAAATATACGTATTCAGAAAAAGCAGGATCGTATTCGTTAGTGCACAAGGTAGCAAAACGTTTAGCAACTGACAAAAAACAAGCCTCTCCGAATTCTGGTAGTCCTTCCCCGTTTCGGCCGGTTGCTTCCATTTGATTTCAGTATTTAGCATCTACAGTCCTCCGGTCTTACAACTGAGCTATCGAAGGGAAATATACGTATTCAGAAAAAGCAGGATCGTATTCGTTAGTGCACAAGGTAGCAAAACGTTTAGCAACTGACAAAAGCCTCTCCAAATTCTGGTAGTCCTTCCCCGTTTCGGCCGGTTGCTTCCATTTGGTCTCTTATGAATTTGACTCTGGTCATTCAATTAATCAGTACCTATATAATCAATTGAAACCAGAACTTTAATTGAATCTTAGAACAACTTATTTGTTATTTGGTATACATGACACACACGCACACAAGGTCACCACTGCTGTTACTAGTAATTATTACTCTATTTAAACTGCTATACCAAGTTACATCTCACTTTACTACTTATACAACAGTCATCATAATTGGACATATATTATTTTATAAATCATAATATTTATTCTAATGTATACATCTCACAAGGAGTTTTATTACTTTGTATTGTTATTTTTGCACTTGGCATTTGATTTTAGATTGATATTGTAATGCATTGTTGAGGAGAGTTTGCGAGTAAGCATTTAACGAAAGAACTTGGAATTGATATGACATGGGCCGACGAAAATATTTTCCTTCGAGCCGGATTTGAACCAGCGACCTAAGGATTTCAGCATTTAGCCTCTACAGTCCTCCGCTCTACCAACTGAGCTGTCGAAGGGAGATGTACGTATTCAGAAAAAGCAGAATCGTATTCATTAGTGCACAAGGTAGCAAAACGTTTAGCAACTGACAAAAAGACAAGCCTCTCCAAATTCTGGTAGTCCTTCCCGTTTCGGCCGGTTGCTTCCATTTGATTTCAGTATTTAGCATCTACAGTCCTCCGGTCTTACAACTGAGCTATCGAAGGGAAATATACGTATTCAGAAAAAGCAGGATCGTATTCGTTAGTGCACAAGGTAGCAAAACGTTTAGCAACTGACAAAAGCCTCTCCAAATTCTGGTAGTCCTTCCCCGTTTCGGCCGGTTGCTTACATTTGGTCTCTTATGAATTTGACTCTGGTCATTCAATTAATCAGTACCTATATAATCAATTGAAACCAGAACTTTAATTGAATCTTAGAACAACTTATTTGTTATTTGGTATACATGACACACACGCACACAAGGTCACCACTGCTGTTACTAGTAATTATTACTCTATTTAAACTGCTATACCAAGTTACATCTCACTTTACTACTTATACAACAGTCATCATAATTGGACATATATTATTTTATAAATCATAATATTTATTCTAATGTATACATCTCACAAGGAGTTTTATTACTTTGTATTGTTATTTTTGCACTTGGCATTTGATTTTAGATTGATATTGTAATGCATTGTTGAGGAGAGTTTGCGAGTAAGCATTTAACGAAAGAACTTGGAATTGATATGACATGGGCCGACGAAAATATTTTCCTTCGAGCCGGATTTGAACCAGCGACCTAAGGATTTCAGCATTTAGCCTCTACAGTCCTCCGCTCTACCAACTGAGCTGTCGAAGGGAGATGTACGTATTCAGAAAAAGCAGAATCGTATTCATTAGTGCACAAGGTAGCAAAACGTTTAGCAACTGACAAAAAGACAAGCCTCTCCAAATTCTGGTAGTCCTTCCCCGTTTCGGCCGGTTGCTTCCATTTGATTTCAGTATTTAGCATCTACAGTCCTCCGGTCTTACAACTGAGCTATCGAAGGGAAATATACGTATTCAGAAAAAGCAGGATCGTATTCGTTAGTGCACAAGGTAGCAAAACGTTTAGCAACTGACAAAAAACAAGCCTCTCCAAATTCTGGTAGTCCTTCCCCGTTTCGGCCGGTTGCTTCCATTTGGTCTCTTATGAATTTGACTCTGGTCATTCAATTAATCAGTACCTATATAATCAATTGAAACCAGAACTTTAATTGAATCTTAGAACAACTTATTTGTTATTTGGAAAACATGACACACACGCACACAAGGTCACCACTGCTGTTACTAGTAATTATTACTCTATTTAAACTGCTATACCAAGTTACATCTCACTTTACTACTTATACAACAGTCATCATAATTGGACATATATTATTTTATAAATCATAATATTTATTCTATTGTATACATCTCACAAGGAGTTTTATTACTTTGTATTGTTATTTTTGCACTTGGCATTTGATTTTAGATTGATATTGTAATGCATTGTTGAGGAGAGTTTGCGAGTAAGCATTTAACGAAAGAACTTGGAATTGATATGACATGGGCCGACGAAAATATTTTCCTTCGAGCCGGATTTGAACCAGCGACCTAAGGATTTCAGCATTTAGCCTCTACAGTCCTTCGCTCTACCAACTGAGCTGTCGAAGGGAGATGTACGTATTCAGAAAAAGCAGAATCGTATTCATTAGTGCACAAGGTAGCAAAACGTTTAGCAACTGACAAAAGACAAGCCTCTCCAAATTCTGGTAGTCCTTCCCGTTTCGGCCGGTTGCTTCCATTTGATTTCAGTATTTAGCATCTACAGTCCTCCGGTCTTACAACTGAGCTATCGAAGGGAAATGTACATATTCAGAAAAAGCAGAATCGTATTCATTAGTGCACAAGGTAGCAAAACGTTTAGCAACTGACAAAAAACAAGCCTCTCCGAATTCTGGTAGTCCTTCCCCGTTTCGGCCGGTTGCTTCCATTTGATTTCAGTATTTAGCATCTACAGTCCTCCGGTCTTACAACTGAGCTATCGAAGGGAAATATACGTATTCAGAAAAAGCAGGATCGTATTCGTTAGTGCACAAGGTAGCAAAACGTTTAGCAACTGACAAAAAAAAGCCTCTCCAAATTCTGGTAGTCCTTCCCCGTTTCGGCCGGTTGCTTCCATTTGGTCTCTTATGAATTTGACTCTGGTCATTCAATTAATCAGTACCTATATAATCAATTGAAACCAGAACTTTAATTGAATCTTAGAACAACTTATTTGTTATTTGGTATACATGACACACACGCACACAAGGTCACCACTGCTGTTACTAGTAATTATTACTCTATTTAAACTGCTATACCAAGTTACATCTCACTTTACTACTTATACAACAGTCATCATAATTGGACATATATTATTTTATAAATCATAATATTTATTCTAATGTATACATCTCACAAGGAGTTTTATTACTTTGTATTGTTATTTTTGCACTTGGCATTTGATTTTAGATTGATATTGTAATGCATTGTTGAGGAGAGTTTGCGAGTAAGCATTTAACGAAAGAACTTGGAATTGATATGACATGGGCCGACGAAAATATTTTCCTTCGAGCCGGATTTGAACCAGCGACCTAAGGATTTCAGCATTTAGCCTCTACAGTCCTCCGCTCTACCAACTGAGCTGTCGAAGGGAGATGTACGTATTCAGAAAAAGCAGAATCGTATTCATTAGTGCACAAGGTAGCAAAACGTTTAGCAACTGACAAAAGACAAGCCTCTCCAAATTCTGGTAGTCCTTCCCCGTTTCGGCCGGTTGCTTCCATTTGATTTCAGTATTTAGCATCTACAGTCCTCCGGTCTTACAACTGAGCTATCGAAGGGAAATATACGTATTCAGAAAAAGCAGGATCGTATTCGTTAGTGCACAAGGTAGCAAAACGTTTAGCAACTGACAAAAAACAAGCCTCTCCAAATTCTGGTAGTCCTTCCCCGTTTCGGCCGGTTGCTTCCATTTGGTCTCTTATGAATTTGACTCTGGTCATTCAATTAATCAGTACCTATATAATCAATTGAAACCAGAACTTTAATTGAATCTTAGAACAACTTATTTGTTATTTGGAAAACATGACACACACGCACACAAGGTCACCACTGCTGTTACTAGTAATTATTACTCTATTTAAACTGCTATACCAAGTTACATCTCACTTTACTACTTATACAACAGTCATCATAATTGGACATATATTATTTTATAAATCATAATATTTATTCTATTGTATACATCTCACAAGGAGTTTTATTACTTTGTATTGTTATTTTTGCACTTGGCATTTGATTTTAGATTGATATTGTAATGCATTGTTGAGGAGAGTTTGCGAGTAAGCATTTAACGAAAGAACTTGGAATTGATATGACATGGGCCGACGAAAATATTTTCCTTCGAGCCGGATTTGAACCAGCGACCTAAGGATTTCAGCATTTAGCCTCTACAGTCCTTCGCTCTACCAACTGAGCTGTCGAAGGGAGATGTACGTATTCAGAAAAAGCAGAATCGTATTCATTAGTGCACAAGGTAGCAAAACGTTTAGCAACTGACAAAAAGACAAGCCTCTCCAAATTCTGGTAGTCCTTCCCCGTTTCGGCCGGTTGCTTCCATTTGATTTCAGTATTTAGCATCTACAGTCCTCCGGTCTTACAACTGAGCTATCGAAGGGAAATGTACATATTCAGAAAAAGCAGAATCGTATTCATTAGTGCACAAGGTAGCAAAACGTTTAGCAACTGACAAAAACAAGCCTCTCCGAATTCTGGTAGTCCTTCCCGTTTCGGCCGGTTGCTTCCATTTGATTTCAGTATTTAGCATCTACAGTCCTCCGGTCTTACAACTGAGCTATCGAAGGGAAATATACGTATTCAGAAAAAGCAGGATCGTATTCGTTAGTGCACAAGGTAGCAAAACGTTTAGCAACTGACAAAAAACAAGCCTCTCCAAATTCTGGTAGTCCTTCCCCGTTTCGGCCGGTTGCTTCCATTTGGTCTCTTATGAATTTGACTCTGGTCATTCAATTAATCAGTACCTATATAATCAATTGAAACCAGAACTTTAATTGAATCTTAGAACAACTTATTTGTTATTTGGTATACATGACACACACGCACACAAGGTCACCACTGCTGTTACTAGTAATTATTACTCTATTTAAACTGCTATACCAAGTTACATCTCACTTTACTACTTATACAACAGTCATCATAATTGGACATATATTATTTTATAAATCATAATATTTATTCTAATGTATACATCTCACAAGGAGTTTTATTACTTTGTATTGTTATTTTTGCACTTGGCATTTGATTTTAGATTGATATTGTAATGCATTGTTGAGGAGAGTTTGCGAGTAAGCATTTAACGAAAGAACTTGGAATTGATATGACATGGGCCGACGAAAATATTTTCCTTCGAGCCGGATTTGAACCAGCGACCTAAGGATTTCAGCATTTAGCCTCTACAGTCCTCCGCTCCACCAACTGAGCTATCGAAGGGAGCTGTATGTCTTCGTAAAAATCAGAATCGTATTCGTTAGTGCACAAGGTAGCAAAACGTTTAGCAACTGACAAAAAACAAGCCTCTCCAAATTCTGGTAGTCCTTCTTCGTTTCGGCCGGTTGCTTCCATTTGATTTCAGTATTTAGCATCTACAGTCCTCCGGTCTTACAACTGAGCTATCGAAGGGAGATGTACGTATTCAGACAAAGCAGGATCGTATTCGTTAGTGCACAAGGTAGCAAAACGTTTAGCAACTGACAAAAAAACAAGCCTCTCCGAATTCTGGTAGTCCTTCCCCGTTTCGGCCGGTTGCTTCCATTTGGTCTCTTATGAATTTGACTCTGGTCATTCAATTAATCAGTACCAATATAATCAATTGAAACCAGAACTTTAATTGAATCTTAGAACAACTTATTTGTTATTTGGTATACATGGCACACACGCACACAAGGTCTCTAATGAATTTGACTCTGGTCATTCAATTAATCAGTACCTATATAATCAATTGAAACCAGAACTTTATTGGAATCTTAGAACAACTTATTTGTTATTTGGTATACATGACACACACGCACACAAGGTCTCTAATGAATTTGACTCTGGTCATTCAATTAATCAGTACCTATATAATCAATTGAAACCAGAACTTTATTTGAATCTTAGAACAACTTATTTGTTATTTGGTATACATGACACACACGCACACAAGGTCACCACTGCTGTTACTAGTTATTATTACTCTTATTTAATATGCTATACCAAGTTACATCTCACTAGTTTGCGAGTAAGCATTTATGCAGATAACGAAGGTACTTGGAATTTATATGACACGGGCCGACGAAAATATTTTCATTCGAGCCGGATTTGAAACAGCGACATAAGGATTTCAGCATTTAGCCTCTACAGTCCTCCGCTCTACCAACTGAGCTATCGAAGGGAGATGTACATATTCAGAAAAAGCAGGATCGTATTCGTTCGTGCACAAGGTAGCAAAACGTTTAGCAACTGACAAAAAACAAGCCTCTCCAAATTCTGGTAGTCCTTCCCCGTTTCGGCCGGTTGCTGCCATTTGGTCTCTAATGAATTTGACTCTGGTCATTCAATTAATCAGTACCTATATAATCAATTGAAACCAGAACTTTAATTGAATCTTAGAACAACGTATTTGTTATTTGGTATACATGACACACACGCACACAAGGTCACCACTGCTGTTACTAGTTATTATTACTCTTATTTAAACTGCTATACCAAGTTACATCTCACTTTACTATTTATACAACAGTCATCATAATTGGACATATATTATTTTATAAATCATACTATTTATTCGATTGTATACATCTCACAAGGAGTTTTATTACTTTGTATTGTTATTTTTGTCCTGAATAAAAAGTGTAATGTTTGGGGCAAATCCAACACAACCTTCACTTACTACCACTCTTCATATTTTCAAGCATGGTGGTGGTTGCATCATGTTATGGGTATGCTAGTTTTTTTAGGATAAAAAGAAACGGAATAGAGCTAAACACAGGAAAAATCCTAGAGGAAAACCTGGTTCAGTCTGCTTTCCAACAGACACTGGGAGACAAATTCAACTTTCAGCAGGATAATAACCTAAAATACAAGGCCAAATATACACTGGAGTTGCTCACCAAGACAACATTTAATGTTCCTGAGTGGCCTGGTTACAGTTTTGACTTAAATCGTCTAGGAAATATATGGCAAGACTTGAAAATGGCTGTCCAGCAATGATCAACAATCAACTTGACAGAGAATTTAAAAAATAATAATGTCCAAATATTGTACAATCCAGGTGTGCAAAGCTCTTAGAAACGTACCCAGAATGACTCACAGCTGTAATTGGTGACAAATGTGATTCTAACATGTATTGACACAGGGAGTTGATTACTTATCTACTCAAGATATATCCATTGTTTTTTTTCATTTTATTAATCCCACGTTTTAACACGACAAAATGTGGAAAAAGTAAAATAGTGTGAATACTTTCTGAAGGCACTGTGTTGTTTAATCCCCATCCACAAAATCCACACAGAAAGAAATTATATGAAGTTATTATTCTGCCATCCAGAATACCATTAATGTCCATCATTTATTGATTCTCCATTCAGACAGAAGTTTATGTCAAATCACATTCAAACACTCTGAGCACATCAGGTTTTTTGGCAAGCTGTTGAGCAGTGGAGCCCGAAGCATCCACCACGTCTACTAGCCCCAGCTGTAGGAGTGTCCTGACCGCTTCTGCATGCTGCCCTATACACGCCATATGAAGAGCTGGGGGAAGCACAGAGAGACACAGGCAGTAGATTAATTAATCAATGTCAGATACTTGCTGGCGCAGAGATCTGCACATTGCACACACAGGGTAGAGGTCTTAATGGGTCCAACAGACCCAAAATTCAGAGACCCAACCCAGAACCCAAATTTTGTTCTCAGATCTGGGTCGAGTCTGATATAATTGCCACGGGTCTCGGGTGGATCCATCCTCTGCTAATTTAATGTGTGTGAGGTGATGAGAACTGAATGAGCTTGTAGCTTATGTCCAGCGGAAACTGGTTACCCCTGCTCACCTCACACGTGAAAGGAGCCTTGAACTAGGCTACTGTTGATTGATAAAATGGAGGCCTTTTTCATTAAAGTAAAATGAAAGTTAGAGGAGAAATAGCATAGTGAAAAGAAGGTGACAAGGGGAATGTCCTCAGGGACAAGTTTTAATATTGTAGTGGACAAAGATAAGAAGTGAGTTGGCTTGGCCAAATGGACTGAGTGCAACTCGCTATTCAGGTTTTTTAAATTTATTTTCATATTTATTATTATTATTGTATATCATTATTTTTGTAGGCCTGTTTAGGAATCTAAACCAGTTCTTTAAATATGCAAAAAGTGTTTTGTTTCATTATGTTGAGACATTTTTGTTGGCTAAATTAAGTTAACTGTCTTTTTTGACTTTGTACTCCGTATTTAGTTTAACAGAGGTTAAAAGTAGGCCTGTTGTAAAATAAATAGCTTTAGCCTATTGCTGTCATTTGATGGGTAGTTGCTACAATATAGGCCTAGTCTGTTCAAAACGTTTGTTAAGGTTTAAACCAGTTCTTTAAATATGACACAAGTGTTGTTTTTTTGCCAAATTAAGTTCCACCTGACGAGTATAAAGACATGCATGTCGGTGTTGGGAACATGGCAACAGCATACCTCTATCTTACTCTCTTGGGCTAGGCCCAAGCTTTTCTTCCTTTATATAGATGTTTTATAATATCATACAGTGGACGTCTAGGCCTGTATGCATGCAATGCCCTGATGCATTTAGCGCTCAAATCTCCAACAGTTAAATGGGGAGTTGGACAGTTAATGTTTGAGGACAGTAAAAACCAATGAAACAATAGGCTATGAAGTTTTGAATATGCTACCCTTCGAAACATAACACAGATTTGTTTTGTAATTTGTTATAGGCAGTTTTTAAGGACACGTAGGGCCTAAATGTGGATCATTTCGCCAATATCACTTTTTTATTGATGGAGCTGGCAGCGCCCAGTCTGAGGTTTCTTTCTCCCGCTCTTTCTACTCTCTGATCTGAACAGGATTTTTGAAAATTACTTTATGCATATCAGGTCGGGTGGGAAAGCCCCAGATCCATTTTGGAACGGGTCCAACTTATTGGACCTGTGATGACCCCTAACACAGGGTGCCCGAGGACAGGATTCAATGACCTGCATTCAAGATCAACTGTACTTGTGACTATATGGTGCAGCAGGTAGCCTAGTGGTTGGAGCGTTTGACCAATAACCGAAAGGTTGCAAGAGCAAATCCCCAAGCTGATAAGGTTAAAATCTGTCGTTCTTCCCCTGTACAAGGCAGTTAATCCACTGTTCCTAGGCCGTCATTGAAATAAGAATTTGTTCTTGACTGACTTGCTTATTTAAATAAAGGTAAAAAATGTTTTTAAATAGAGTGGTTTGAGAATTGGGTCTAGTGCAGAACACTTGATACTAGACAGAAGTTATGTAATTGAACGCATCCTGTTCCCTGTATTATGTAAACTTACATTTCCAGTTTTTCTTGTTGCACAAATTCAGATTTGGCCTGCAAGCAGTTGTTTTAATTAAAGTGTATTGCTACAAGCAAAGTGCAATTATCATAATGTAGAATTATACAGCATTTAGCCTCTACACAGGGGTTCCCAAACTTTTTCACTCTTCCAGCATTGGGAAACATCCCGCGCCACCCCTGCACAAGCACTGTTCATGATACAAACTGTTCACACCCCTCTTGTTGGTGGAGAGAATTTTGCAGGTTTAAAGCTTATTTCGTGCAATTCTACACATTTTGTCATGGGGTGCAAAGAAACTTTGCAGTCTTAAAGCAAATTGTCTTGCAATTCTATACATTTTCCCATGTTTAATGTGTATTCATGTGACAAATACATTTAAAAAACGTTAGCTGACATGGGCTAGTTGATTTGGTCATTTTGACAAGTTACAAATAGCTCCCTATGGTATGCGAAGACTAACATGACAAGAGGGACATGATGCACTTCCCAATTTTGAAATTACATCTTGTGCATTCTACTATTAAACGTTTCAGTTTAAAGCCAGATTGAGTTCCTTTAAAAAAAAAAATGTAATAATATCCTTTTGGGGGAGGGGTACCCGTGCCGAACCCTCGCCCCACAGTTTGGGAACTATTTCTCTACAGTACCTGTTCTTCCCCTTTTGTCCCTGACGTGAAGGTCTGCTCCTAATGTGAGGAGTGTTTTGATTGTGCTTGTGTGGCCCTCCTGAAAATATAAAATATCAGGCATGATATATTATTATGCACACAATTTGTCTTTATGTACAGGATAGGCCTGATAATAGATGTTTACAGAATAGAGCTCACCTTGGCAGCGTAGTGCAGGGAAGTGAGCTGCATGTCAGTGGCTGTCTGGTTCACGTCCACTCCGAGATCCCTCACTAGGAACTCTAGCGCCTCCTCCTGGGCTGTGACTGCAACCTGGTGCACCGGCTGGGCCCCGAGGATGTCTGCTGCAGTCGGAGAGGCCTGTGTGACACACGAGAATACAAGTATATACAGGTCAGTATCTTATTCAATGTCCAGAGGTACTGGAGTGGTTGAGGTGGATTAATTTTCCCAATGGGACTATGGTGGAATTTAAGTGAGATACAGACAAGTTGATATTTTGGTGCAAATTTCATTTATCTCAGATATGTTTTGATAGATGGAAATGTTATTTTCCTCCAGTCTCCAGTGTACCTGGTGCTTCTCTAGCAGTAGCTTGGCCACAGATATGTGTCCGTTCCTCACTGCGTCCATAAAGGGAGTGACCCCACAGCTGTCCCTGCCATCCGGAACATAACCACACCTGCAAACAGAGAAGTGAGGGTCAGTTAGCACTACACCCACACACACTTACACATGATCACATTAACACAGAGTAACAACACTGACACTCTAGCATGCCTTCTCATAAGTATACAAATCCTCTGAGAGACTATCCTAATTCATACATCCTCTCACACACAGACAAACATTGACACACACACCTCTGTACCAAGATGCTGACCACTTCTTCACAGCCATGCATCGCTGTAGGAACAGAGAATAGGTAATGAACCAGAATTGTTTTATGCATATTGTTCAAAACACCTGTGAATATGTCCAGACCTGTGACATGTCTGATTTGTTAGCACAGTGATTACCTGCAGTGTGCAGAGGAGTCCTCAGAGTCTTGCTCTCTGTACTCCAGACTTCTGGGTTGGCCAGTAGGAGGTGCTGTATGACTGCTGGGTCTCCCTCCCTGCAGGCGATGTGGAAGGAGTTCCAGCCGTCCTTGTTCTTCAGCGTGGGATCGGCCTTGTGGGACAGCAGTTCCTGGATCACACCCAGGTTCCTCCGGGTGCAGGCCATCATCAGAGGGGTCCTGAAAGTAAAGGTGGGTCACGATGGTGGACCAGATTTGCACATATCTTGCATTTTGTGAGGTTATTTTTCGGTGAACAAATGTTTTTATTGGGTCACAAAGGCAATTACAATGAATATTTATTTTATTTTTACTCACCCTCCCACCCCAATTTTGTGTAGTATTTAATGATTTGTTATATTCATAGTAGTGTGTTGATAATGGTATACAACGCAGGCACGGTGATATTACATGGACCTATTAAAATAGGTCCTTCGAGCTGGATTTGAACCAGCGACCTAAGGATCTCAGCAGTAAGCCTCTACAGTCCTTCACTCTACCAACTGAACTGAAAAAAAAACAATCCTCTCCAAATTCTGGCAGTCCTTCCCTGTTTCGGCCGGTTGCTTCCATTTGGTCTCTAATGAATTTGACGCTGGTCATTCAATTAATCAGTACCTATATAATCAATTGAAACCAGAACTTTAATTGAATCTTAGAACAACTTATTTGTTATTTGGTATACATGACACACATGCACACAAGGTCACCACTGCTGTTACTAGTTATTATTACTCTTATTTAAACTGCTATACCAAGTTACATCTCACTTTACTACTTATACAACAGTCATCATAATTGGACATATATTATTTTATAAATCATACTATTTATTCTATTGTATACATCTCACAAGGAGTTTTATTACTTTGTATTATTATTTTTTGGACTTGGCATTTGATTTTTGATTGATATTCTATTGCATTGTTGAGGAGAGTTAGCGAGTAAGCATTTATGCAGATAACGAAAAAACTTGGAATTGATATGACATGTGCCGACGAAAATAGTTTCCTTCGAGCCGGATTTGAACCAGCGACCTAAGGATTTCAGCATTTAGCCTCTACAGTCCTCCGCTCTACCAACTGAGCTATCGAAGGGAGATGTACGTATTCAGAAAAAGCAGGATCGTATTCGTTAGTGCACAAGGTAGCAAAACGTTTTGCAACTGAAAAAAAACAAGCCTCTCAAAATTCTGGTAGTACTTCCCCGTTTCGGACGGTTGCTTCCATTTGGTCTCTAATGAATTTGATTCTGGTCATTCAATTAATCAGTACCTATATAATCAATTGAAACCAGAACTTTAATTGAATCTTAGAACAACTTATTTGTTATTTGGTATACATGACACACACGCACAAAAGGCATTTGACATTTGATTTTTGATTGATATTGTAATGCATTGTTGAGGAGAGTTAGCGAGTGAGCATTTATGCAGATAACAAAAAAACTTGGAATTGATATGAGATAGGCCGACGAAAATATTTTCCTTCGAGCCGGATTTGAACCAGCGACCTAAGGATTTCAGCATTTAGTCAGCATTTAGCCTCTACAGTCCTCCGCTCTACCAACTGAGCTATCGAAGGGAGATGTACATATTCAGAAAAAGCAGGATCGTATTCGTTAGTGCACAAGGTAGCAAAACGTTTTGCAACTGAAAAAAAACAAGCCTCTCAAAATTCTGGTAGTACTTCCCCGTTTCGGACGGTTGCTTCCATTTGGTCTCTAATGAATTTGATTCTGGTCATTCAATTAATCAGTACCTATACAATCAATTGAAACCAGAACTTTAATTGAATCTTAGAACAACTTATTTGTTATTTGGTATACATGACACACACGCACAAAAGGCATTTGACATTTGATTTTTGATTGATATTGTAATGCATTGTTGAGGAGAGTTAGCGAGTGAGCATTTATGCAGATAACGAAAAAACTTGGAATTGATATGACATAGGCCGACGAAAATATTTTCCTTCGAGCCGGATTTGAACCAGCGACCTAAGGATTTCAGCATTTGGCCTCTACAGTCCTCCGCTCTATCAACTGAGCTATCGAAGGGGATAAAATGCGTCGACATAAATGTGTTTTTTAATACCTCTTTTTGTAAAAAGAGACATATAGCATAACGTTGTCTTAATGTTTACACATGGCTTGCGTGTTAATGTATGTCTCACCAATCAGCCTTTTTTAAGCAGTCAACTATGGCTCCTTCAGTGAGCAGATAGCTCAAACACTCCCGCTGTCCCATGGACGCAGCTTCATGCAGAGCTCTTTTGTAGTCGGTATTGTAAAGCTCTATGTCCATCCCAATCTCTTTTACTAAAAATTGCACAACGTCCAAGTGGCCATGACGGGCGGCATAATGCAACAATGTATCACCCGATTTCCCGAAATGTTTTTTGTTGACATAATGTGCAACAATGTTGCCACCAAGTTCTTTTTTAAGTGTGCACAATTCGCCATTCTGGGTAAGCTTGATGAAATATTTAAATGCGTTCTCATCATCCATTGAACATGTATTAAAATTAACTATTTGACACCGTTTAAACTGCTAAATTAGCTTGATGCTGTTTCTGATCAGAAGCTTGGGTGACAAGAAGCTCTTAAATGGTGACAAGTAGGTTAAATTGTTGGTCAACCAAAAACCTACACATTTCAATTGAGTTCTACTCTACTTTTTTACCTTAAAAACGCAAAAGGCAGGAAATGTGATCTTAATACCTGACAATAATACGTTAAAGCAATGGACAACACTGTTCTACCATAGGTTATGGGCTAAAATAGCTTGCAGCATGTTCCTGCAAGAAATTGGGTAATACACTCTGATCGTCCAGTAGGCTGTAGCAGAATTGTGCACTGGGGGTTGTAGTTTTTGATATTCATTACTCTCAAAATAACTTATATTGAATGATAATGCATAGGTTGAGGTGTATTACATTTAACTGATTTAGACATGGTAAATAATAACTTCTGCTTGCAATGGTAGTTGCCAAAAATTATGTAGGCCTATATAAGTACAGTTATTAAATTGTAGGCCAAACATCTACTTTTCTTTTTACGATAGGCTAAAACATGTAAAGGTAAGCTATAAAGCTACATGCATCCTATGATAAATAATTTAGGAAGCACAGTTGCTATTGTCGAGTGCAACGCAATCTCAGTAATTATCTACAAGAAGGCATGTGGCCGCAATCTCAGTAATTATCTACAAGAAGGCATGTGGCAGCAATCTCAGTAATTATCTACAAGAAGGCATGTGGCCGCAATCTCAGGAATTATCAACAAGGCATGTGGCCGCAATCTCAGGAATTATCAACAAGGCATGTGGCACCCGCGGAGCTTTCCAAGGGTGAACAAGATTAGAAAGAACTCCCTGAAGAAGAAAAAAAAATATGTAAAGTTGAGTGGGTGAAGTAGCTTCTCTTTGTAGCATTTATTCAAGACCATGTGCAGAGACCGGTGGATAGTTAAGCGTTGAGAATAATTGTGGCACTTTTTCCTGGTAAATTCATTTATTTTATGACACATTGTTGAATTTAGAGTTTTGCTTTGATTGTGTGCGTTGTTGTACATAGCTTGCATTGCTCTAAAGCTAGAAAAGTAGACACACCCCTTTTTAAGAAGGTAATATTCATATTTTTTTTAATCATTATCATAATCTACGTGTGATGCATTGAGTAGATTGCTATAGGTTCATCTGATATTTAAAAATTTTCATTTGTGCAATTGTTACATAAACCAACCAATGTAAGGCTACTGTATTTTCTGGGTTGGATATCCTAAGTAGTTGCCCATAATGAAAAAAAAACAACATATGCTTTCCATGAAAAAGGTGTGCAACATGGCAGCAACTAGGCTACTCACTTTATGTTTCCTTGAGCTCACTTTATGTTTCCTTATCATAATTGAGGTAGCCTGTGTGGTTATGAAGCCAGACTATGGTTTTCTTCATGTGGGGTAGCAGAGGCTGAGTGCAAAATAACAGTTGGCACTGACTTCTTTGACACCTTGAATGACGGTTCACTTTTGTGAAGAAACTGTGCATTTCATTTACCAGAACAGATAGTAAAATATTTGTTTAATGAGGATTCCCTAGTTCTTCTACATGTTTTAAATCTCACATACAGGAGGCTATTAAAAACAACTTCATCTTGTAAACTCCTGATTAAGCCATATTTATGCCTGTCCATCTCTGTACATTTATTATTGAGATTAGTTTGGATTAATTTAGAGAAAGTTGACCCAAAGAGCACGTGTGTAGAGAACACTGCAAATAGTCTGGAACCCCTAAAAAACAAATGAACACAATCCCAACTCAGTCACCATTTGTATGTTTATGTTGAATAAGGGTGCAAAACACTTCACCTAATGGATATTTTACAACCACTAAAAAACATTACCAAGTCGTTTATACTGGCTCAGTCTTGGATAGTAATGCTTACTACAGAGGAGAACTTGCCCAGAGAATCTGTCTGCAGCATGTGTGAAAAGTCTGAACTAAGAAATAATCTGTATATCTGACATCAATGGAGTGGAAGTATTTTCTCTGAAAATGGGCAGAAGAGTACAGTATGATGATCTCACAGCTGAACTAGTTTTTGTTAGTTTATCCAGCACCAAAAACAACACAGCTTGTCATGTCACTTTTATAGATTGTTTATAGAGTAGTTTACACCTCAACTCTCTACTGTTTACTTACACATTACATCCAAAAGAGACAGTGGGTGAGAGAGACGGAGAGACATCAATGTCCAGAGAGTTAGGATTTAAGCATAACAAATAGAGGGATATCGAGAGTGTCTCTCTCCAGAGGCTGACTAAAGCTTACTCAAAAATGCCACTAGGAAGGAAGCACCAAGAGTCTCTTGAAAACCAGATCCACATGCGTGCTGATTCACCAGGCCCTTAGTGTGCCATGTATATCACACAGAGAAACAGTGCAATATGTACTGCATACTACATTAGATATAACTGTATTAGCCAACACCTTGGGCTACAGTATACATTTACCATACTGATAAAGTAATATAGAGAGTGACCAGGTACAACAGTCATGACATGCAATTCTCATGTCTGTCCAGTTCTGCAGTTGCGGTGTGTAGACAATTGCGGTGTGTAGACAATCCCAGTAGTGTATGTGATCCTCATAGCATAAACATGATAATGTTGCAGGATCTTTATTTCCATCAGCACATGTTTCAGTGGAAACAGACTAGGGTGCAGGTAGCCTGGCGATTAGAGCATTGAGCCAGTAAACGAAAGGTTGCTTGTTCAAATCTCTGAGCTGACAAGGTGATAAATTGGTCCATGTGCTGTTGAGAAAGGCACTTAACCCTAATTGTTCCAGGGGCAGTGGACAATAGTGACCCCACTCTTTAAGGGTGTCTCAGGGGGAGTTGGGATATGCAAAAAAACATCTCCAATCTCCCAATACACACATGTGTATAATAAACACTTTTACATGTGTGAAATAGGACAATATAAGCACCCACTAAATTATTTAATATTATAAACCAGTTGGTCTCAACATTCGTTTTTGTTAACTGTACCCCAAATCACATTTCACTCTGCCCGAAGTACTCCGTCTTTTGCCTCCTCATCTGCAGCCAATCATTAGGCCTATGTTCTTATGACTCTTCCTAAGTGCCTCCTGTGGATAGGCAAGGTACCCTGATGGGTACTGGTTTGTTTACCAGTACCCATTAGGGTACCTCGCCTACTCAGGCTAATGTGAAGCCCAATATTAAACTATTCATGTTGATTCGTGTTGATTTGGAGGTATGTTTGTCAGGGGGGTTTTCCTGTGTTTAACAGCTGTACTGACGCTTAGCTTGTTTGATAGCCTTGCGGAGGGAATAGCTGCACTGTTTGTATTCGGTCATGTTACCAGACACCTTGCCCTGATTAAAAGCAGTGGTTCGTGCTTTCAGTTTCAAGCGAATGCTGCCATCAATCCACGGTTTCTGGTTAGGGAATGTTTTAATCGTTGCTATGGGAACAACATCTTCAACGCACGTTCTAATGAACTCGCACACCGAATCAGCGTATTCGTCAATGTTGTTGTCTGACGCAATGTGAAACATGTCCCAGTCTTGGAGTGTGGAGTCAGCTTGGTTGGACCAGCGTTGGACAGACCTCAGCGTGGGAGCTTCTTGTTTCAGTTTCTGTCTGTAGGCAGGGATCAGCAAAATGGAGTCGTGGTCAGCTTTTCTGAAAGGGGGGCGGGGCAGGGCCTTATATGCGTTGCGGAAGTTAGAGTAACAGTGATCCAAGGTTTTTCCACCCCTGGTTGCGCAATCGATATGCTGATAAAATTTAGGGAGTCTTGTTTTCAGATTAGCCTTGTTAAAATCCCCAGCAACAATGAATGCAGCCTACGGATAAATGGTTTCCAGTTTGCAAAGAGTTAAATAAAGTTCGTTCAGAGCCATCGACGTGTCTGCTTGGGGGGGGGGGGATATATACGGCTGTGATTATAATCGAAGAGAATTCTCTTGGTAGATAATGCGGTCTACATTTGATTGTGAGGAATTCTAAATCAGGTGAACAGAAGGATTTGAGTTCCTGTATGTTTCTTTCATCGCACCATGTCTCGTTAGCCATAAGGAATACGCCCCCACCCCTCTTCTTACCAGAAAGGTGTTTGTTTCTGTCGGCGCGATGCGTGGAGAAACCCGTTGGCTGCACCGCTTCGGATAGCGTCTGTCCAGTGAGCCATGTTTACGTGAAGCACAGAACGTTAGTCTCTGATGTCCCTCTGGAATGCTACCCTTGCTCGGATTTCATCAGCCTTGTTGTAAAGAGACTGGACATTGGCAAGAAGAATGCTAGGGAGTGGTGCACGGTGTGCCCGTCTCCGGAGTCTGACCAGAAGACCGCCTCGTTTCCCTCCTCTTTGGAGTCGTTTTTTTGGGGTCGCTGCATGCGATCCATTCCGTTGTCCTGTTTGTAAGGCAGAACACAGGATCCGCGTCGCGAAAAACATATTCTTGGTCGTACTGATGGTGAGTTGACGCTGATCTTATATTCAGTAGTTCTTCTCGACTGTATGTAATGAAACCTAAGATGATCTGGGGTACTAATGTAAGAAATAACACGTAAAAAAAACTGCATAGTTTCCTAGGAACGCGAAGCGAGGCGGCCATCTCTGTCGGCGCCGGAAGCACAAATAAAATTTGATTTGATTTGTGGTGAGGACTGTGACTTTCTGAGAGGACTGCCAGATCTTGTTCTGGAGCACCTCTGGGAAGGATTTATGTCTGTGAAGACACCCTTCCCGATCCTCAACTGTGCACCAATGCCAAGGAATATTGCAGTCCCTCACTCACTTACTATTTGTCTATTTGTCTTAGTGTCTGTCTGCCTTTGAATCTCACTGCTCTCTGGGGTTCTCTCTGTCTTTTCAGATGTGTCTGTGAGAAACATGAACAATGGCTCTTTTGAGGAAAAGTGAGTGACCACAGGATTGCCCCTGTAATTAAGTTTTGACATTACTTTTTCATATATATATTAAATGAGTAATAAAACATTGCATGTAAATACTCTTGTAAACATGGTGGCTGTGGCAGAGATGGTAAAAGCACAACCCTCCCCAGATTCCTCTGGAGTATACTTTGCCTCAGCTGAGTTGTAACGCTTCCAACACCTCCATAAATTATGTTTGTCTCTCTCTCTCTCGCTCTCTAATCCCAAATGTTCCTCAACACTGAGGTAACCAGGAAGGCAGGCCTGTAAAATAGTCCCATTTCCTCGTCTGTCATCTGTTCTTCACATTCAATACTTGATGCAACCATTCAAGGATTTTTAATTAGTTTCCACAACAGTTGTGCCTTGTTTTACACCCTTATTTTATTCAGTCTATTCTTTACTTTAACAGATGCCTTTACTCAAACACAAACAGTTGATTTTTGGCACAGAGTACAGCGGGTAGCCTGGTTTTTAATCATTGCCAGAAGTGAAGCAATATATTAATGACTTTATTTGTTATTGTTGAGGCAGACAGTTTAGGTCATCCAGGGGTGAACGTGTCAGCACAAGATTGATGCCACTCAGGCTGACTACAGCTGACACATGGTTGAGGTGGGTGGATAGGAAGAGAAGGGCAGGTATAACTATTTTATTAGGTAGAATTAGTCATGCCACCTGGAGGATGAGTCGTAAAAGACAATGAGAGCCATGTTTTGAGTATCTCAGCAATATGTGATCTGCCATGATTGGCTAAGAGGTGACAGCATTACAGTGGAAACTGTGCTTAAGTAAAACTGATCCAGTTTGGAAGGACTTCTGCTTCAGTTCCCTTGCATCTGACTTTATTGAATGGTCCCTTTCTCTCCCTCTCTCTCTCTGCTGTGTCACAGTAAACCATATCCTGCTCATGATGCTGGTTCTCATAGTGTGTCTACTCCTGTACAGTTAGCTGTTCAGAGGCCCGTCTCGGCTTGAGAAGGGAACTACGACTTGGCAGCACTAGAACCTGCCAAGAACAGCAGTTGGCATGAGGCTATGAATGCTTGTTGATTTAAAAAATAAGCATTTCCTTTGCCTCTTATGGGATAGCTCTTAGGGGGCAAATTACTTAGCAATTTAAATAATTGTAAAAGCTTTTAAAAATAGATAGAAAAATAGACTATTTTATTAGGATCCCCAGTAGCTGTTACAAAAGCAGCAGCTACAGTACTGTTCCTGGGGTCCACACGAAACATGAAACATAATACAGAATGACATAATGCAGAATATCAATAGACAACAGCTCAAGGACAGAACTACAAAATATATATATATTTTTAAAGGCACACGTAGCCTAGATGTCAATGCATACACACAAACTATCTAGGTCAAACTTGACCAAGCCCAAACGGATTGTACTTCCCTCACAAAAACCAGGAAGGACCCAGACCGTGTGCCAAAAGTTCCTGTGGAGAAGGCTGCGGACGGAGAGGATGACATCCCAGTGGTCATCTGTGCTGCGGAGGAACAAATGGGCGGTGCCATGGCAACCATCAACAGCATCTATAGCAACACAAATGCCAGTGTATTTTTCTACATTGTCACTCTTCGTGATTCCATCAAGCTGACAAGGTGTTTCACACATCTCTCCCCCTTCCATTGTCACTGTGTGATTTGTAGCAATTTCAGTTCCTAGTACCAACCCAGGATGTTTTAATTGATTATCTGAATTGTTTCAATAAAGGCCTCAAAGGACAACTGAGAAATTACTTTAAAATGGCGTGAGTTGAACTGTCATTATATTCATGTGCGTTTTCATAGACAGTACATAGAGAAGACCAAGCTGAAGGGGTGTAAGCTTCTGGAGTTCAACCCCATTGTTTTGAAAGGGAAACCAGACTCCTCCAGACCTGCTGCACCCAGTGAATACACACATACACTCACACACGCACCCACATAGGAACTAATTATAACCTAACCACTGTCACTGTCCCTAAAGTCCCTGTTTTGATTGTTTTGCAGCTGAACTTTGTACGCTTTTACTTGCTGCTCCTTGATATCAGCCACAAGAGGGTGATGTTATTGTGCAAGGTACAGATGTGTCCTTATCTTTGTGCCATTCAGTCCAGTTTTGTCTTGAGCTGTAGTTGAGATAAATGGCTGTCTGCATTTTCAGTACTTACATTCAGTAACGACAAGTGACATCAAGGACTTGTACCATACCAAGCTGGAGAAAGGCCATGCTGCTGCCTTCGGCACAGACTGGGACCTGCCCTCCACCCACGAGATGGTGTGCAGCAGGGGCATGCAGGGTAGTGTCTTTTTTTTTTTGCACAAGAGGGCATTTTTTTTGCCAAAATAAGATCGGCGGTAACTCTATTACAATCAATCTTGGTAAAGGACAATATATTGAACTTGAGTTTATCCTACACCTAGCCTAGAAGATACTCTTATCTTCTAAAATAACAACCCGACAAGCAGTCTCATAGATCTCAATGCTGAATAAACTTGATCAGTTTGTCTGAATCCAAATCAAATTCCTTCCCTAATGAACCTGTCTCCCAGACAATGTACATGGGCTTCCTGGGCTACAGGAAGTGAGAGACCTGGGGATCAACCCCAGCGACTCCTCCTTTAACCCTGGGGTGTTTGTGGCCGACATTGGAGAGTGGAAGAAACAGAAGATCACCAAACAGCTGGAGAAATAGTTTCAGGAGAACTAAAAGTGAGTAGAGAAGTATGCTTGACTTGTGATCATATCTTTCCACATAACCACCAAACTGACCTAAGACAAAATGAATCCATAAGTAATTAACCCTGCTGTCTATAACAATAATAAACAGATATTCCTATGAAAACATTAATTCTGTTTCATTTGAAAATCATAAGGGAAATTAAATGTAAAATGTTCTACGTTGATGCCCTCCTCCCCTAGGGAAAACATATACAGCAGTGCCATGGCAGGGGGCGTGGCGTACTCCTCCTATGCTGACCGTGTTCCATGACAAATACGCAATCATCGATCCTCTGTGGCACGTCCGACACCTGGGTGAGATCACCTCACCTTGATGACATCACCACACCTCATACATAGCACAGCAGAGCCATGTACAGAGATATGGGTCTGGTACACAGGCTTGGGTGTCATAATGTAGGATAGAGCTACCTCGAGAGGCTGATTTACTGTGTATTCTGTTCTCTTTTCCTTTAGGCTGGAGCCCAGACGCCCGCAACTCTGAGACCTTCCTCCAGGGGGCACACCTGTTGCATTGGAACAGCCGCTTCAAGCCCTGGGACTACCCTTGTGTCCACCTGGATGGTGGGAGAAGTGGTTCATCCCAGACCCCACCAGGAAATTCTTGTTGGTACGGCCTGAGGGTAAAATCTGAGGGATGTTGAACAGAGGTTGTGTAGGGTCATTTCAGACTGTGAACAGTAAATATTGTGGAGGCCTCTTTCTGATAATAAGTCCTATTGCTGTTTTAACATCTTTTGAGATGGTATTTCTTTGAGGGTTCCTATCAAAACGTCTTCAAGAACTCCAAGCTAGACAGGGACAGAATCAAAAATGTATATGGTCGTTGTGAGATGAGTGAGCATAATTGTATTGGTTGTTTTGACTTGAAACTCAATGTGATCTCTTAAAGCCTTTTCCTAAATAAAAAGCTGGAGATTTGACTGTGGAAATTCTGAATTTGCTGACTATGGGCTAAAAAAGAACAGAAATGACAGGTAAAAAGACACCACAGGTGAGAGATTACCTTTTCGGAAACATTTAATGGTTCTCGTGACAGGAAGTCAACACTCCATAACCGCCTCAGTTAGATAGTAACACATTTACAGTCATGTAGGAATGTAGAAAATAATCAACAGAAGCTACTAAAATCCAAACACCCACCTGATCCTTTTCAGCAGAGAAAATGGACCTAGTTCCAGTCAAAGCTCTGCCCCCCAGTTTGCTCCTTCACCCTTCCCTCCCACCCCCTCGCTCAGTCCGTCTCACAGTTCATCCCTTCCTGCGGCTCCCTGGAAAGAGCAAAGTGAAAAACACATCTGTACATGAAGCAAAAAGGACCATCACTATCCATTGTTTACTATATATTGCTTTGCTTTAACCTCCTCTGGCTCCTCCTCTGGCTGTGACAGGTAAGGAAGTTAAGATAAGCGAAGATATACCTTATCATCTCTTCGTGCCCATTCCCCAAATCAGTTCTTCTATACAGAATCCAGCCATAATGTACTGCATTATAACACACTTTGCATAGTCAGTGTTTATTATATTGGTAAAGTAGCAGTAAGTATTCAGATCCTGTTTGCACATGGGTGATATTAGTTATATTGAGCGTACCGCTTCATTGAGTTCCACGTTCATGCTGAGTCGGAGCATGCGTTCTATCCTGTCTCCATAGGCCTTGGTGTCAGCCAGCTGGTAGCCTGACGGTAGTGTGGCCGTCTCAACCAGCACTACAGCCAGGTCTGAGGCCGTCTGGTCCTCTGTATTATCCTGAGGTAGGGAGGAGAATTTGATAGGTTCCTAACAGTATGTATGATTCATTGGCGTAAATTTGAAATAGAAGGGCGTATGCCCGGTAAAGCAATTTGTGTTGAATTCTAAATGGGACTCACATTTATTCTCTTCAACATTTCTTTAATCAGAGGGTGTTTGGGGTTGATCTCGAGTGTTTTCTTCTGGCTTGCATAATAACTGGACAACAGAAATAAAAGGAGTCAAAACATAAGCAGAATATTGTCAACACCCTCTAAGACTTGAGCCACTGAGTTCTTGTGAGTGATGTCTTATCCGACAGAACATATACTGTGCATTAGGTCAAAATGGTTTCACATTGCTCACTTTGTGGATATGTCTTTTCCTGTCTGGTAGGCCTGTGCCTTCATGATCCTCTCCATGTTACCGGACCAGCCGTACTGGCTGGCTACCAGGGCACAGGGAGAGTTGGTCAGCCTCTGGGACAGCACAGCCTTCTCGATCTACAGACCGATCAAACAGAGAAGATTCAGCTTTAAGCTTTTTCAACACTTGAGCAAACTTTTTCAAACAGAGGAGATGCCATCTGACTAGTCTATCCAATAACAATGCACATTCCCATTGAGCCTATTGAGAAGACCCCTAACCTTGTCCTTCAGGGCGCTGTCCTTCATCCAGGTTGTGAGAGGTTCATACTCCTTCTTCAGGACCTCCCTCTTCTCCTTGGTCTTGTCGCTCTCGTCAAACTTGACACCCTCCTTGGCCACGTTCTGGAAGCGCTTGCCGTCGAACTCCTGTAGGGCCTGGATACAGTACTCATCCACGGGCTCTCAGGTAGATGACCTCATAACCCCTTTTCAACAGCTTCTCCACAAAGGGAGACGACTCTGCCTACCGGATTAATATGGAGGGGAAATGAAGCTCAGGGTACGATTCAACAAACTGTCGGACATTTGATATAGAAAGGAGGCTACTATGTTTTACAGATCCTGACTCTTCATTACAAGGTTTAACTAACTCCGCTATTATGCTCTACATTTACAAACCTACATATTCTATTTTCTATCACAAAGCAGTGCTCTCATCTAGACCCTCACCTCTTTTCTGCTGGTCCCAGCCAGGAAGTAGATCTTATCCTGCTTGTCCTTCATCCTCTCTACGTACTGTTCCAGGCTGGCCAGCACCGTGTCGCTGTTGGAGGTCTGGAAACGCAGCAGCTTGGCCAGACGGGTCCGGTTGGAGTGGTCCTTGATGACACCCAGCTTGATGTTGGTGCCGAACTCCTTCCAGAACGTCTCGTTGTGCTCCTCTGTGATCTTCTTGATCATGTCCAGGGTCTTGCGCACCAGCTTCTTGCGAATGACCTGGCCGAAGAGGCATGTTAAGTATGTTGTTAGCAGAGTTGTTGAGTGAAAAGTGGTTGAGGTCCAGGTGGGTTTCGTTGTTTGATAGAGTTAATTGAAAGAAAGCCTCACCTTCAGATGTTTGTGTTGCTGGAGAGATTCTCTTGAGACGTTCAGAGGAAGGTCATCGGAGTCAACCTGATGGAACAGAGAAGAAATTTAAAGATGCAATATGCAAAAATCGCTTTGCCATTTCCTGGTTGCTAAAATTCTAAGTTTGTATTGTGTAGGGAATTACTGTACCATGTGAACCTCTGAGAAATATATTTTCCATAACCAAACATTTTATTTTTTCAGCTGTTTGAAGCTGTTGTACAAAACCATAAGACGTAAAAACTAAACAAATTTCCATTACAGTGAAATCCAAATTTGGAGCATTTATTAGTTCAGCTTTGGTTTGACATTTGGGTCTCTGTCTAATTTAGACAGCCTTTTGATTGAATGTTCCACAGCCAGTAATGTCAATAACTACATCATAACATGTATTATTGTTATGAGGGTTTACATTGCTAAACAAAAACTAAACATATTCTACTTCATCATAGACTGTTAACAGAGCTGTCCATATCCAGCCTAAAATTGCCATAGTAAGTACAAATAATCTACCTACACTATTGCTAGATTGACTGAATGGTTGCTACTTGCTGACAGTTGCCTTGCTCACTCGTGATGGTGGTGCCATGTGATGGTGGTGCCCCTGCCGAGGGTGTCCCCGACTGCGATGTAAATTTAGAGATGTTATCCTAACTACTCTCTCTGGTCTCAGGTTTCACTCCAGATAGCTCAGTGAAGGGTTGCTAATTAGCCCACAGTCGGAGGACTGAAAGGTTGTGTCACACAGAAAGCTAACGCTGAGGTAACTCAACAAACCTTGATTTTCACTGTCAGCTCCTCATTGGTCAGGGACAGCAACCGGATCTTTTCCAGGGCATCGGAAGCATTGAAGATCAGTTCCCTCAGGAAGATCTGGACACAGACAAAAAAAACCTCACCAAATGATTATTTTGAAAATTGTGTATCTTTTTATTTTATTAAAACTACAATACAAAGACAATACTAATGGCCGCTCCCATCAGTGGGTGCACTAGTCAGTTAGTGCGCTCGCCCCCACCTACCCAGAGGTGCCGGCAGGGCGAAGCACCACCCCAAATGACATTCCTAACTGTCTCAACCCTTATTCAATGACCTTAAGTTACCTCGCTGAACCTCTCAGGTTTATGCTATGATAGACAGGTGGACTCGTTGTGATCTCATTTCTAATTAAACAGATGACTGTACATATGGCTTCATGAGGGTTAAGGAAACATTTATTTATTTATTGCCCTATTATTTCTACAAGTGTAAATGTTCAAAACGCCATTGTCTACATAGATCAGGGCAGACATTAACCTCTTTGTTCTTGTACAGGGAGTTGATGATGAGCTTCATCATTCTGTTCACCTCAGCCTTGAAGACATTTCCTTTATCTGCGCTGCGTTCAGGCCATCGAGCTGGATAGCCTCCTCTTCCCTAGAAGAACATAAGTGTAATCAGAGATCAGCACAAACAAGGTACATAGACTCAAGATTTCCCCAAAGAGAATATTTATAGAGGCCTCATCTGTGTGGCTGGGAATAGGGAAAACCCTTCTAAAATGTTGTGTGTTGCTCTCTAATGAACTGAAGAATGATCAGGTGTTCTTCTATGGGCTAAATAGGAACGGGTGTCAAGCCAAAAATGAAATAGTACATCAACAAATCTCCACTCAGCCTTTGTGCAAATAAGAGGATGGTACATGGGTATTATCTTTTACTGAAAATAGCAAGCCCAAAGGAGAGGAGGCAAGTGGTTTCCATGGTTCATGTGAGGTCAGTATAAAGGGTTGTGTTTTGGAAAAGAGAGAGGAAGTAGAGAAGTCTAATGGGGCGCTCTTGTCTCCAGTTAGTCTCAAGACTTACTGCATGACAGGACACTCTTCTTTGCTGAAATATTTGAACACACTTACCTCTGGACTACCTCGTCATCTGTCCAGGTGCCGCCTCTACTTTTGCCCAAGTCCTCCTCCACTGTCCCATCAATGTCTGTCACGTTCTGTCCTTAGTTCTTTTGTTATGTCTTTGTTTTAGTATGGTCAGGGCGTGAGTTGGGTGGGTTGTCTGTTAGTTTTTCTATGATTTGCTATTTCTGTGTTTGGCCTGGTATGGTTCTCAGAGGCAGCTGTCAATTGTTGTCCCTGATTGAGAACCATATTTAGGGAGCCTGTTTTCTATTGTGTTTCGTGGGTGATTATTTTCTGTTGTGTGTCTGCACCAGCCAGAACTGTTTTCGGTCGTTTCTCTTTGTTATTTCTGTGTTCATTCTAATAAATATGGACACATACCACGCTGCACCTTGGTCTTCCACCAACAACAGCCGTTACAATGTCAGCCTCATCCTCCGCTCTGACAGAACCTGTAGATAAAATAAAATAAAACATTATAGATCTGAGGGTTTAAACAAAAACTTATACCCAGTAAAAATACAACTAATTTGTATTACCTTAAATTGACCCATGTCATGTGACAGAGCAACCACTGGGCCATAAATTCACTACTGAGGGTCTAAATTCATCTGGTAGCCAGTCCCCCCTATCTGGAAGCATAACAGTCACAATACTACATCTCATTGACTCCTTCATTTACATTTACATTTACATTTAAGTCATTTAGCAGACGCTCTTATCCAGAGCGACTACAGGGCATGGCACTTTTCCATCTCAGAACGGACCGATACTGTACTTATAAACTGATAAGCTCCGGGAATAAGTTCACTTTCACTGCTGATAAAGATTTGATACCTTTGCGGTTTGCATCTTTATACCCACATAGCAAACTGATTGCACTGTGCAAAGCAAACAGGCTATTATATGGGTAGTTAGCAGTGGTGTAAAGTACTTAAGTAGTACTTTCAAGTATTTTTACTTAAGTCATTTTGGGGGGGTATCTGTACTTTACTATTTATATTTTTGACAACTTTATACTTTTACTTCACTACATTCCGAAATAAAATAATGTACTTTGTACTCCATACATTTTCCCTCTTCACCCAAAAGTGCTCGTTACACTTTTAATGCTTAGCAGGAGAGGAAAATTGTCTAATTCACATATTTATCAAGAGAACATCCCTGGTAATCCCTACTGCCTCTGATCTGGCGGACTCATAAAACTCTGTTTATAGATTATGGGTTGGAACGGCTCTCCGTAAATTAAAAAAAGAAAAGAAAATGGTGCTGTCTGGGAATTTGAAATTATTTATATTTTTATGTTTGATATTTAGGTATATTTAAAACAATACTTTTTACTTTTACAAATGGAGTATAACTGTGTGTGCTCAGGGTGTTTTAGAATCCTGCTTCTGTTTAGTCGGTGTGGTTGTGGAAGCAGAGGTCTTAGGTATGACATTGCAGTGTCAATATGTACAAAATGTTCAGTAAAACTCTGAATAACGTGCCCATAAAGCAAACAACAATAACGTCCAGATATGATGAATGAAAAAAGAGAAGCATTAGGCATTAGTCTGACAGGAATCAGATGAAGAGAACGTACCAGAAACCTGCAAATCAGTCCTCGGTCTTCTACAATGTTACCCCATTTAACACACTAATACTTACTGAAAGCTAGAAGAGCACAAAGGAGGCATACAATCCACATTCGCTTCATTTTAATAGAAAAAATATAGCACTATAGTCCTAGTCCCGTATTTTACTATATTGTACTTTATTCCTACACCCCGGCATAGGCTTGAAACTGCGTCCAGGGTTGTAGACTACTTTATCTGATCCCCTTTAGAGGTGATGAAGTGCGTTTATACCTGCTCCCCACGCGCAACAATAACCAATGGCAGAAGCTTTCGCCGCTTCAATCTTCAATCTTAGTATTACATGGCTGATTGTACATGTTCAAAGCGTGGCTAGTTTCCATTGGCCGAATAACACGTTTAACAAGTTATCATAAAAAGCGATAAGATCATGTCTGATACATTGCAACACGTCATTAGAAATATATACATTCATCAGCACATTTACAGTGTAACAATTTATGATAGGCTCATCCGGAAGCCCATACGTTCACCTTGACTACCACTGTTGCTATGGCTTGTCATGCACAACTTCTCAGCGAAGTACCAGGCATGCATTAACATCGACGCTGTACTGAAACGATCAAGCACTTCAGACTACCTACAAACATGCTTTTAGTTTGCCAAATGCATATATTTTGCCAGGAAAAACATCTACTCTACAGATAGCTTTCAGATTTATTTGTAACGTGAGCCATTTTAATCGGGATCACACAGACAGCCTTGTGATCTGGCAACCATCTCTGGAACGAACTATTGGCCTTGTGATCTGGCAACCATCTCTGGAACGAAGTATTGGCCTTGTGATTTGGCAACCATCTCTGGAACGAAGTATTGGCCTTGTGATTTGGCAACCATCTCTGGAACGAAGTATTGGCCTTGTGATCTGGCAACCATCTCTGGAACGAACTATTGGCCTTGTGATTTGGCAACCATCTCTGGAACGAACTATTGGCCGCTAGTACAGGTATCAAAACGTTTATGGAATTTTGTTTGTCAACTATTGTCCATTCACACGTGGCTTAGTCTGTGTGTCCAGGTGCGTGCGTGTGCATCTCTGCTTTGATTTATGAAATTAGTCTATTTGGAATAGCTACTCATCTATTTCAAATGCCAACATGCACTTGCTTGTGCAATTGTCACAGGCTGTAGATCTCAAAACAACATATTTGGTATGGAATAGACCCTCCCCTTTCTTTTTCATGTGATCAGAGTTTTTCTCCTTCCTCGTTTTGAAACCATGCCAGCGACTCAGGTGCAGACACTACCAACCCACCTCTCAACTGCTAACAACATTCAGCTGCTCGTCTACATTCAATTGAACTCATTCTCCCTCATCTTCAGTCTCACAACGATTGACAGTTTTAACTCCTCCACCTGTAACTCTTCCAACTTCAACTGCACCTCTGGAATCCCTGAATCCACCGACTGGCACCATGATCAGTGGAGTGGTTCTGGCTCTCTGCTATCTTCTGGGCATAACATAGCTGTGATCAGCTGTTGGCATCTGTACTAATACAAATTGAGTATGAAACTGTTCTTGAGCCTGGCGTGTCAGATATGCTGAGCCTGCTAATATGCGTGCCGCTATTGGTCTATGCAATACTCTTCAGCTGGGACTTGGGCAACAGTCCCTGCAAGCTCTTTGTCTTCGTTGCCTACTGCTGTACATTCTCCAGCCTGCTGACCATCCTGTTGATGAGTGTCCAGCGCTACTACCAAGTTCTGCACCCCAGTGTTGGGTCAGGTAGCGTGAGGGGAGTTTGGGGAGGAGGTTGTTTCCCATACTGTGAGGTGTTGTGGTTGTAATATCTTCACCGTTCATGACAGTCAACATGGTGGAGGGGGAGGACAACCATCTCCATTGTGTTAACATCTCTTATAATAAACAGAAGTATAGCCCTGGAGTGGGAGGTTTGGTGATTTCGATACTTGGATTAGTATTACCTGTCTCCCTCCGACTAACATCCTACATCAGTCTCCATAAGAGAGTGAAACATTCAGCTTTCTTCCGAAAGTCCAGGATGACCAGACATGTGACCAGCATCATTGTGACTTTGGTCATCTGTTCAATGCCATTCCAAGTTGTTATCGTGCTAAACATGTCAGGATATTTGGCCAAGTCTGAAAACTTTAAAAACTTCTCTACTAAGTTGTGTTACTGACCTATGCTAACAGTTGCCTGAATCCATTTCTCTATGCCTTCGCTTCCCGTAACTTCTGCCAGAAGAATGGCCAGTTAGAAGACACCGCGATGCAGCTTCAAATGGGTCCTGTCCACAGTCCACCAAACGTGACATATCTGACACACTCACACACAAGTGTTTATTTATTTTACAGGTTTGGCCTACATCAAGTTAGATGTTTTCACAAATTGGGTTTTATTAGGTGTGAGTTAATCTTAATTTAGATGTTTATCTTGTTTTTGTTTTCTTAAATGTTCCCCTCAAGCTAGTTCTGTAGATATCCAATCACTGAGCAGTTTTTTTGTGGGAAATATGCACTGTTCCCTGCATGTCATGAATTTGCAGTACATATTTACTAGAGGTCGACCAATTATGATTTCTCAACACCGATACCAATACTGATTTAAATGTATACATATATTTGTAATAATGACAATTACAACAATACTGAATGAACACTTATTTTAACTTGATATAAAACATTAATAAAATCTATTTAGTCTCAAATAAATAATGAAACATGCTGAATTTTGTTTAAATAATGCAAAAACACAGTGTTGGAGAATAAAGTAAAAGTGCAATATGTGCCATGTAAAAAAGCTAACGTTTAAGTTCCTTGTTCAGAACATATGAAAGCTGGTGGTTCAATATTCCCAGTTCTTCAATATTCCCAGTTAAGATATTTAAGGTTATAGTTATTATAGGAATTATGACACGTTGACTATTTCTCTCTATACCATTTGTATTTAATTTCCCTTTGACTATTGGATGTTCTAATAGGCACTTTAGTATTGCCAGCCTAATCTCAGGAGTTGATAGGCTTGACGTCATGAACAGCGCAGTGCATCAAGCATTGCTAAGAACTGCTGGCAAACGCAGTAAAGTTTGAATGAATGCTTACGAGCCAGCTGCTGCCTACCACCGCTGTCAGACTGCTCTATCAAATCATAGACTTAATTAGAATATAATAAACACAGAAATACAAGCCTTTGGTCATTAAGTCCGGAAACTATCATTTAGAAAACAAAACGTTTATTCTTTCAGTGAAATACAGAACCGTTCCGTATTTTATCTAACGGGTGGCATCCCTAAGTCTAAATATTGCTGTTACAATGCACAACCTTCAATGTTATGTCATAATTATGTAACATTCTGGCAAATTAGTTCGCAACGAGCCAGGCGGCCCAAACTGTTGCATATATAATGACTCTGCGTGCAATGAACGCAAGAGAAGTGACACAATTTCCCTAGTTAATATTGCCTGCTAACATGCATTTCTTTTAACTAAATATGCAGGTTTAAAAATATATACTTCTGTGTATTGATTTTAAGAAAGGCATTGATGTTTATGGTTATGTACATTCATGCAACGATTGTGCTTTTGTTAAATCATCACTCGTTTGGCGAAGTAGGCTGTGATTCGATGATAAATTAACAGGCACCGCATTGATTATATGCAAGGCAGGACAAGCTAGTTAACTACACATGGTTGATGATATTACTAGGTTAACTAGAGATTATGTGAAGATTTATCTTGTAAAAAAAACAATCAGTTTAATGCTAGCTAGCAACTTACCTTGGCTCCTTGCTGCTCTCGCATAAGCGGTGGTTAGCCTGCCACGCAGTTTACTCGTGAAATGAAATGTAATCGGCCATAATCGGAATCCAAAAATGACGATTACTGATTGTTATGAAAACTTGAAATCGGCCCTAATTAATCGGTCAACCTCTAATATTTACACCAATAATACCATGTACTTGCCAAACACTGTGGCTAGATATCTAGTTGATGATTATTCCCGATATGCTTGTTTTTCATTATTTTGTTCAGACGGGCACAGCAGGTCACAGCTACAACGGCCTGAGATGGACCCACAGGAGGGAGGCCGGGGAGGGTCGTACTCCACCGCCCCTCCTGTTACTGCTCCTCTCCAGCCCGTGCTGTGCTCCGTACCTGGAGATCTGTCTCAGGAGTGGCACTACCTGAGAACACAGGTGTTCCCCCACCTGGATGCCCTCTGCCAGGCCAGAGGCACCTGCTTCAGACCATTGGACACCCAGTGGGTTGACTGGGAGAGCTATCGTCCCTCTGACCTCCCTGACAATGGTACCTCCCTCTCCTCCCAGCAGTTGAAGATCAGCCTAGACCTTATCACCCGCTCCTCCTCCTTCCTCTGCCTCCTGGGCCACCGATACGGCCCCTTCATGCTGCAGCAGGACCCCACACCTCTCCCAGCTGCTGGTCCAGAACGAGAAGCCCTCTCTGTGGTGGAGAGGAACCTGCATGTTGCAGCAGATGGAGGCTACCCCTGGGTCCTCACAGGGAGGAACCAGAAGTGCTCCCTGACAGAGCTGCAGATCACCCAGGCAGCCCTGATGGGTGACACCAGACACTGCTTCTTCTACTTCAGAGACTACTCTTTCCATGGGGAAGAGGAGGATGAAGACAGGTACACAGATGAAGGTCAGAGGTCGTTGCTGAGCGTGTTCTCCAAACTGACAGCGGAGGAGAGACACAGAGCCAGGGAGCTGAAGAACAGGGTAGTGGACAGCCTGCAACCTGTAAGGTTCTTCAGAACGCTGCAGGATCTGGGGCACCTAGTGAAGAGGGACTGGAAGTGCCTCATAGAACAGCTCTATGGGTCCCTGGACCTGAAGCCAACCTGTTCAAGTAAGTGAACCAGTGCAGCTCAGTTCTGTTAGTTGAGCTAGTTCGGTTTACATCTACTTTGTTTTAATTCCATTTAGTTCAACCAGCTTTGAAAAGACTGCGAAGATGACTAACGTAGCTCAGTCTGGTTCATATTTGTGTTTTTCAGTGGTCTGCCTGATCTTGCAAGCCCTAAAGCAGTGCTTTCTCCCCTGCGCTTTAGGCCTCCTGGACTCCCTTGATAGATGTTATCATGAAGGTGCTGTCCAGGCTCTGTGTCGCTGGTTTGCCCCCTCCACCCAGACCACTGCTGTCACGGAGGCACTCAACACATTTACTGCCTCTCTCACTCATTCTGACACGTCTCAGAGTCTAGCAACCTCAAGGAATTCAACCATTAAGTTAACAGGGTAAGAATTTTGGTGTCCACATTAAGCTGGAATCAGTGATGAATTACTGTGAGATTTGCCATACTTAAAAGTAGATGGAGTCATGCATTCATAGTGTTCAGATATTATTTTTATCAATGGAAAACATATTTTGACTGTCCTTCCTATTTCCTTTTGCCCTCAGCGACTATGACAAACGTGATTCCGAGGGGTCTATTTTCCTGCTCTGTGGTGAAAGGGGTTGTGGGAAGTCTTCACTGGCCGCCCGGTGGCTTCAGGAGTTCCGGAAGAAGAATCCTAGAATTCCGGCCATCCCTCACTTCTGTGGAATCAGCAGCTCCAGTGTGGATATCAGATCTGTACTGAGACACATCACCACTGAGCTACGCCTGGCCCATTATGGTAAACACTCCGGAGTGTTATTGCCTATGTCTGTGAGGGATAGAAATGACTGCAATGACATCAACCGATTCACTTCTTTGTCATCTAACCCATCAATTCCACATGTAACCCGTTATAGCACTGTTGTATACTTACATTCCCAATTTGACATTTTATTCAGAAATTTGTTTACACTCAATTACTTTTCCGGTGAATATAACCTTTACTGCTAGATAAGATGCACTTCAATACTGACTTTAAATAAAAAAGATGTCTTTACTTTGTGAGAAACCAAACACTGACCTTGATCTTAAGAAAGAAACAAGGTCAACATTGTCATACCACTTGTCTGGTCTAGACAAGTGAGACAGACCGATGGTTCCCTCTCATCTCACTCTTCTAAGTGACTAGTGTGGTATTTCTATTTTTGATATATACATTTGATTTATTCAGGGGAACCTAATTGAAACCAGGGTATCATTCTCAATGGTGTCCTGAGAACAAACAAACAAATCAACATGGTAATACAATAAAACAGCAAAAAATAAACTACAAGATATAACAACCATGTCATAAACATGACGGCCATAGACAGAGATGCATTTTGTGGTTCAAATATTTTTTTTCAGTGACACACAAATGGCCATTTTGAAAGCATAAACTTGATTGAGACGGCAAAACATAGACAGAGGCTATTAGTGCTTTTAGTATTTATTTTGTAGCGCAGCCCAGGAGGAAAACTGTTCAAATATTTTTTTTACAAAAAAACAATATTTTGGTATTTGTTTCATTAGTGCACGAATCAAACTGTGACACATATTTTGAAAGTTCTATATCTTGAAAACTTGATTGATTGACGTGCAAAACATTTTGGGACTGCATCAACTGTGGACTAATGAAACCAATACCAAAATATCGTTTTTGAGTGGTATTTCTCTTCAACTCGTTGTTAAGGCTACACATTTACTGTTATTGTGTCTCTGTACTAGGGCCCCAGGCTGAGTGGAGTGAGGGGTTGTTATTGTGTCTCTGTACTAGGGCCCCAGGCTGAGTGGAGTGAGGGGTTGTTATTGTGTCTCTGTACTAGGGCCCCAGGCTGAGTGGAGTGAGGGGTTGTTATTGTGTCTCTGTACTAGGGCCCCAGGCTGAGTGGAGTTAGGGGTTGTTATCGTGTCTCTGTACTAGGGCCCCAGGCTGAGTGGAGTGAGGGGTTGTCATTGTGTCTCTGTACTAGGGCCCCAGGCTGAGTGGAGTTAGGGGTTGTTATCGTGTCTCTGTACTAGGGCCCCAGGCTGAGTGGAGTGAGGGGTTGTTATTGTGTCTCTGTACTAGGGTCCCAGGCTGAGTGGAGTGAGGGGTTGTTATTGTGTCTCTGTACTAGGGCCCCAGGCTGAGTGGAGTGAGGGGTTGTTATTGTGTCTCTGTACTAGGGCCCCAGGCTGAGTGGAGTGAGGGGTTGTTATTGTGTCTCTGTACTAGGGCCCCAGGCTGAGTGGAGTGAGGGGTTGTTATTGTGTCTCTGCACTAGGGCCCCAGGCTGACTGGAGTGAGGGGTTGTTATTGTGTCTCTGCAATAGGGCCCCAGGCTGAGTGGAGTGAGGGGTTGTTATTGTGTCTCTGTACTAGGGCCCCAGGCTGACTGGAGTGAGGGGTTGTTATTGTGTCTCTGCACTAGGGCCCCAGGCTGACTGGAGTGAGGGGTTGTTATTGTGTCTCTGCACTAGGGCCCCAGGCTGAGTGGAGTGAGGGGTTGCAGCACCATGTAAAGCCAGATCATGTTGTGGTTCAGGCCTTCTCTGCTGCGGCTGCTCTGGGACCCTGTGTTCTAGTTCTGGACGGACTAGACAGACTTACCGGGACCCTCGGGCTCTCAATGCAGGAGGTAATGCCTTACTTTGCCCAGACCACTACCAGTGGTGGTTCTTGTACAGTGTATTTTACATTGATAGCATTCAAATAAATCAAGATAAAAAACAAAGCGTAATATTTCATATAGTGAACATGAATTCATAACATTTATTAATTCATTGACAGGTGAAGGACCTATGCTGGCTCCCTGACCCTCTGCCTCCCCAGTGTAAGATCGTCATCACAGCGACCTCCACAGACATCACCTACCAGAGGTTGACCCTCCGCCCAGACGTTCACACCCTCCCCTGGCCCGGCCTGTCAGACCCCTGGGTCCGCCGCAGCGTCCTGCTCCAACACCTTACCCTGCCCTGCCAGGAGCCGCACAGGACCCTACTGCAATTGATCTTGGGAACCAATACCAGGCCGGGAATGGGCCGCCTGCCGCTGTTCCTGGCGGTGGTGGCTAGCGAGCTGCAGACGTGCCGCATCCTGAGGGGAAAGGAGGAGGAGGAGGAGTTGATAGAGGAGTATGTGGAAGTGGATTCTATGGCGGAGCTGTGGGCCAGGGTGATTCAGCGCTGGATCAATGACTATGGCGGGGTCAGTGAGGGTACGGCCAGTCAAGCCAAAGGAACGGGAGGGCCTAGCTCTCAGGTGTCCAAGATAGGTGGGATCATCTTTACCCTCTCTAGTTATTCAGTTGTGATTTTTTTGTTAAGTGCCGTACAGCAAGAATAACCACTGTAATGTTTTCTCAATAAAGGTGAAGAATTAACATTGTTAGTTGTGGCACTCTATGATGAATTGTTGTATCTTTACCTTACTGCTTCCTTCTCTCCAGATCTCAGAGGCTGGGTATGGGACACTCTATGCCTGGTTCACCTCTCCCATGCTGGGCTGAC
Source organism: Oncorhynchus masou masou (assembly GCF_036934945.1). Taxonomy (NCBI): domain Eukaryota; kingdom Metazoa; phylum Chordata; class Actinopteri; order Salmoniformes; family Salmonidae; genus Oncorhynchus; species Oncorhynchus masou. The sequence goes on from NC_088237.1 coordinate 17,792,637, forward strand.
TGAGGAGCAGGTCCTGGTCCTGCTGGAGGTTCTTGGTTATCCTGGGTCCATACGGGTTCTACCTCTGGAGTGGGCCCGGTTCCGCACTGCTGCAGGGCCCTGGGTACAGGAGAGACCCAATGGAACACTGAGCCTCACTCATCAATCAATGGGCCAAGCCATGGACCTCCTCCTGCTGAGTGAGTGGCAGATGGGAACGGAAGTTACACGCCTAGAAATAGAAAGCATAGAATGGACATTTTACAATGGCCTTCATTTGTTGGTCCTTCAAACATGGTGGTGCTTTTTACTTGGCTGATCATCTTTGTCTAACAATGAAAGTGAAGTATCTGCATGTAAGTGGAACTCTTCTGCACTAAAGAGTCCAACTGACCAATCATTTCATTTCCACTTCTCCTTAGTCTTCTACTTTTTGATCTGTAGGAGTCCGTCCTGGTAAAGGTTCAGGGGGCTTGAGGAGGACCAGACGGGGCTACCATCTCAGCCTGGCCCAGTTCTTCCAGAGGCAGGGCAGGGAGCTCTGTAGCTGGCCTCAGATCCTGGAGGAGCTCCCCTGGCACCTGGAGCAGAGTGAGGCCTGGAGGGAGCTACACACCTTCTTCATAGATCCACAGTAAGAGCATGGACATATACTTCACACATAAGGACACTAGGGGCACACAGTTACTGTTGGGTAAAATAGTTTAGCCACAGATTAACTGTCATCATATATTTAATTTAACACTTAAAAACTGGGTGAGCCTTTTTTATCAGATTACAGATTCACATGTTTATCCATCATTTATTTACATAACGGTATCCACATACTAACTGACCCTAGGACTGTAGAGCACCTGTCTACAACTTGGAGCCAGTCTCCTCAGCTGAGAATGGATGTTGTCAGGTACTGGACTGTCCTGATCCTCAGAGGTTATGACCCCAACACCTCGTACCAGAGCCTGCTGGGTAAGGGAAGCCAACCTCCTACTTTTATCCAATCAGGGCGATGGGCATTCCCTCCTGCTACACATACAGGTAAAATCATCGTGGTTACATATTTCAACACGCGTTCAGTGGCGATCAGTTATAACGTCATAGAACTGTAGATATACCATCCGTAAATAATGTAGCTATTGTCTCCATTCAATCCAGAGCAGAGAGAGGTACACAGCGACATGGCCTTCATGACTGAGTCCCAAAGTAACGGCAAAGGTAATTATTCATCACTGATAACAAATTGATTATTGAAGATGTCTTAGTGATGTGTTACCAGTCATCATCAGTGATCCTGTGTGACCAGTGATGATTATGACTGTTTTTGTTGTTTGTTCCCCACCTGTAGAAGATGGTTGTCAGTGGGATCCAGGTGTGAAAGGGAGAGTGGAGTTGTTGGTCTCTGAGTTGCTGCTCTGTCTGAACAGGAAGGGGAAGCAGAGCAGATCCTACTGCAGGCTGAGAACACCCTCACACAGGTTAGTTAGACCCACCACTCACTCTTAAAGGGAAACTTTATTTTATTTATTTTATTTTCATCATGATGATGCAAAATAAACTTTACTGCTGACATGCAAAACATTTCGGGACTATATCAACAGTGGACTAATTTAAAAAATACAAGAAGATAGTTTTGAGTGGATTGTCCCTTTAAATCCTAGCCAAGACTTTGCTTTAACACTGTAATTGCTCTGGTAATACCATTTTATGTTCTTAGTGTATAGACTCACACCAAATTATGAAAGGCTTTCATACAGCCTGCTGAAATGATCGCTCTGCTTCCCAATTTCTTGTCATTTCAGGCTGTTGAGCAGGACAGAGACGGGGAGAGTGTGATGTTACTGCTGACAGTGAGGCAGACTTTGGCTGAGCTCTATGTGGAGACGGACCAGCACAGAGAGGCAGAGACATACTGTAGATCAGCTCTGGTGACCGCCCAGACTCACACCGCTACCTGCCTTGAGAGACATGAGAGGATCACTGTTGGAAAGGGTATCTGTCCAGAGAGTTGGTGCACTATGGGTCTCATGTTTTTAAATAATCAACCTGATGTATTATTTCATTCACAAAGTAAGTAAATACTTTTAGTGTGCTGAAATGATATGTATTTCATGTTTCACCCCTATCAGGTCAGTTGCTTTGTGTACTCTGCCAGCTGCTGTTTGCAGACGTCCAAACCATCGAGGCCTCTCAGATACTCTGTGACATCATCAATATGGGACACCACAAACTCCACCTGTGTGCTCAGGCCACTGTATCACTGCTCTGTGGGATACACAGGTGTGTATTAAATAGCATAAATCGGTATAGTCTCATCCGTGACGCTTCTATACTTCATAGAAACCCCTGTAGCTGAACCTATGTCTTTTGCTGTTGTTAGACCTAAACACATGTGAATGACTTTTGGTACTGTATGTCTCAATTTAGGCAAGCTTAGATTAATGTCATGATTTTTAAAAAATGTATATGTGACAGACTCAGCCTGCAAGACCCACATGGTGCTGAGAAGCACCTCCAGGTTGCCTTGAAGATCAGGAGGTGCTGGTATGGTAAAGAGCACCCTCTAGTGGTGGAGGTGGAGGAATGCCTGGCAGACATCTTGGCCGACACCTGCGCTGACACAGCAGGGTGAGACTACTCTTCGAGTGTTCTTCTGGTTCTTCTTCTCCTCTTTTTCATCATTAATTGTGTCCTCCATTGTCTCCTCAGTAGTTTCTTCTCTGTCATTGTTCTCCCTCTTCTTTCTCTTCCTCCTCCCATCCCTTCCTCAGTAGTTTACTCAGTCAGTCACAGTATATGAATGTCATAGTGTGGTGAAGATGTGACGTGTTCAGGTTGAGGCAGAGGCTAGCAGTGGAGCTGTATCGACACACAGTGCACGTCAAAGACCAGGACATGAAGCTTTGTCCCCCCGTATCGCCGTGTCTTCAGGCGAAGGGATGCAGCCTCGCAGGCACCTTGGTCAAACTTGGTAATTGTTTCATTTTTCAACCAGAAGCACCACAACTCTCAACCATTCTTACACTTTTTTTCTCGACTGTTAGCAACTGCACAGAGTGTGGTATGTTGAGCTTGTGTGTGTCATGGCAGGCAGGCAGATATTTCATGGCTCCGGTAAGATAGAGAGTAGAGAGGCTGTTGAACTGCTGCAGAGAGCTCTGGACCTGTATATCTGCTTCCTGGGGTCTGATCACACACTGACCAGGGGCTTACAACAGTAAGCCTTCTTCAGCTTCTACACAATATAAAATGCTAACATTTTCTTCTTGCATTTTCATAGGATCTAAGAGAAAGTTACAGGTCATTGGACCTAACAGAGTTGAACTTTGTCCTTTTAGGGTTTTAAACACAGAATCCAGGAGACCTCTAACCCCTCAGGTCCCCAGGTCCAGACCCCTCTCCACTAGGATACTAAGCAGTGGGACCAGACCCAATACAGCTGCACCCCTCCACTCCCACCTGGCCTGGTACAGGGGCACCACACACACCCCTCTGGACTCTTCCGTAAACAGATCCCTGTCAGCCCCATCCAACAAGTCCCGCAATACACAGCCAGAATTTAAACCAGAACCAGTGGAGTACCAGAACCACAACAACAGACAGAACCGACGGTCTTCTTCTCCCAGGACCTGGTCTGCCTTCCAGACCACAGTGTTCGGGCCACAGAGTGACATCAGAAACCTGATCTCAGAACTCAAACCCAGTCCTGCTTCAGCACCGGGCTTTCGTTCCATAGACAGGACCCGGGTGCTGCATAGGGCAGGCTGGTGCCACCTACCAGGCAGGTACGTTCTAGAGGAACAGACAGTAACAGCTTTGAACAGAGAGATTGGATACCCTTTGCACACACAGAGATGCACCCCTCTGGTCAGACAGACAGGCCAGGGACAGGGAGGAGAACAGAGCTGGAGAGACAGAGTGTCTTATTCTGCCAGGAAGCAATAGAGAGAAGAGAAAGATCTAAAGAAGACTGCTCTCATGGTGGCCACTGAACTGTTTGAGTGTTTAATCTTTTACCACTTTTGATACCAATCAGCTGTTTTCTTTTCAATATTGAAATTTGTCAAAATACATTTTTTTTCCATATAAATTCAAATATAATTTTTGTATGTTTAAATGGAGTGAAATGGCTCCTATTTTGTATAGAAAATAAATGATTTGACTTCACTTCATGTTGTCAAATGAATCGATCCTTTTTTGTTTTCTGTAAGGTTGCATCTAAATATTGATCAAATGTTTTGTAAGATGGTTTAGCTTCTCATCCTGTTGTGCAACAACATTGACCTTTTCTCCTCTCAGAAGGCAATACTTATAGTATTTCTAGTCAAGTGGGTGATGTAATCAACCATTGTAAGCACTAGTAAACGATGTGAGTGAAAGCATTAATTGAGCAACATGTTACAGATGCTGTGAAGTAGGACTGAGCCAGTTTGGACCTTACCATGTAATGTAGAGTTTGGGTCATGAGTTCAAAGGTGTGTTTGGGTAGAATTGAGTGTGTGTATGTCACCTTTAATAGGGGAGGACGGGCTCGTGGTAGTGGCTGAAGAGGAATTAGTGGAGTGGTATGAAATACAGCAATACGATGGGAATGGTTCATGCTGCGGGCATGTGCACTGGTTTACTACTGTACCTACATTCTTCAAAACTAAAACAGAAAAAGAGTTTTAAAAAATGTAGGAAAAGCCATAAGAGGGAAAAGCAGATGGGATGGAGGATTGAGGGTACAGTACAGGGCTCTGAAAACTATTATTGCTGAAATAACCACTTCCTTTTGTGACTAGAGTCTAATACTTCCTGTGGCACACATCAGAGGGGATGATAGATCACCAAAATGATTCTGAAGTGTGCCAGGCCTTGCAGTCTGTAATTATGTATGTTATATTAAACGTAGAGGAGGGAGTAAAATGTTAGCAAGCAATAAACATTTCAGAACAACTACTAGTCGAATAAGACATGGGAGAGATGACAAATTATGACAAAGAGATATATTTATAGACTAATACACTTCAAACAAATAGCAAAACCTAAACTGCAGACATTACTTCTGAAATCTCAACGAGCAAGCAAGTCGCAGCAATGAAGAATTGCGTGTGTGCGCGTTCACCCGAAGGGAGGGAGAACTCTGGCAGGGGGAGACTTTCGGCTCAACACCGGTACTGAGTATGCGCACAATACAATTCTGTATGTAGTAGTTTGATTTAAACGTTTACATGCTTTGCAAGAATAACGATTTCCCTAATAATCTTGTTTACATGTTATTTTTTTGCTAAGCCTGTTTGATTCTAAGTTCGGATATATAAAGTGTGTATGTGGAAACTATAAGATACTGTAGCGACCCGCACAGACAGCTGTGTGTTATGTGTTAGGCTAGGAGGTGGTTGTGTTGTACTGACCAGTACCCGGTGTTCGCGGGGTCCGACATGTCAATCAACCTGCTATCTGCCAATCACGGGAATGCCTGGAATGTTCTGATGCCGGGCATCCTGGTGGTTGGTGGAGTGGGGTTGGGCAGGGGGGTGGGCATTGGAAGTTAAGACCAGGTTCAGCCTTTATTCTCTCTCTCTTACGTCTGGGCTTCCCAAGAGAAGGTCACGATTGGCTTGTGGGTTATCTGTCATCTTTTGGCGTGTGCTACGGCCCAAACAGTAGCCTGTGTAAAGTTGGTTTAATAAACCGTCAATTCGCAAACTCAAGCCTCTGTCTGGACAATTGTTCATTTATGATCTAGTCAGGTCATTACAATACTTTAACATTTTCCGAAATCACTTAGGAAGCTTGCGCTGCAGATGCTGGCACATGTTAAACTCAAAATACCGCTGCAGCACATCCACTGACGTAGCCAAACGCTGACGTAGCCAATCGCAGAATGTGACGACAGAACTGAAGCAACTCATACAATATTTCCAGGTTTATATCAAGGTTTCAGCTTGGCAACATCCAAATTAACATGTAATAATCGTAAAAGACTGAATCCGACATACAATGTGGAAGGCCTCTATTAAAAACCTATAGGATTACTTTTGATTAAAAATAGGAAAAAAGTAGCGAAACTTGGATTCTGATAGAGATGACATGGGAAGTTCGACGTAAATTAGGTATTGCCCTATCCCACAACAGAGTCTCGACTCTCTCTCTGTCTGTCTCTGTCTCTCTGTGTGTGTGTGTCTTTCAATTAAATTCAAGGGGATTTATTGGCATGGGAAACACATGTTAACATTGCCAAAGCAAGTAAAGTAGATAATATACAAACGTGAAATAAACAATGAAGATGAACACTAAACATTACACTCACAGAAGTTCCAAAAGAATAAAGACATAAAAAATGTCAGAATGTGTGTATATATTAGTGTTGTAACGATGTGCAAATGGTTAAAGTACAAAAGGGAAAATAAATAAACATATGGGTTGTATTTACAATGGTGTTTGTTCTTCACTGGTTGCTCTTTTCTTGTGGCAACAGGTCACAAATCTTGCTGCTGTGATGGCACACTGTTGTATTTCACCCAGTAGATATGGGAGTTTATCAAAATCGGGTTTGTTTTCTATTTTTTTGTGGATCTGTGTAATCTGAGAGAAATTTGTGTCTAATATGGTAATACATTTGGCAGAAGGCTAGGAGGTGCAGCTCAGTTCCTACCTCATTTTGTGGGCAGTGTGCACATAGCCTTTCTTCTCTTGAAAGCCATGTCTGCCTACGGCGGCCTTTCTCAATAGCAAGGCTAAGCTCACTGTGTCTGTACATAGTCAAAGCTTTCCTTAAGTTTGGGTCAGTCACAGTGGTCAGGTATTCTGCCTCTGTTTACTCTCTGTTTAGGGCCAAATAACATTCTAGTTTGCTCTGTTATTTTGGAAAGAATTAACAATGTGTCAAGTAACTATATTTTTGTTTTCTCATGATTTGGTTGGGTCTAATTGTGTTGCTGTCCTGGGGCTCTGTGGGGTCTGTTTGTTTGCTTCTCAGCTTGCTTCTCCAGGTTCATCTCTCTGTTGGTGATGGCTTTGTTATGGAAGGTTTGGGAATCGCTTCCTTTTAGGCGGTTGTAGAATTTAACGGCTCTTTTCTGGATTTTGATAATTAGCGGGTATCGGCCTAATTTTGCTCTGCATCCATTCTTTGGTCTCTCTCTCTCTCTCGCTTGCACACACACGTACACAAACACGTACACGCACACGGACATTAAACTCCTATAGGATTCCAATACAAGGATCCAATTAGAATCCAATAGGATTATGCGTATCCTATTGGATTGTATATACAATAATCTAATAGAAAAATCACAGCAGTGTGGTGGATTCTGGTGTAGCGGTCTAAACTCCTGGCACCGGAACAGATATGCCCCCTCGGTGACCGCTGTTTGACCCAAAGCTCAGCCAATTGTCTGTGACATTAATTAACCACTTTCTGTATCCGTCTCTATATCTATATGTCCTGCTGGGAAAAAAAAACTATGACATAACTTTGATTCCCATAAAAAAAAAAAAAAAAAACATTTGACCCTAGTAAAAAAAAAACTCACTTCGGACACTGGCGATTGGAGGATTAAATCAATTCGATCTCAACATTTAAATCACCTGGAAAATAACGGTACGCCTTGGAAATAAATACACCCTTCTAACTAGCTGACCACCGATTTTCATTGCAATTTATGTAAGTTAAGTTAGGTTTTGAGAGTTTTCAGTAATATATTTTATATATACACACATTTTGTGGGACACGCTGTATATTGTAAAATTCGACTGCGCGACAGACCGCACCATTTAATATCAAACTTTTTACCTAAATTATTCATACTCATATGTTCGTATTAAACTGTTATCTACTTTTATCTACATAAGATTCATCTGTAAAACAAATAATGAGACACTTTTTTTTTACAACACTGAAGAAGATGTTGGTGAAGAACCGTTTTTTAGAGTCTACAGAAAGGCACACCGGCTACGCAATGAAAAGTTGACGGGCAAGACATTTGTTTTACTGGAAGGCTAGCCAGATATCTAAGTAAACATTTCGGATACGAGGTTGGTGTCTCTTTAAACTGATATATCTTGTAATTGAACAAAATAGTAAGGTGGCCAATAACTGCGGACCGTATGCCGATAATACGGGACCTATTTTTTTTTGTTAAAACGCTTATCAAAAGCTGATCGTAGACCTAGTAGTATTTCCACTGAAATGTCAAACATGATAATTGCTAACCCTTTAGCAACATTTTTGACGACACCAATAATTCAAAAACATTGATGGATTGATCACAAAGATAACACTGTTGAAGGTAATATATTTCTTAAACGCTGTTGAAAATGCCGATTACACGGGGTACTACACTATAGGATTCCAATAAAAAATCCTGAATCCAAAAGAAAATCCGGTTCCAGACGCTTGTAGAATGTATGCCAATGTGCATTGAAGCTGTTGGGTCATCGGCAGCACAATTCTGATCTTTATTTCACAAATTTTGACCAATCAGATCAGGTTTGAAAAACATTTTGTGATTATATGTTACTTGGAAAAATATGAGAACTGGGCTGTCTAAACGTAGCCATCCATGGTGGCCTGACGATGTATGTTGATGTTTCCTTTATTTTGGCAGTTACCTGTACCTGGTGCAGAAGGGAGTCGCCCATACAGTCATTTTTATCACGCACAATCTACGGAAGCGCCGTGTCCACTTTATCGCTGAGCAACCTCTTGATACCAGCCGCTAACGAAAAGCATCCTCGTTTATTTATTATTGCACACCAGGTAGGCTACTTTGTTTTGAATGAAGATTTGTTTTGACATTAAAAGTTTACAAATTTAGAATAGCTTATTATGTTCTCCATTTCTCTTGATTGCCTTCCTCATTGAAAGTCAGAAACGACAATGAAATGTCGTTGTGGATTTTTGTTTTTGTTAAAACAAAGTTAAGATGTTCCATCCAGTAGGATGTTGAATAAATGTTACAATTAAAATTGTATACAGTTGTTTTCTACATTAGAAAATATTTCTTAATTGAATTCCTTATCTTCTCAAATGTTAATAATTTATGAGATGTTGGGTAGTCATGAGGCACTCCCTCAAGTAGTACCTTATCTCGTGATTAATGACTCCCTTGCACAATAATCGTGAGAGGTTTCTTGGGCCGTTTATAAACCGCAAGATAAACCCTCGTCATGATTTAGGGCCAGTTTCCTGGACAAAGATTAAACTTAGTCCTGGACTAAGAAGGGTCTTCAATGGAGATTCTCCATTTTTAAAGTGTTTTTCAGTCCAGGACCAGGTTTAATCTGTGTCCATTAGTTTTCTGAAAAGTGTAAAGGGAAAGTAGGTTAACCCACAAAGGATATAACTAGTATCTGTTAATTAAACCAGGGCAAAATAATGTTTTATCAGCTGACATGAGAACATCATCCATGCAGAAGGTGGTTTTATTGTAGGGGGGAAAAAATATTGCCTGATGACTCATACGGAATTTAATTTGACTGCTCTATTGGTCATAATGGAGAAGAAATGTTAGTGGGTGAGGCATTTGGCCAGAGTGATGCGGATTGGTAGCCAGGCAAGAAAAATAATGTTGGCAGCTGAAACAATGGCCAGTGTTTTGCATGGCAAGGTGGAGATTTCACTTAAGGACCAATGGAATGGTCTAAAATGTTTAAACTCCGCCCACCCGGGGCACCAGGCCATGCAAAATGAACTCACTCACCCCTCTTTGTTTTTGGGATGGGACTAGCCTAGTGTATCATGTGTGGGGTAGGATAATGGAGAAAGCCCTTGGGCCAGATGAGACTAATGCTACTGATTGGCTAGAGATATGAGAGCACTCCCTCATCTCTTTCTCTGCTCAGACAAGTTATTTGTGAGTGAGTGGTGAAATCAAAACCTGTATCAACATTAGAGAACATCTCTGCTTTAACTGCTGTGTCTCTCCACAGACCTTATTAACTCTTAACTGGCACATGATCCCTAAGTCTATCTATCAGTTCGGAGTGGAATGTTATCACAAAACAGGTCTGGATTCCAGGCTATCCTAGGGACAGGTATCAAAGTTGAATGGGAAGTGTTTCCTGCCCCATATAGCATGGCGCACCACCCTGAGTTTAAGAGGGCCGGGAAGAAGCCTGGGCTCCAGGTGTGGAGAGTTGAGAGTCTGGACCTGGTGGCCGTGCCAGAGAGTCTGCATGGCGGGTTCTACTCAGGGGACGCATACCTTGTTCTTAATACCATTAAGCAACGTTCTGGGCATCTACAGTATGACCTTCACTTCTGGCAAGGTAAAACTTGATCTGGTCGGAATGACTGTATTTCTTGAAATGTTGTACAGCGTTTGTACATTTCAGCCTACTGATGTGTGCTTACGCACTTTTACAATTGAAATCCATTCCATTATTTGTGAAAATAATGTTTGAAATGTGACCATTCATTATTTCTCTGGTCCTGCAGGAGATGACTGTACACAAGATGAGAGTGGAGCAGCAGCCATTTTTACCATCCAAATAGATGACTACCTGGGTGGCAAACCTATTCAGTACCGTGAGGTGCAGGGTTACGAGTCAAGAACATTTTCAGGCTACTTCAAAACTGGACTGAAGTACATGGTAATGTTCAAAAGCGTGTAAAGAGAAACAAAGGAAGTCACAGTCTACATGTGCTACTGACAATTGAATGTGTAAACCAACATTTTGGCACAGTCTCTTCTACAGTGTTCACAGTACCTTCTACCCAAGAAGGAACTGTGTGCTGGGTAGAAGGTACTGTGGGCCAAAATGTTGGTTTACCTGTTAAATTGATGGAAGCATATGGTATATAGAGAGTATGCGATAATGTATTTATTTTTACACAGTTTACTATTCCGTTAGTTAGCACCTCCACCATCGTTTTGGGGTGTGTCAGCTCGTGCTTTTTACTGGCAATGTTGAAAGACATTCAATAAGTTTGTTAAATGTATTTACTTATCTCAAGAACTCATCCACTTACCTCACTGATTATCTTCCCAATGTTTACCTTAGAAAGGGGGTGTGGCTTCAGGGTTCAAGCATGTGGTGTCCAATGAGGTTAAGGTGCAGCGTCTGCTCCAGGTCAGGGGTCGGCGTGTGGTTCGAGCCACAGAGGTAGCAGTCAGTTGGGACAGCTTCAACCAGGGAGACATCTTTATCCTCGACCTGGGCAACGTGAGTTCACTGAAATCTATGAGTTTCTACAGCAAACTATCTACATTATGTACAAATCAAGGAAACATATACTGATTTAATTTAGTGAAATTATTTGCAGATTTTAGTGGAAATGTATTTGTACAATGTAGGCTAAGAGTGTATAGTCATTGCCCATGTTAGTAAGCTGTTATTGTAAGTAATCCACTTTGAAATCAATACTGTTTTTGTCATGAATAATGTAAAAGATCATTTGTATACGTTGCGGTATGCTTTAACATAGTCAACAGGCAGAGGAGCTACACTATTACACTTGGTCCACTGTACTGATAATCTTCACTCTTCTCTATTACAGGAGGTCTATCAATGGTGTGGTTCCAAGGCCAATAACTTTGAGAAGCTGAAGGCCACTCAGGTGTCAAAGGATATCCGTGACAATGAACGATGTGGGCGGGCTGAGTTGTACATATATGATGAGGGGGCAGAATGTGAGAAGATGCTGGAGGTGAGTCTTTCAATAAGGAGAAAGGGACGGAAAAAAATAGTTAATTTCTATACACTTCAAATCATGCAACTGTTTATATGCTTCCAATAAACATCTATAGTTAGTTACTTTTTAACATAATTGTGATAATTTGCTGTGAGATGCCTGACTCTCGTAGTCTTATTCCAGATTCTTGGACCCAAACCCGATTTGCCTGAGGCAAAATCAGATGACACAAATACAGACGTGTCCAATAGGAAGCTGGCGAAATTATACAAGGTCAGATCCATTTTCGAATTAAACAATTGAATCGTTAAATATTATGTAATAAGCAGTTTTTGAGCAGACCTTTAAATACCAATATTACATTGAAATGTTTTTTTTTTCAAAAGGTGTCTAATGCCAGTGGGGATATGGGCATTGATATGGTATCATCGGAGAACCCGTTTTCACAGAATGCCCTGGAGTCAAGTGACTGCTTTATCTTGGACAATGGCCCCAATGGCAGGATCTTTGTCTGGAAAGGTATTGGTTTCTTCTCAGCAGCTGGTCTCTATGACTTCTTTTGACTGTAAAACCCCAAGCTTTAATGTTCCCTTAGATTAGACACTACTTTTGAATACTGTTGTGCCTGGAAATCACTTAGTTATTCTGCCTTTGCAGTTTAATCATGAGTTTATTTGGAATAAAAACAGGTAAGGACGCTAACAAAGAGGAGAGAAGTGCGGTGATGAGTGCTGCCGAACAGTTTATCACAAAGATGGGCTACCCGAAACACACCCAGATCCAGATCCTACCTGAGAATGGGGAGACCCCACTATTCAAGCAGTTCTTCAAAATCTGGCGTGACGCGGACCATACAGTGGGGTTGGGAACCGCCTACGTGTCCAACAAAATCGCCAAGATCAAGAAGGTTCCCTTCGATGCCTCCACTCTCCATCACTCGGATGCCATGGCGGCTCAGCATGGGATGGTGGACGAGGGGAATGGAGAGAAGCAGGTTAGGAAAACATTTTTCCTGGGGACACTGGGGTTTCCTGAGTAAACACCATATAGTACGATGGTAGTTAACCTTAAATATTGTGTTTCAAGGTTTAGGATAGTCGTGTCCTCAGAAAAGGGATACTTACAGCCCCTAAGGGTTATGACTGTGGGTCTGCACACCCACCAAAAATGTGTCACAATCTCACAAACAAGCCTTGAGAAAAGAACTGCAAGGGGTGTTACCTTTTTTCCATTCATGGACAACTACTAGTAAGAGCTGTGTTTACCTATTAACCTCCATAGATCTGGCGTATTGAGGGAGCTGACAAGGTGCCTGTGGAGCCCTCCACTTACGGACGATTCTATGGGGGAGACAGCTACATCATCCTCTACAACTACCATCATGGAGGCCGTAACGGACAGGTCATCTACATATGGTAAAGACAATGGAGATTATCCTTCTGGAAGCTTTATGTGTTATTACATAGTCTTACAGCAAAAACTGCTATTGTCCTTCTATCGTTACTGTATCTTCATCATTTATGTGCACCAGGGCTTTTGTTACATACTGTATCAGACACATCTAAACCAACTATATACTGTATGATATAACCTAAGCATAAATGTATGTGAATAGCACTTGAAAAGTACTCCTTTTTCACAGGCAAGGAGTGGATTCTAGCCAGGATGAAATTGGTGCCTCGGCCATCTTGGCTGCTCAGCTGGATGACGAGTTGGGAGGAGGGGCAGTACAGGTGACTGGATCGTTTGATTTGTCGCTGTCTGGCCCCGATAATACGGTCCAGATAATTTTTAATCAAGATGCACTGGATTACAGAATTTAACAATATTAGTCAGTTGTTTTGTCTGCAGACGCTGGATCTATAGGAATACGTTTCCATGGTCATGGATTGTTATAATATTTTTTTCACCTTTTATTTAACCAGGTAGGCCAGTTGAGAACAAGTTTTCATTTACAACTGCGACCTGGCCAAGATCAAGCAAAGCAGTGCGACAAAAACAACAACAGAGTTACACATGGGATTAACAAACGTACAGTCAAAAACACAAAAGAAAAATCTATGTATAGTGTGTGCAAATGTAGTAAGGCAATAAATAGGCCAATGTGGCAAAAATAATTACAATTAAGCATTAACACTGAAGTGATAGATGTGCAGACAATGATGTGCAAGTAGAGATACTGGGGTGCAAAAGAGCAAAAATATATAAATAACAAAATTGGGATGAGGTAGTTGGGTGTGCTATTTACAGATGTGTACAGGTACAGTGATCGGTAAGCTGCTCTGACAGCTGATGCTTAAAGTTAGTGAGGGAGATATAAGTCTCCAGCTTCAGAGATTTTTGCAATTCGTTCCAGTCATTGGCAGCAGAGAACTTGAAGGAAAGGCGGCCAAAGGAGGTGTTGGCTTTGGGGATGACCAGTGAAATATACCTGCTGGAGCACGTGTGACGGGTTGGTATTGCTATGGTGACCAGTGAGCTGAGATAAGGCGGGGCTTTACGTAGCAAAGACTTAGATGACCTGGAGCCAGTGGGTTTGGCGACGATTATGTAGCGAAGGCTAGCCAACGAGAGCATACAGGTGCAGTGGTGGGTAGTATATGGGGCTTTGGTGACAAAATGGATGGCACTGTGATAGGCTACATCCAATTTGCTGAGTAGAGTGTTGGAGGCTATTTTGTAAATGACATCGCTGAAGTCAAGGATCGGTAGGATAGTCCGTTTAACGAGGGTATGTTTGGCAGCATGAGTGAAGGAGGCCTTGTTGTGAAATAGGAAGCTGACTCTAAATTTAATTTTGGATTGGAGATGCTTAATGTGAGTCTGGAAGGAGAGTTTAGTCTAACCAGACACCTTGGTATTTGTAGTTGTCCACATATTCTAAGTCAGAACCGTCCAGAGTAGTGATGCTTGGCGGGCGGGCATGTGCGGGCAGCAATCGGTTGAAGAGCATGCATTTAGTTTTACTAGCATTATACTGGCTTATTGGGCCTCCCGGGTGGCGCAGTGGTTAAGGGCTGTGCCACCAGAGACTCTGGGTTCGCGCCCAGGCTCTGTCGTAACCGGCCTGTGGAGCGATGCACAATTGGCATAGTGTCGTCCGGGTTAGGGAGGGTTTGGCCGGTCGGGATATCCTTGTCTCATCGCGCACCAGCAACTCCTGTGGCGGGCCGGGCGCAGTGCGTGCTAACCAAGGTTTCCAGGTGCACGGTGTTTCCTCCGACACATTGGTGCGGCTGGCTTCCGGGTTGGATGCGCGCTGTGTTAAGAAGCAGTGCGGCTTGGTTGGGTTGTGTATCGGAGGACGCATGACTTTCAACCTTCATCTCACCCGAGCCCGTACGGGAGTTGTAGCGATGAGACAAGATAGTAGCTACTAACAATTGGATACCACGAAATTGGGGAGAAAAAGGGGGTAAAATTTAAAAAAAAATGCTTATTGAAATTCTCAATTATCGTAGATTTATCGGTGGTGACAGTATTTCTTCAGCCTCAGACAGCTGGGAGGAGGTGATCTTATTCTCCATGGAGTTTACGGTGTCCCAAAACCTTTAAGAATTAGTGCTACAGGATGCAAATTTCTGTTTGAAAAAGCTAGCCTTAGCTTTCCTAACTGACTGTGTATATTGGTTCCTGACTTCCCTGAAAAGTTGCATATTTCGGGGGCTATTCGATGCTAATGCAGTACGCCACAGGATGTTTTTGTGCTGGTCAAGGGAAGTCAAGTCTGGAGTGAACCAAGGGCTATATCTGTTCTTAGTTCTACATTTTTTTAATGGGGCATGCTTATTTAAGATGTTGAGGAAAGCCCTTTTAAAGAACAACCAGGCTTCCTCTACTGACAGGATGAGGTCAATATCCTTCCAGGATACCCGGGCCAGGTCGACTAGAAAGGCCTGCTCGCTAAAGTGTTTTAGGGTGCGTTTGACAGTGCGGGCCCTTTACGGACACATGCAATGAGGCAGTGATCTCTGAGATCCTGGTTGAAGACAGCAGAGGTGTATTTTGAGGGCAAGTTTGTCAGGATGATATCTATGAGGGTGCCCATGTTTACGGATTTAGGGTTGTACCTGGTAGGCTCATTGATAATTTTGTGAGATTGAGGGCATCTAGCTTAGATTGTAGGACGGATGGCGTGCTAAACATATCCCAGTTTAGGTCACCTAACAGTACAAACTCTGAAGATAGATGGGTGGCAATCAATTCAATAATGGTGTCCAATTCACAGCTGGGGGCTGAGGGGGGTCTATAACAAACGGCAACAGTGAGAGAATTATTTCAGGAAAGGTGGAATTTTAAAAGTAGAAGCTCGAACTGTTTGGGCACAGACCTTGACAGTATGACAGAACTCTGCAGGCTATCTTTGCAGTAGATTGCATTTCTGCCCCTTTGGCGGTTCTATCTTAATGGAAAATGTTGTAGCTGGGGATGGAAATTTCAGAATTTTTGGTGGCCTGCCTAAGCCAGGATTCAGACACGGATATCAACAGGGTCAGAGCATTGGTCTGTAAAATGAAATGAAATGAGGGAAGGTTAGGTTTAAAGCCAGATTTCTGACTCACTCTATGATTTTCTATCTGTTTCTACCGTGATGAAGGTGCGGGTGATCCAGGGTAAGGAGCCTGCCCACCTCATGAGTCTTTTCGGGGGACAGCCGATGGTAGTGCACCAGGGTGGTACCTCCAGAGAGGGTGGCCAGGCCCAGGCTGCAGACACACAGCTGTTCCAGGTGCGGTCCAACCCTGCTGGCTGCACACGGGCCATAGAGGTGAGTAACAGGAGATGGAAGGTGAGGTGGGAAGAGCTCAACAAAGGATGTTTTGTAGGTTCACCTGTTTGGTTACTCTTGGGGTGTATTCACTAGGATCCAAACGGAAGCAAACAAGCCGAAACTACACTAATACACCCCAGTAGATAGTTGAGTAGCCAGCTATTGTGATGTATGGTTGGTTTCTTGGTGAAGATGACTACAGTCTGTTTGCCATGGCAGAACTGTAGTTAGTACCTCCACTGTTCAGTATTTTCACTGCCTCTCTTCCTCTCAAGGTTGATGCTGCTGCCTCAAATCTGAACTCCAATGACGTGTTTGTGCTGGTGACCCCGGCATCCTCCTTCATATGGGTGGGAAAGGGAACAAGTGACAGTGAGAAGCATGGAGCTCAAAAGCTAAGTGACCGTCTAGGGGTCTCAGCCTCAGAGCTGGCCGAGGGGGAAGAAGCAGGTACGTTCCCTGTCAGCAGTCAAATTCACATGGAAATGGTGTTTAGCCAATAGCCACAGAATGTTACTGAATATGAGGATACAAGACAAAGCTTATCCATCAGCTCCATCTTCTTCCAGATCCACAATTGTATGTATGTGTTTGTGTGTCAAGATGACTTTTGGGATGCTCTGGGAGGTAAAGCAGACTACCGTACCTCAGCCAGACTGAAAAACAAAATGGACGTTCATCCACCACGCCTGTTTGCCTGCTCCAACAAAACTGGCCAGTTCGTTGTGAGTCTGCCCTGTTATAACTGTAGTATAGCACTTTGCTCCATTCCTGTTTACATTTTTTTTTTACATGACTTGAATATCCATTTGGACAAATTCAGTTTCCTCTGCTAATGAAATAGCCTTTGATCCACGTTATACATAAGTGTGGGCAACCATTTCTTGTCCTCCTGAATGTGCAGTGACCTGGCCCGTTATCAAAATGCCACAATACTATTTCCACAGATTGAAGAGGTGCCTGGGGAGATGACACAAGAAGACCTGGCCCCAGATGATGTCATGCTCTTGGACACCTGGGAACAGGTGACTAGTAGAGGGATTGTCAAGGTGCAACCAGGGCCACGTTCAGTAGCCGAACATTGTAGAAATGCCATGAAAAGAACCAGTGATTCCTTATTCCACATGTGAGGGGCTTGTTTGTTCTACATAGCATATTTAGATCTGAACGTTCAGAAACGTTGCATCCTGCTGAACGTGTCTAACTCTGTTTTTGGTAATAATGCACCCCTGTTGATTCGCTATTTTCCATGTACCCATCAGATCTTTGTTTGGATCGGAGGTGAAGCTCATGAGGAGGAGAAGACAGAGGGTATTGCCTCAGGTAAGCAATGGTGGGTTTAAAACAAGATCACATAATTACCTGATAAAAGTGCCGACGGGAATTTAAATGTGCCGATTCATTAAATTAACTGTTCTCTTTCCTCACTCCTCCTGCCTATTTCCTGTTCAGCTGTTCGTTACATAGAGACAGACCCTACCAAGCGGGATAGCAGTACACCTATAGTGAAGTTAAAGCAAGGTCATGAGCCTCCCACATTCACTGGCTGGTTCTTGGGCTGGGACCATGGGTACTGGAGCAGTGATCCCCTTGAAAGGGCCATGGCTGGTCTGCGTGTCTGAACCACTCCAGGGTGAGGTTTCCCCTAGTGGTAACTTCACCCAAAGCCTTTACTTGACTCATGTGTGCAACTGGCTAGGTATCCCCATTACTTTCAACTGTTAAGACTGCCGATGGATAATGTCTTCACGCTATTGCGGTTTCTTGAAGAGGGAATCTTAATGTAATTTCCTTTTCTTACACACTTTATACTGTTTGCAGTACATTGGGACATGGGTTTCTTTGCTTCTGTTCCATGCCCTGTTGAGCAGAGTTCAGATACTCCTGTTTGAGAATCTTGTGCAGACTGGGTTTCCATGACGACCCCAAGGGTATGACATGTCTATCAAACATGCTGACAGTGGACAGAAACAGAAAAGCTTCAACAAAGCACACAAATACATTCACATAACTAAATAAAATGGATGATGCTCAACACCAGTTGTCAGCTCTGTTAATTGTAGTCAATTGCTAAGAGGCTTTGGTTTAGTGATTTTCATAAACATGCTCGCAATGGGTGAAGACCGGCCAATCAAGACAGAGCAACTAGAAGCCAGAAGACATTTATTCTCAAAAAGAAAAGGGACTATAAAAATGTCCCCTCAGTCAGATTTTGCAAACACACAATACAAAACAATTACACAGCTGGTCAGGGCGGACTAGTAAACGAAAGGTTGCAAGTTCGAATCCCCGAGCTGACAAGGTACAAATCTGTCGTTCTGCCCCTGAACAGGCAGTTAACCCACTGTTCCTTGGCCGTCATTGAAAATAAGAATTTTGACTTGCCTAGTAAAATAAAGGTAAAACATTTTTTTTAAAGTAATCGTTATGGGGTGATGACATTAATGTCTTACAGAAAACCAAACTCACATTTAATTACAACTAAGTTGATCGTCATTAACCACAATGAAAGAGCGGGCACACGGCTACCCCCACAGGGAACTTAAGCAAGGTCCACGTGCTTTGTTTTTAACTGTTCTGAACCTCGCTGTGGTAGTCGCTGTCCTCATTATCAAAGATTTCAGAGAGGAGAAAGAGCTCTTGAGGATCGTTTCTGGACACCATCTCTCCTGAGTTTATCAGAACTTGGAGGCGCTCTTCAAAATTGGGGAGAACTCTACTGTTGAGGAAGTCGATGATCTCTGAAAAGAAAATACATAGAAATTAAATATGTAAATGGTTCCAGCAAACCATGTGCGTGCCAAACGGCACTCTAGTCCCTATAGTGTGCCATTTTTGACCAGGGCCCATTATTATTATATTTAAATAGTACAGTCAAGGGGGACATAGCAACACTTCCTCTCCCTTTATTTCTGGAGTGGCAGGTAGCCTAGTGGTTAGAACAAGGTAAAAATCTGTCGTTCTGCCCCTGAACTAGGCAGTTAACCCACTGTTCCTAGGCCATCATTGAAAATAATCATTTGTTAAGTGACTTGCCTAGTTAAAGGTAAAATACATTAAAAATACTAAACAATGTCGTCACTGATCATAGTGATTCACACTTATCAATTCTAACAAAATGCTAAAAACCTAGCGATAGAGAGGTGGTCTAAGCCACTGCCTCAGGCTCCCAGGTACTGTGTACTACTGCTGTGAGCCTGGGTTCGAACCTGACCCACTCTTTCTGTCCTCTCCACTGCCCTGCCCTGTAAAATGAGGATAGTGTTTATGACAGTAGCTTACACCTACCACAGAAGGACATGCTCTGCCACATCGGAACGCTGGCTACCTTTAACCTGTAGTAGTGTGTCTGAATGTAGCGCGGCGTGACATCCCTTAAATTAAATGCATACAAATGTTAGCACATAGCACTGCAGTACAACACACGTACATCGCACTGTTGCATTCCACACTCCTAGAAGATGGAAAACATTTGTAAAGGGTTTGTCATGCATTGATCTCAGTGTTGTATTCAGAGACTTAGACAATCCTAAAAGTGAATGCCAACCCAATACAAATCTCCCCCGGTGAAAATGTCACCTTTATAAACACAACAAGGTCACCCATGACACATTGTTGTTTTAGACAATCTGTGTTTAATAACAACCTCTTACCCAATTGTGTAAGCAATTTCTTCCCAGTCGATATCTGCAGCATCTTCTATCTGCATTGCATTCAACCTTGAAGGTCAAAAATGACATGGATAAAAATTCACCAGTTTCACAGATATCAAGACCAAACGTCTACCTTTTGTCCTGTGTATCAGAACAGTTCAGAAAGGTCGAAGTCAACGACACTAGACTGGGCTAAGAAATCTTAAAACAATGTAGCAAAAAAAACATTCACCATTGCATAGATTGAATGGAAATGAACACACTTACGCTTTGATCAAATCCACTTTGCCCTGTAAGGATTGTGTGCCGCCACTGAATACTGGTTGTCCACATGCCATTTTGTGCTTCAAAACAGCCAACCTGGAAAAACAGGACCAAAGACAGTCTAAAAAGTCAGACAAACGTTCTGAATCTAAACGTTTGTGTAAACAATTCAATGGGAATTGTTTATTTTGTAACATGACTCCTCAAACCCCCTGCCCACCATTTTATTCGACACTGGGACCAGTGGCGCGTTTCAACCGCCTGGCACACATCTGTCCAGGGGATGTTGTTGTACAGATGGTCTTTCCTGACGGTAGCTGGTCCACTGCCAGGCTCTGCCTGTCCCACCAGGTGCTTCCGCACAGCTTCCATTAGTCTTTTCAGTTCTTCCTCGGTCCACGCGCCTCTGTTTGCAGCTGAGAAATACATACCAAACAAAGCGGGAGCATTGCCCCAGGTCATACAAAGCTAACAACCATTTTCCCCAAAAGATAAGTGGAGCAGGATGTACGGCAAGGATGTCACAGTCAATATATTAAAGCTGTAATCTGTACTTGGTGGAACTGCCACATTTGTTTGGGATATTACAACAACAACAAAGAAGTTACTTGAAAACACCACAGTTTATCTCCTTGGGACATCATTGCATGCGTGGTACCATCATTGCATGCGTGGTACCATCATTGCATGCGTGGTACCATCATTGCATGCGTGGTACCATCATTGCATGCGTGGTACCATCATTGCATGCGTGATACCATCATTGCATGCGTGATACCATCATTGCATGCGTGATACCATCATTGCATGCGTGATACCATCATTGCATGCGTGGTACCATCATTTGATACCATCATTGCGTGATACCATCATTGCATGCGTGATACCATCATTGCATGCGTGATACCATCATTGCATGCGTGGTACCATCATTGCATGCGTGGTACCATCATTGCATGCGTGGTACCATCATTGCATGCGTGGTACCATCATTGCATGCGTGATAGAACTGTAGAATGTTACTGTGATAAAAAAAATGTACCACGATGCTGGATATTCCTCTCTTCCACTTCATCAACAAAAACTAAGGCGGTGGGGGGCGAACACTTCCCAACGACTTACACATTTGAGCGAAACGTTTCTCTAGGGACGATTCGCTTCGGCCAGTCAACTGCGAGATCTTCGCCCACTTGTTGCCGTGCAACGTCTGCAGTTTTTTCAAAGAGTGAAGCTCTTCTTTGGTGAACCTTTGGTAAGGAAATCAAGGAAATAAGCATTCAAAGTGCCTCAATATGTCTGCAAATGTTAGCAAACCATGAAGTGGTTCATATTAGAACAAGAGCACAGTTGTGAACACTAAGGAAAATGTCAATTCAATATTACAATACTTTCGTATACTGTATTTAGAGGCAAGATAACGTAAGCCGTCATAGCTGTTTATGACCGTGAGGGTCATTTCCTTATAGTAACTAGCCCCGTCTTACCTGCCCTTGTAGTTGCTGCCATCAAACATTTTCCTCCCACGAATATAGACTTGATGCCAAGGCCTGGGTATTCCTTCACCTGGAACAACAGGTTAGGACGAGGTGAGTTCAGTTTTCTGGGAAATTCCTAAGCATATTTGTTTGACCACTGTAGACAATGCTGAAGAACAGGGATGTAATGTGGATAAAAACCGATTGTGTCAGAAAGCTCTCTAATCGAATTAACCTGGCTACAAGACGACACACCTATTTTTTCATGGAATCTGTGCTGCCTCTTCAATTTCTTGATATTTGCTTCTTCCTCTTTGAAGCGCTGTGGATGGAAGAGCTCAGAGCCACTCTGAATCCCAGTGAGAGACAGGAAGTCGTAGACGTTACTCCTGAGTCGTTCGTTCTCCTGCGCATTGAATCTTCCACTTCGCAGGGAAAGGCCTGGGAACAACAGAAGATTCCACATGGGCTCAACTGGTTAGGTCTAAAATGATAAAACATATGAAAATACTGTCATCTCTAAACACAGTAACATCTTACATATCATTGCTACAATGTTACATAACAGCGTGATAAACACTCAAAAATATTGAACCATGAGTGACTGAAGAATAAGCTTACCTTGTCTTCGGAATTCCTTGAATCGATCAAGATCATACTTTATCATCTTATGGATCTCGTCAGCCGACTTTGACTCAACATTGGGAATGAACTCTTTGAGATCCTTCAGAGCATGCCAGTCGTCCACACTGTAGCATAGTGAGGGGAGAAAATTCCAAATTATATTCTGGTACACTGCATTCAGAAAATGTTTGGTTTTCACCAGCAAATGCCTCTGGGCAACTCTACAGTAAGTAACAAAGTGGTGCGGGGACTCGGATTTCACTTTAAAAATGTCAAACAAAAACCAATGATTGCAAAGTTAAAGTTCTACAGAAAATTGTACAAAAGCACATTTAGTTGAACAACGGTGCAGATTCAAAGTTTGGTAACAGAATGAGGGTTCGTGCAGCTGATGCACTCATTCTGTAACCAATCTTTGCCTCTGCACTGTTCAACAAGTAGCTTAAATGAGTGTTTCGTAAAATGTTCAGTGGAAATGGTTAAA
Organism: Oncorhynchus masou masou; assembly: GCF_036934945.1. Classification (NCBI taxonomy): domain Eukaryota; kingdom Metazoa; phylum Chordata; class Actinopteri; order Salmoniformes; family Salmonidae; genus Oncorhynchus; species Oncorhynchus masou. Next base: position 17,815,504 of record NC_088237.1, read on the forward strand.
CGTCATCATTGTGCCAAGAGTTGTATGGTTTGTTTAACTTTGCAAACATTGTTTTTTGTTGGGCATACATTAAAATGAAAAATCTGAGTCTCAGCATCACTCTTATTGTGGAAATGCCCTACTGGTTGTGTTCACTTAGGAAATCACTCTTTCAAAATACACTAGATTCATACTTCAATACAAGTGAACCAAGTTTCCATCTACTCACCTTAGAGTTTCTTCCTTTAGGCAGGGTTTGTTGTGTTGGGTCCCTGTCTCAATGACTGAATGGGTGCCCTCCTCTGTCTCACCGTTTGTTCCAGCTAAATCCAAAACATCTGCTGCAGAGTGGACACTGGCCATTCCCTTGTCTGATGCTCTGCGTTGTTTTTTCTTTCTCCCGCTGACCTCCACAGCTGTAGACCCTCCATCTGTTTTCGACCTCTTTGACTTCAATTTTCTTTCAGTTTGTTCTTTTATACCTGGAAGGTCTGCTTTATATGGACAATCATTCAGTTCACTCTCTCTGTGTTTTTTCTTATTTTGTTTCCTCTTCTCTTTTACGTTCTCCTCTGCCTCAGTTACCATACGTTCACCACTCTTGACTGTTTCAGTGTGCAGTTCTATGATTTCTGGATCCTCTGCTGTTCTTGAAACTGTCCGACAGCTTTCCGCTCCCTCTTCAAGTTCTGTTTGTCTGTTCTTGTGCTTCTTCTTACTCTTTCTGGCCTCATCTGGTGCAGTTACAGCTGAAACGTCTACTGCAGCCTTTGAGAGGACACTGTCTATCACCCGTTCTGGCTCAATGTTATTATGTTTTCTCTTATTCTTCCGGCTATTCATATTCTTCTCATCAGCAGTCACTCCCTCTGCTCCCACCTGTTGTGTTTGAAGATTCTTTGACTTTTTCTTTGTTTTCCCACCAGTTTGTTCCTCAGGATCTGGTACATCCATTTCACTGTGAACAACATTTAGCTGCTTCTCTTGCTTTCCTTTTTTGAGTTTCTTCTTCTCCACCACAGTCACTGTTTGCTCTTTATGTTTAGGTTCTTCACCCCTTTTCTCTACTGTCAACTGGTGACCATCCTTTTGATTATGCTCAATTGCCGGTTCTTCTGATCCCTGTTCAGATAGTGCTTCAGTCTTTTTCTTCTTCTTTTTGTTTTTTTTGCATCCCTCGACTGTATCAGGTGCCACTGATGAGATTAATTCAGGAGTGTCTTCAAACATAAGAGGGGATATTCGAGACATCTCAAACAACATGGAATTCTCACGTACCCCTTGTTTGGTGGATGTTGGAGTCCCTAGCATGGTGGCTGCAGCATATCCTATTTTCTCTGTCTGTAAGAGAAAGACAATATCAATGTTTTCCATTCTTTCCTAAATGTGACAGCATGGATAGTCATGACCGCTAGCAGCTATGTAACGTTAACTAGTTACCATAATTCGATTAGCAAAATACGTGCAAATAAAAACACAAGTTGACTTTTTCGTACATACGCGCACAAGTGTGATCAATGTTGGGATAAATAGCTAGCTACTATAGCTAGCGGCTACATAACATGTAGTATATCATCCAAATAGTCGAGCTAGCTAGTAGGCTACGTAAATCAAATATGATAAAACTCGCAAAGAAAAACAAATGCACCTGGTTGAACACGTGTGGAAAGTGGAACCTTGGCGACCAAAGCGACATGGCCGGAAATCCGGAAATGTACATATCTTCTTCGGCATTGGCAAGTTAATAATTTGTGTGTGTGTGACTGTGACAAAAGCTAGCTACTGCCACTCTGTGGTGGTGGATGTACTAATGAAATATAACATTTTGAACGAATTTGGAACCTCTAACCCTGGCAATTTGACGGGTAAACTCCACTCGCAGTGGCTGCCTGCTGGTATTCTGATCAGGAGTCTCCAATCTGCATTCCCAACGATTATGATTTGCAGATCTCGATTAGTATTCCCGCTATGCAGTGGTGGAAAAAGTACCCAATCGTCACACTTGAGTAAAAGTATAGATACCTTAAATTAAGTCACTCAAGTAAAAGTGAAAGTAAAAGTCTGAAATTATTTGGTTTTAAATACACTTAAGTATCAAAAGTAAATGTCATTTCTAAAACATACTTAAGTATCAAAAGTAAAAGTAAAATTAGAAATAATTTAAAATTCCTTATGCAAAGCAGATGGCACAATTTCCTTTTTTTAAATTTACGATTAGCCAGGGGCACACCAACATTCAGACATTATTTACAAAATATATATTTGTGTTAGCGTGTCATTCAGACCAGAGGTAGTAGGGATGAGCACGTGTTCTCTTGTTAAACTTCAGCATTTGACAATTTTCCTGTCCTGCTAAGCATTAAACATGTACAGAGTACTTTTGCTTGTCAGGGAAAGTGTATGGAGTAAAATATTTTCTTTAGGAATGTAGTGAAGTAAAAGTTGTCAAAAATAGAAATATTAAAGTAAAGTACAGATACCAACAAAAAAAACGACTTACGTAGTACAGCAATGAGTGTTGTGTGTTAAAGAGTGATTTAAATAGATTTTGGTATGCTATTTCTATATGCCTAACTCAGGTCTAACTCATTATAATAGCCCATATTTTTGTTCTAAAGTAAATGTAGATATGCTTTACAGTATTAGTCTACACAGCCTGAGATTGGTTTTGAATGATTTGATAATAATAATCCATACCACGGCGCAAGGTGCTCGGTCTGATGTCAGGTCTGAATACTAGAGAACATGTAGCCTACCATCTGGAGAGTTAATGAAAGATTCCTAAGTGAAGAGAGAAGTTGTCCTGACATTTCTTATACCTATCCACCATGATTTACACAGTCAAAACATTGGCAGCCTTTCAACATTAGGATACAATATTTCCTCTTGCCTAGATGCCATCAATCTACCTCTGCACACACAACATGGGCGGTTTAAATTGGTCAACAATAGTATTTATTAAAGATGATCACAAAGAATGTGTTGGTAACTCTGCATTATAGTACAACATATTTATTTTGGACGAAAGCCACAAAGCCAGTGTATGAGTGAGTCACTCAGCTTTATGCTGACAAATATCACACTTGACTCAAGTCATTAATAGCTCAGGTCTTGAAAATAGGAGCCAAGAGCAGCACCGACCCTTTGCCCTTCAGTATCCAATGTATATAAATGACCATGTGAGCACCGCCCGACGTCTAATGTTTTGGGTCATTTCGCTCACAGGAGAGACTCATATAGACGATTTCCCTGTCAGCTTTTCCTCCCTGTACTTTCTTTCATTTAGTTTATTCTTCATAAAGGCAAAGAACGACCTCATGTTTCAGAAACTCATGTTACAAAGCCTACTATCCCTCCTTTCTGCTGCATCCTCCTCCTATCCCAAAACAAGTGAGAAGGGTGCAATTGCAGCCCGCATTTCAGGTGATTGCTGCATGTGGGCATTCCTGCACCTGCAGGAAACCCTCTTTATACTTCTATGGTCAATTTTTAAGTTAGGACTGGCGGGAGGTGTGGGGGCTCCAGTACAGAAGGTGCTGTTAACTTAGGGCTATGCCCCTTTTTTCTCAATTTCCGCCTGAATGATTTGCCCAAAGTAAACTGACTGTTTCTCAGGCCCTGAAGCCAGGATATTTATATAATTGGTACTATTGGAAAGAAAACGCTTTGATGTTTGTAAAAATGTTAAAATAATGTAGGAGAATATAACACAATAGATATAGTAGGAGAAAATCCAAAGAAAAACCAACCAGAACTTGTTTTTGAGAGACCATCTTCTTAGAATGGCAAGTATAAGGTCATACTGAAAATTAGCTCCCTGGATGCAATTCCTATGGCTTCCACGGGGTGTCAACAGTCTATGTTCAAGGTTGCAGGCTTGTACCTTCAAAAACAAATAAGAAATATCAGTTTTAGTACAGGGACACAGTCTTGGAAATTCGTGTTTGCTTGCGCCATGAAGACAGGACACACTTGCTAAAATCGGTTTCCTATTGAACATACTTCTTTCCATAAGAAATATTATAGTTTGATTACATTTCAGGGTACTGAGGAGCAAATATTTTGACTTGTTGAAATAAAGTTTAGGGGTAGACTTTCAGATTCCTGCAGTTACTGCACTTTTATTGCTGTTTCAAAACTGCAATCTTTTATTGTACGGGAGCCAGCTAGTCCTAAAGAGGACTCTGTTACACAGCAAATGGGAGGCGACACTGGGTGATAGCTAACTTTCAAGCAAGCACACGGTGTCGCTAACTATCAAGCTAACTAGTGCACGCAGACGCCCCAGCCTCCCACCTGCTGTGCTCGCGGGAGGCTGGGACGACTGGTAGATGGGAGAAAAAACATTTTATTTCCCTTTTGACCCACATTCAAAAGTGTCCATGGCCACCGAGCAGGATCCGACCTGGGATCCAAGGGTCAACTAAGAATTTCAGACCAACCGATCAGGATCCGAGGGTCAACTAAGAAAACTTGTCTTGCAAAACATTTTGGTACTGTATCAACAGTGGACTAATGACAAAAAATCTAAAATATCGTATTTGAGTGTATTTTTCCTTTAAGTTAAAATATGACACCAGTTTCCAATGACCCCATACTTACCTGTAATGACAACTTCAATGTGGACGAGCCTATGTGTTTTAAAATATTGGAAACTTCTATGCGGCCGACACTGTACGTCTAAATTGACACCACCCACACATTACAGTCAATCATCTTTCTGTCCTGCAGGAATCTGAGTCAACTATGATCTCATCTCATACGTTGCCTGACTAGTAAAGAGGAATGCTTTTTTTAAACGTTATTCGAACAGAAGTGAACATTTTGTCAGTTCTGGGAACTTAATTTTTAGGTTGCAGGGAGGTTCTTAGAACGTTTTACTGTGTTTCCATGATTGTTTTCCTGCTGAGGTTATATTAATGTTCAGAGAATGTAAATTATAGGTTATTTGAAGATAATTAATTAACGTTCTGAGAACATGTTTTAATAAGACTTTGAATAACAATGCCAGCTTAGGTTAACGGGATCAGCACCTATCAGCTCCTTGGGGGAATCCAGGAAGCTTTTTCCTGAAGTACATGCACATACATACAAACCCACAACAAAACAGAAACTGGGGAACGTAAAATCCACACATTACAGTCAATCATCTTTCTGTCCCGCAGGAATCTGAGGCAACTATGATCTTGTCTAGTAAGTTACCTCCCTGCTACCTAGGGGATGTTACAGTAGTTAGTGAACATGGCCCAGAGGGTGTTACAGTAGTTAGTGAACATGGCCCAGAAGATGTTTACAGTAGTTAGTGAACATGGCCCAGAGGATGTTACAGTAGTTAGTGAACATGGCCCAGAGGATGTTACAGTAGTTAGTGAACATGGCCCAGAGGGTGTTACAGTAGTTAGTGAACATGGCCCAGAGGGTGTTACAGTAGTTAGTGAACATGGCCCAGAGGATGTTACAGTAGTTAGTGAACATGGCCCAGAGGGCCCAGAGGGTACAGTACAGTAGTTAGTGAACATGGCCCAGAGGATGTACAGTTAGTGAACATGGCCCAGAGGATGTTACAGTAGTTAGTGAACATGGCCCAGAGGATGTTACAGTAGTTAGTGAACATGGCCCAGAGGGTGTTACAGTAGTAGTTAGTGAACATGGCCCAGAGGGTGTTACAGTAGTTAGTGAACATGGCCCAGAGGGTGTTACAGTGGTTAGTGAACATGGCCCAGAGGATGTTACAGTGGTTAGTGAACATGGCCCAGAGGATGTTACAGTAGTTAGTGAACATGGCCCAGAGGATGTTACAGTAGTTAGTGAACATGGCCCAGAGGGTGTTACAGTAGTTTGTGAACATGGCTCAGAGGGTGTTACAGTGGTTAGTGAACATTGCCCAGAGGATGTTACAGTAGTTAGTGAACATGGCCCAGAGGATGTTACAGTAGTTAGTGAACATGGCCCAGAGGATATTACAGTAGTTAGTAAACATGGCCCAGAGGATGTTACAGTTGGTAGTGAACATGGCCCAGAGGATGGTACAGTAGTTAGTGAACATGGCCCAGAGGGTGTTACAGTAGTTAGTAAACATGGCCCAGAGGATGTTACAGTTGGTAGTGAACATGGCCCAGAGGGTGTTACAGTGGTTAGTGAACATGGCCCAGAGGATGTTACAGTTGGTAGTGAACATGGCCCAGAGGATGGTATAGTAGTTAGTGAACATGGCCCAGAGGATGTTACAGTAGTTAGTGAACATGGCCCAGAGGATGTTACAGTAGGTAGTGAACATGGCCCAGAGGATGTTACAGTAGGTAGTGAACATGGCCCAGAGGATGTTACAGTAGTTAGTGAACATGGCCCAGAGGATGTTACAGTAGTTAGTGAACATGGCCCAGAGGATGGTACATTAGTTAGTGAACATGGCCCAGAGGATGTTACAGTAGTTAGTGAACATGGCCCAGAGGATGTTACAGTGGTTAGTTAACATGGCCCAGAGGGTGTTACAGTAGTTAGTGAACATGGCCCAGAGGATGTTACAGTAGTTAGTGAACATGGCCCAGAGGGTGTTACAGTTGGTAGTGAACATGGCCCAGAGGATGTTAAAGTGGTTAGTGAACATGGCCCAGAGGATGTTACAGTAGTTAGTGAACATGGCCCAGAGCATGTTACAGTAGTTAGTTAACATGGCCCAGAGGGTGTTACAGTAGTTAGTGAGCATGGCCCAGAGGGTGTTACAGTAGTTAGTTAACATGGCCCAGAGGATGTTACAGTGGTTAGTGAACATGGCCCAGAGGATGTTACAGTAGTTAGTGAACATGGCCCAGAGGATGGCACAGTAGTTAGTGAACATGGCCCAGAGGATGTTACAGTAGTTAGTGAACATGGCCCAGAGGGTGTTACAGTTGGTAGTGAACATGGCCCAGAGGATGTTACAGTGGTTAGTGAACATGGCCCAGAGGATGTTACAGTAGTTAGTGAACATGGCCCAGAGGATGGCACAGTAGTTAGTGAACATGGCCCAGAGGATGTTACAGTAGGTAGTGAATGGCCCATGGCCCAGAGGGTGTTACAGTTGGTAGTGAACATGGTCCAAGGGTGTTACAGTAGTTAGTGAACATGGCCCAGAGGATGTTACAGTAGTTAGTGAACATGGCCCAGAGGGTGTTACAGTTGGTAGTGAACATGGCCCAGAGGGTGTTACAGTAGTTAGTGAACATGGCCCAGAGGGTGTTACAGTTGGTAGTGAACATGGCCCAGAGGATGTTACAGTTGGTAGTGAATATGGCCCAGAGGATGGTACAGTAGTTATTGAACATGGCCCAGAGGATGGTACAGTAGTTAGTGAACATGGCCCAGAGGGTGTTACAGTTGGTAGTGAACATGGCCCAGAGGGTGTTACAGTTGGTAGTGAACATGACCCAGGATGGGTGTTACAGTTGGTAGTGAACATGGCCCAGAGGGTGTTACAGTAGTTAGTGAACATGGCCCAGAGGGTGTTACAGTTGGTAGTGAACATGGCCCAGAGGATGTTACAGTTGGTAGTGAACATGGCCCAGAGGATGGTACAGTAGTTAGTGAACTTGGCCCAGAGGATGGTACAGTAGTTAGTGAACATGGCCCAGAGGATGTTACAGTAGTTAGTGAACATGGCCCAGAGGGTGTTACAGTTGGTAGTGAACATGGCCCAGAGGGTGTTACAGTTGGTAGTGAACATGGCCCAGAGAGTGTTACAGTTGGAACTGAACATGGCCCAGAGGGTGTTACAGTTGGTAGTGAACATGGCCCAGAGGGTGTTACATTTGGTAGTGAACATGGCCCAGAGGGTGTTACAGTTGGTAGTGAACATGGTCCAAAGGGTGTTACAGTAGTTAGTGAACATGGCCCAGAGGGTGTTACAGTACTAACCCAGCTAGCACTAGTTCTGTCAAACTGGTTGTTGATCATTGCTAGACAACCATTTTCTGGTCTTGCCATAGAAATTCAAGTACATTTAAGTCAAAACTGTAACTCGACAACTTAGGAACATTCACTGTCCTCTTGGTAAGCAACTCCAGTGTAGATATGGCCTTGTGTTTTCAGTTATTGTCCTGCTGAAAGGTTAATTAATCTCCCAGTGTCTGGTGGAAAGCAGACTGAACCAGGTTTTCCTCTAGGATTTTGCTTGTGCTTAACTCCATTTCGTTTATTTTTTTATCCTGAAAAACGCCCCAGGCCTTAACGATTCCAAGTATACCCATAACATGATGCGGCCATCACTATGCTTGAAAATATGAAGTGGTACTTAGTAATATGTTGTATTGGATTTGCCCTTAACATAACACTTTGTATACAGGACAAAAAATGAATTGCTTTGCCACATTCTTTGCAGTATTACTTCAGTGTCTTGTTGCAAACAGTATGCATGTTTTGGAATATTTTTTATTCTGTACAGGCTTCCTTCTATTCACTCTGTCAATTAGGTTAGCATCAATACAATGTTGAAACTGTTTTAAAGTAACCATTGGTCTCATGGTGAAATCCCTGAGCGGTTTCCTTCCTCTCCGGCAACTGAGTTAGGAAAGACACCTGTATCGTGTAGTTACTGGGTGTATTGCCACACCATCCAATGTGTAATGAATAACTTCATCATGCTCAATGGGATAACAAAGGGGTTGAATACTTGTTGACTCAAGACATTCAATGTCTGCTTTTTTTTTCTTCCCATCTACCAATAGGTTCCCTTCTTTGCGAGGCATTGGTAAACCCTCCTGGTCTTTGTGGTTGAATGTGTGTTAGAAATTCACTGCTCGACTGAGGGACCGTAAAGATAATTGCATCTGTGGGGTACAGAGATGAATTTTTACTCATTAACTTATTTAGATTTGCCATAACAAAGGGGTTGAATACTTATTGACTGAAGACATTTCAGCTTTTCATTTTTTATGAATTTGTCCAAAATTTGAAAAATAGAATTCCACTTTGACATTATGGGGTATTGTGTGTATGAAGGTGGGAAGGTTGTATGCAAAATAACCATAGGACAACCATACTCTCACCAAGCTGTAAAAAGCAAATGGTTCTCAGAACATTATGTGCTAGCTGGATAGTGAACATGGCCAGACACACGAGGTATGTGGCATCATGGAACTGTAGCTTTCCGACATTCAGAGAGAGATGCAAGTGTGCTTCCCGATCACATGAGACCTAATATCAAAGGCTTTGAGCCCCAAGGTCTCCCACATTTGTTTCCTCACAACAGTCCAGGGATCTAAGTGTGATTACATGAGTTAAATGATGTTTTACTAAAGTCTTAAAGCAGGCCATATCCATCTCCCACACATGATTGCTTGTTATAGTAGTCATAGCCTGCTTCCCGTCAGTAAGATGTGAAACCCATGTGAATGACATATGCTATTACTCAACCTAGACAATCTTAAATGAACATGATGACTTCTGTGTTCGACGTAGCCTGCAAGACCCGCATAGTGCTGCACCTCCAGATTGCCTTGAAGACCAGGAGGAGCTGGTATGGTAAAGAGCACCCTCTAGTGGTGGATGTTGAGGAATGCCTGGCAGACGTCTGGGCTGACACAGCAGGGTGAGACGGATGTCCTGTCCTCCTACCTCTCCTCTGCTTCTGGTTCTGGTTCTTCTAACTCCTTCTTTACCATAACCCCACTAATAGGAATCCATTCAAATTGAGGATGTAATTTTGTCCTGTTATTTACAGTCTATGTATTGTCTTCCTCCCGCCATCTCTCCTCAATAGGTCCCAGTATATACATCACAGGTGGCTGGTGGCACCTTACTTAGGGAGGACAGGCTCATAGTAATGGCTGGAACAGAAGAAATTTGAATGGTAGCGAACAGAGCAAACACATAGTTTTCATGTGTTTGATATCATTCCATTCACTCCATTCCAGCCATTATTATGAGCCATCCTCCCCTCAGCAGCCTCCTGTGATATACAGGTAACTTCCAAAATAACGGCCTCCCGAGTGGCGCAGCGGTCTAAGGCTCTGCAGTGCTTGAGGCATCACTACATATGTCCTTGTCCCTTCATGCTCTAGCAACTGGGCGCATGCACGCTGACACGGTTGCCAGGTGTACGCTGTTACTTAAGACACATTGGTGTGGCTGGCTTTCGGGTTAAGCGAGCAGTGTGTCAAGTAGCAGTGCGGCTTGGCAGGGTCGTGTTTCAGAGGACGCGTGGCTCTCAACCTTCGCCTCTCCCGAGTCCATACGGGAGTTGCAGCGATGGGACAAGACTGTAACTACCAATTGGGGAGAAAAAGGGGTAAAAAGCACAAGAAACTAAACATAAAAACTGTTTTGTTTCTTGTGCTTTCAGCTTCTAATTAGGAGTGCTTACCACCCCCTTTCACACTTTAATTCTAAATGTTATTTGTCCCTCAGCATTAATCCACAGGATAAAATCAGTACTAGGTTGTTTGTCCATCTGTGTCTTTCTTTGCTGTGTGTTTTTGGATCCTTGTGATTGTGTGTTTTGCTCTGTGCTGTGGACTTGCGATCGTGTCTATTTAAATATCCCAATGGAGGCAGGCTTCTGTGTCAGGACCCCAGTAATACAAAGAGTAGAGAGGCTGTTGAACTGCTGCAGAGAGCTCTGGACCTGTAAATATGCTTCCTGGGGTCTGATCACACACTGACCAGAGACTTACAACAGGAAGACCCAGTGCAGGATTGAAAGTTCAGCCACACATCAAACAGCAACTGGGTTGGTAAGGGAATATCTGACCGATGCAATCGCTTGCCAAATGATCAACACTGCATATTGAACATAAACTATAGCAAACTGCAAAACATGGGGTCTAGACTGGAGTTGCTTGTTGTGTCCCAGGACCTCAAGAAAATAATCTTAAACTAATAGTTGAACTTTGTCCTATTAGGGTTTTAAACACAGAATCCAGGTGACCTTTGATCCCTTGTGTCTTCAGGTCCAGACCCCTCTCCCACTTCTCCACTAGGAGACTAAGCAGTGGGATCAGACCCAACACAGCCGCACCCCTCCACTCCCACATGGCCTGGTACAGGGGCACCCCACACACCCCTCTGGACCCCTCCGTAAACAGATCCCTGTCAGCCCCATCCAACCAGCTAAGAACCAGAACGAAAACCACTGACAGAACCACCTGTCTTCTTCAAGGCCCTGGCCTGTCTTCCAGACCACAGTGTTCAGGGCACAGACTGACATCAGAGACTTGATCTTAGAACTCAAACCCAGACCTGCTTCAGCACCGGGCTTTCATTCCATAGACAGGACCCGGGTGCTGCATAGGGCAGGCGGGTGCCACCGACCAGGCAGGTACGTTCTAGAGGAACGGACAGTCATAACATTGAAAAGAGAGATTGGATTCCCTCTGCACACACAGAGAAACACATCACTGGTTAGACAGACAGGCCAGGGACAGGGAGGAGAGACAGTCTTGTTCCGCCAGTTGGCGCTAGAGACTAATACTCTCACCGTGACCACTGTTTTTCATGTAGTCTTTGAACTGCTATTGTTTAACCCCTTTGGATAACTACCCTATTTTTGTTTGAGATCTATTAAAATATTTATGTTTTGCAATACGTTCTTCTGATAAATGTCCCTATACGGACAATTGATTAATTCAAGATATCGAATCAAACCTTAATTTTCTGTATAGTTGGATCAAAACGTTGGTATAATGTACAGTACCAGTCAAAAGTTTAGACACACCTACTCATTCCAGGGATTTTCTTTATTTTGTACTATTTTCTACATTGTAGAATAATAGTAAATACATCAAAACTAGAGTTGCCTCTGCTGCAGAGGATTTGTTCATTAGAGATACCAGCCTCGGAAAGTGCAGCACAAATAAATGCTTCACAGAGTTCAAGTAACAGGCACATCTCAACATCAACTGTTCAGAGGAGACTGCGTGAATCAGGCCTTCATGGTCAAATTGCTGCAAAGATACCACTACTAAAGGAAACCAGTAAGATGAAGAGACTCGCTTGGGCCAAGAAACACGAGCAATGGACATTAGACCTGTGGACATTTTTCCTTTGGTCTGATGAGTCCAAATTTGACATTTTTGGTTCCAAACGCTGTTTTTGTGAGACGCAGAGTAGGTGAACGGATGATCTCCACATGTGTGGTTCCCACCGTGAAGCATGGAGGAGGAGGTGTGGGGGTGCTTTGCTGGTGACACTGTCAGTGATATATTTAGAATTCAAGGCACACTTAACCAGCTTGGCTACCACAGCATTCTGCAGCGAAGACGCCATCCCGTCTGGTGTGCGCTTAGTGGGACTATCATTTGTTTTTCAACAGGACAAAGACCCAACACACCTTCAAGTTATGTATTTGACCAAGAAGGAGAGTGATGGAGTGTTGTATCAGATGACCTGGCCTCTACAATCACCCGACCTCAACCCAATTGAGATGGTTTGGGGTGAGTTGGACCCTAGAGTGATGGAAAAGTAGCCAACAAGTGCTCAGCATACAGTGGGGCAAAAAATTATTTAGTCAGCCACCAATTGTGCAAGTTCTCCCACTTAAAAAGATGACAGAGGCCTGTAATGTTCTTCATAGGTACACTTCAACTATGACAGACAAAATGAGAAAAGAAATCCAGAAAATCAGATTGTAGGATTTTTTTATGAATTTATTTGCAAATTATGGTGGAAAATAAGTATTTGGTCACCTACAAACAAGCAAGATTTCTGGCTCTCACAGACCTGTAACTTATTCTTTAAGAGGCCCCTCTGTCCTCCACTCATTACCTGTATTAATGGCACCTGTTTGAACTTGTTATCAGTATAAAAGACACCTGTCCACAACCTCAAACAGTCACACTCCAAACTCCCCTATGGCCAAGACCAAAGAGCTGTCAAAGGACACCAGAAACAAAATTGTAGACCTGCACCAGGCTGGGAAGACTGAATCTGCAATAGGTAAGCAGCTTGGTTTGAAGAAATCAACTGTGGGAGCAATTATTAGGAAATGGAAGACATACAAGACCACTGATAATCTCCCTCGATCTGGGGCTCCACGCAAGATCTCACCCCGTGGGGTCAAAATGATCACAAGTACGGTGAGCAAAAATCTCAGAACCACACGGGGGGACCTAGTGAATGACCTGCAGAGAGCTGGGACCAAAGTAACAAAGCCTACTATCAGTAACACACTATGCCGCCAGGGACTCAAATACTGCAGTTCCAGACGTGTTCCCCTGCTTAAGCCAGTACATGTCCAGGCCCGTCTGAAGTTTGCTAGAGAGCATTTGGATGATCCAGAAGATTGTGAGAATGTCATATGGTCAGATGAAACCAAAATATAACTTTTTGGTAAAAACTCAACTCGTCGTGTTTGGAGGACAAAGAATGCTGAGTTGCATCCAAAGAACACCATACCTAATGTGAAGCATGGGGGTGGAAACATCATGCTTTGGGGCTGTTTTTCTGCAAAATGACCAGGACGACTGATACGTGTAAAGGAAAGAATTAATGGGGCCATGTATCATGAGATTTTGAGTGAAAACCTCCTTCCATCAGCAAGGGCATTGAAGATGAAGATGAAACGTTCTCATTTTGTCTGTCATAGTTGAAGTGTACCTATGATGAAAATTACAGGCCTCTCTCAGGTTTTTAAATGGGAGAACTTGCACAATTGGTGGCTGACTAAATACTTTTTTGCCCCACTGTATGTTGGAACTCCTTCAAGACTGTTGGAAAAGCATTCAGGGTGAAGCTGGTTGAGAGACTGCCAAGAGTGTGCAAAGTAACAAAATATATTTTGATTTGTTTAACACTTTCTTGGTTACTACATCAAATCAAATCAAATGTATTTATATAGCCCTTCTTACATCAGCTGATATCTCAAAGTGCTGTACAGAAACCCAGCCTAAAACCCCAAACAGCAAGCAATGCAGGTGTAGAAGCACAGTGGCTAGGAAAAATTCCCGAGAAAGGCCAAAACCTAGGAAGAAACCTAGAGAGGAACCAGGCTATGAGGGGTGGCCAGTCCTCTTCTGGCTGTGCCGGGTGGAGATTATAACAGAACATGGCCAAGATGTTCAAACGTTCATAAATGACCAGCATGGTCAAATGATAATCATCACAGTAGTTGTCGAGGGTGCAGCAAGTCAGCACCTCAGGAGTAAATGTCAGTTGGCTTTTCATAGCCGATCATTAAGAGTATCTCTACTGCTCCTGCTGTCTCTAGAGAGTTGAAAACAGCAGGTCGGGGACAGTTGGGACGTCTAGTGAACAGGTCATGGTTCCATAGCCGCAGAACAGTTGAAACTGGAGCAGCAGCACGGCCAGAAATATAAACTACTGCAGCATAAATACCGGAGGCTGAGACAGGAGGGGTCAGGAGACACTGTGGCCCCATCCGAGGACACCCCCAGGCAGGGCCAAACAGGAAGAATATAACCCCACCGACTTTGCCAAAGCACAGCCCCCACACCACTAGAGGGATATCTTCAACCACCAACTTAACATCCTGAGACAAGTATAGCCCACAAAGATCTCCACCACGGCACAACCCAAGAGGGGGCTCCAACCCAGATGGGAAGATCACGTCAGTGACTCAACCCACTCAAGTGACGCACCCCTCCTAGGGACAGCATGAAAGAGCACCAGTAAGCCAGTGACTCAGCCCCTGTAATAGGGTTAGAGGCAGAGAATCCCAGTGGAGAGGGGGGAACCGGCCAGGCAGAGACAGCAAGGGCGGTTCGTTGCTCCAGAGCCTTTCCGTTCACCTTCACACTCCTGGGCCAGACTACACTCAATCATATGACCCACTGAAGAGATGAGTCTTCAGTAAAGACTTAAAGGTTGAGACCAAGTCTGCGTCTCTCACATGGGTAGGCAGACCATTCCATAAAACTGGAGCTCTATAGGAGAAAGCCCTGCCTCCAGCTGTTTGCTTAGAAATTCTAGGGATAATTAGGAGGCCTGTGTCTTGTGACCGTAGCGTACGTGTAGGTATGTACGGCAGGACCAAATCAGAAAGATAGGTAGGAGCAAGCCCATGTAATGCTTTGTATGTTAGCAGGAAAACCTTGAAATCAGCCCTTGCCTTCACAGGAAGCCAGTGTAGGGAGGCAAGCACTGGAGTAATATGATCACATTTTTTGGTTCTAGTCAAGATTCTAGCAGCCGTATTTAGCACTAACTGAAGTTTATTTAGTGCTTTATCCGGGTAACTGGAAAGTAGAGCATTGCAGTAGTCTAACCTAGAAGTAACAAAAGCATGGATTAATTTTTCTGCATCATTTTTGGACAGAAAGTTTCTGATTTTTGCAATGTTACGTAGATGGAAAAAAGCTGTCCTTGAAACGTTCTTGATTTGTTAGTCAAAAGAGAGATCAGGGTCCAGAGTAACGCCAAGGTCCTTCACAGTTGTATTTGAGACGACTGTACAACCATCAAGATTAATTGTCAGATTCAACAGACAATCTCTTTGTTTCTTGAGACCTAAAACAAGCATCTCTGTTTTGTCCGAGTTTAAAAGTAGAAAGTTTGCAGCCATTCCCTTCCTTATGTCTGAAACACAGGCTTCTTGCGAGGGCAATTTTGGGGCTTCACCATGTTTCATTGAAATGTACAGTTGTGTGTCATCCTCATAGCAGTGAAAGTTAACATTATGTTTTCGAATGACATCCCCAAGAGGTAAAATATATAGTGAAAACAATAGTGGTCCTAAAACGGAACCTTGAGGAACACCGAAATGTACAGTTGATTTGTCAGAGGACAAACCATTCACAGAGACAAACTGATATCCTTCTGACAGATAAGCTCCTAACCAGGCCAGAACTTGTCCGTGTAGAGCAATTTGGGTTTCCAATCTCTCCAAAAGAATGTGGTGATCGATGGTATCAAAAGCAGCACTAAGGTCTAGGAGCACGAGGACAGATGCAGAGTCTCGGTCTGACGCCATTAAAAGGTAATTTACCACCTTCACAAGTGCAGTCTCAGTGCTATGATGGGGTCTAAAACAAGACTGAAGCATTTCGTATACATTGTTTGTCTTCAGGAAGGCAGTGAGTTGCTGTGCAACAGCTTCTTCATTTTTTTTGAGAGGAATGGAAGATTCGATATAGGCCGATAGTTTTTTATATTTTCTGGGTCAAGGTTTGACTTTTTCAAGAGAGGCTTTATTATGGCCACTTTTAGTGAGTTTGGTACACATCCGGGGGATAGAGAGCCGTTTATTATGTTCAACATAGGAGGGCCAAGCACAGGAAGCAGCTCTTTCAGTAGTTTAGTTGGAATAGGGTCCAGTATGCAGCTTGAAGGTTTAGAGGCCATGATTATTTTCATCATTGTGTCAAGAGCTATAGTACTAAAACACTTGAGTGTCTCTCTTGATCCTAGGTCCTTGCAGAGTTGTGCAGACTCAGGACAACTGAGCTTTGGAGGAATACGCAGATTTAAAGAGGAGTCCGTAATTTGCTTTCTAATAATCATGATCTTTTCCTCAAAGAAGTTCATGAATTTATTACTGCTGAAGTGAAAGCCATCCTCACTTGGGGAATGCTGATTTTTTTAGTTAGCTTTGCGACAGTATCAAAAAGAAATTTCGGATTGTTCTTATTTTCCTCAATTAAGTTGGAAAAATAGGATGATCGAGCAGCAGTGAGGGATCTTTGATACCGCACGGTACTGTCTTTCCAAGCTAGTCGGAAGACTTCCCGTTTTGTGTGGCGCCATTTCCGTTCCAATTTTCTGGAAGCTTGCTTCAGAGCTTGGGTATTTTCTGTATACCAGGGAGCTAGTTTCTTATGACAAATGTTTTTAGTTTTTAGGGGTGCAACTGCATCTAGGGTATTGCACAAGGTTAAATTGAGTTCCTCAGTTAGGTCGTTAACTGATTTTTGTCCTCTGACATCCTTGGGTAGGCAGAGGGAGTCTGGAAGGTCATCAAGGAATCTTTGTGTTGTCTGAGAATTTATAGCACAACTTTTGATGCTCCTTGGTTGGGGTCTGAGCAGATTATTTGTTGTGATTGCAAACATAATAAAATGGTGGTCCGATAGTCCAGCATTATGAGGAAAAACATTAAGATCCACAACATTTATTCCATGGGACAAAACAAGGTCCAGAGTATGACTGTGACCGTGAGTAGGTCCAGAGACATGTTGGACAAAACCCACTGAGTCGATGATGGCTCCGAAAGCCCTTTGGAGTGGGTCTGTGGACTTTTCCATGTGAATATTAAAATCACCAAAAATTAGAATATTATCTGCTATGACTCCAAGGTCCGATAGGAATTCGAAGAAATCCATTAGGAACGCTGTATATGGCCCAGGAGGCCTATAAACAGTAGCTATAAAAAGTGATTGAGTAGGCTGCATAGATTTCATGACGAGAAGCTCAAAAGACGAAAACATCATTTTTTGTAGTAAATTGAAATTAAACTATGATTCCATTTGTGTTATTTAATAGTTTTATTCTACAATGTAGAAAATAGTAAAAATAATGAAAAACCCTTGAATGAGTAGGTGTGTCCAAACGTTTGAATGGTACTGTATGTTGTGAAAGATGTTGATGGGATCCTGCCTAGAAGACAATACTTGTAGTACTTTTAGTAACCATAAGAGGGTAATGTTATCAACCATTGTAAGCACTAGTAAATGGATATCTGTCAATTCTCCACACACAACAATGTGAGGGAAGGCATTCATTGAGCAACATGTTACAGATGCTGTGAAGTAGGACCTTCCCCCCTAAGTAAGCTGGTTTGGACTTTCCCATGTGGTGTAATGTAGAATTAGTGTAATGAGATCTAAGGTCTATATGTACTTCTTTTTACTATATATATTTTTGACAACTCTTACTTTTATCTACTAACCAAAAAAAGTATTCAACAAATCAAAATGTATTTTATAATTGAGGTTCTTCAAAGTAGCCAACATTTTCCTTGATGACAGCTTTACACACTCTTGGCATTCTCTCAATAGGTGGAATGCATTTCAAATAAAATATGTGCATTGTTAAAAGTGCCAGGATAACGCTACCTGCCCCAAAGCATCGTGCCAACTGTAAAGATTGGTGGAGGAGGAATAATGTTCTAGGGCTGTTTTTCATGGTTCAGGCTCAGCCCCTTAATTCCAGTGAAGGGAAATCTTAATGCTACAGCATACAATGACATTCTAGACGATTCTGTGCTTCCAACTTTGTGGCAACAGTTTGGGAAGGCACTTTCCTGTTTCAGCATGACAATGTACCCATGCACAAAGCAAGGTTTATATAGAAATGGTTTGTTGAGCTTGGTATGGAAGAACTTGACTGGCCTGCACAGAGTCATGACCTCAACCCAATCGAACATCTTTGGGATGAATTGGAACACCTAATCGGCCAACATCAGTGATGTAATGCTCTTGTGGCTGAATGGAAGCAAGCCCCTGCAGCAATGTTCCAACATCTAGTGGAAATCCTTCCTAGAAGAGTAGAGGATGTTATAGCAGCAAAGGGGGACCATCTCCATATTAATACCCATGATTTTGGAATGAGATGTTGGACGAGCAGGTGTTTAGCAGTTGCATCGGTGGGACCTGGTGGCAATAAATTAATAAAACCAAAAGCTTACCTTGACTTGGAAGAGTCCCAGTGTTGGATAGCCATAGTCAGCTAGCTAACATAGCATCTCTCTCTGTTTGAGCAGGGTGTTTGAGTAGGCTAAACTAGCAAGCTGCATTCTCTAGCTAAAGTTAAGTGAAAGTGAAAGTTTAAAAAAATACAACCAAATATAACTGTCTCTTGCACTCTCTCTCTCTCCCTCGCTCTCTTGCTTATCCTTCATTTTGTAAGAAATGTATTAGTTAAAAACTGTTCAACCATTGTCTTTCTTTCTCTTTGAGTCAACTACTCACCACATTTAATGCACTGCAATGCTAGCTAGCTGTAGCTTGTGCTTTCAGTGCTAGATTAATTCTCTGATATTTTGACTGGGTGGATAAGAGCTCTGATAGGTCCGGAAGTTTCCATAATTAATGTGGAAGTCTGTGGAAGTGGGTGAGAACCATTATCCTCCTATGTTTTGAATTGATGTCAATGTACCAAGAGGAGGACAGAAGCTAGCTGTCCTCCGGGTACACTATGGTGCTAACCTGCAGAGTGCTGCTGAGGCTACTGTAGACCTTCATTGCAAAACAGTGTGTTTTAAGAAATTATTTCCTGATGTATATTTAGTATAGTTTCATCTAAAAATAATAACTTTTTTAAGGTTTCACTATTTTTATTTTTATGAAATTCACAGAGGAGAGGATGCTCCTTCCCTTACTCCTCTGAGGAGCCTCCCCTGCTTTGAACATGTCAATGGTGCTTGTCCTTGGGTAAGTCATTTGTAGTTGGATTGTTGAACTGTTACATCAATTTGGTATATTGCCAATGACAACATGACAACATGTATCCTGACATCATTTGAGCAATATAATGTTGAAGCACGTACATTCCAAGTATTTGAAGTGTTTAAACAGAAAAGGAAATAAATAATTTCTCATCAGTCATGCCAGAGGTTCATGTGACATTAAATCAAATCTGGATAGATATTTATCATATCCTCTATTTACAATGTCAAACCCAGCGAATCCAAATACACATTGCATAATGATTATAATTGATCTGTGTTCAAATATAATCTCGTGTGACAGGGTAGTAATAGCATTGCCTATAATTATTCAGGTCATCTTTTCCATTTTCAGTGGGTGAAAAGGTTGCTTGAGGAGAGATACTATGTGTGAGACGACACGTATGCTACTACACCCAGGTTTGGAGATCGCAGGTTCAGGGGAGGGTTTAGGAACTGACTGTGTGTCTAGCCAGTGTGGTTTTAGAATAGAGAATGCTGTGTCACTTTGAGGTAAGGTCTGAAGCACAGACAGAGTGAGACAGCGTGTGTGTCTGCACGTGCAAGTTTGTGCATGTGTGTGTTAGAGCAAGAGTGAGAGAGAACTGAGAATGTGAGGCATGGTGTGGAGTCACGCTCCTCTGTCGCTGCTGATGCCTGTGGAGTGAATGAACTCACAGACCAGCTGAGCCCTTCTCCATACTTCTCTATTTCATCTCTATGACTGAGGTTAAAATTACCCCACTTATTAATGCCTAACAGCTGCTTTTTAACACACACACACACACACAAACACACACTACTGTTTATCCATTAGTAATGAAATGGCAATTATTTGAATTTCACTCCTAGTCTATCTTAAAAGTGTTAAGTGTCTTGGTTACAGTACATGTCAGGAATATTACTCCCCAGGGCTGCGAGCATGAACCTTCTCACCCATTTTCTCCCAACCTGGCCTATTGTGTGTAATGTAATAGACCTAAATTGGCAACACTTACGTTCAATTATGACACCAGATTCGAATGACAACATACTTCCATGTAACCACTAGGTAGCCTAGTGGTTAGAGTGTTGGACTAGTAACCGAAAGGTTGCAAGTTTGAATCCCCGAGCTGACAAGGTACAAATCTGTCGTTCTGCCCCTGAACAGGCAGTTAACCCACTGTTCCTAGGCCGTCATTGAAAATAAGAATTTGTTCTTAACTGACTTGCCTAGTAAAATAAAGGTAAAAAAATTTTTAAAAAATGCAAACTTCAATATGGCCGATTCCATGGGTTTTAAATGTAATGAAGTGGCCGAGACAGGACATCTAAATTGACACCACCCACACATTACAGTCAATCATCTTTGTGTCCTGAGGCTACTATGATCTGGTGAGTTACCTCCATGGCTGGTGTGTGTGTAAGAGGGTGTGGTACTGCATGGTATCCAGAGGGTGTTACAGTAGTTAGTGAACATGGCCAGACACATGAGATATATGGCATCATGGAATTGTAGCATTCAGAGAGAAATGCAAGGGTGTTATCCAATCACATGAGACCTAATGACTTCACAGCACTATTGATTCTGTACATTAAACCATACTTTAGTTTTCCCACAAGTCAGAAAAGCGTAGCTGCTGATTTTCCAGGGCCTTTCTGCCTCTCGGTCTCACATTTGTTTCCACACTAGAGTCCAGATATTTATGTGTGATTACAGCAGTTAAATGATGTTTTACTTAAGGCTTAAAGCAGGCCATATATCCATCTCCCACCCATGAGTGTTTATTATGATAGTTATAGCCTGCTTCCTGTCAGTAAGATTCAGGCAAATGAGATCTGACACCATGAGTCTTGATGTGTGTGTGTGTGTGTGTGTGTGTGTGTGTGTGTGTGTGTGTGTGTGTGTGTGTGTGTGTGTGTGTGTGTGTGTGTGTGTGTGTGTGTGTGTGTGTGTGTGTGTGTGTGTGTGTGTGTGTGTGTGTGGTGTGTGTGCATGCGCTATACTTGTTACACTTTCTTCAACTATCCACTGTAACAAAGTTGTTGAAAGCATGTCAGTGGCACTTCAAATCAAAACCTGTAGTAATCTTCAAGCCGAATAGAGTGAGTTACACTGAGCTACTGTATGTGTGTGTATGCAACCATTTAATCTCAGTTGACCAGAGTTACCATCTCACTCAACCTCTCCCTCTCCGTCTCTCTCTCTTTTTAACAGTCTGAACCACCCTGCCCTCTCAGACGATGGCCTGTCTCTCATCATTGTGAAAGAATGCTTGACCACAGAGATCTACGTGATCCTTGCAAGGTAACGAGACTGCCCAGAAAATAACCCATGACAACTCCTCTGTGAGTGAATCACAAGGTTTAAACACTGACATTACAAAGTTGCATTGGGTTGGCAATTAAGCAGTACATTCAACCTTGAGACCAATCTCTGTTCCTTGGTTATCTGTAGTGCTGAGTTCAAATAGAGCTTGAGACCAAGGTTAGAAACCAAACTCTACTGCCAGAGGACCGATTAGAATTGACAAAGTCTCCTGTATATCAATGAAGACAGTGTGAGAAGAAGTGTGTGTGCTCACACGCACAGACACACGAACATAGACATAGACACAAGCTGTAATAAACCACAGCAGTACTGTGATAGTGTGGGACTGTAATTGGAGGACTTTTACTTTGATACCAGATGCTGAGGTGTAAAGAGCAGGGTTTAGCTCGAGTTAAGAGTTTGATGCATTTGCAGGTTCCAGATCTTTGTTCATAGGATTTAATAATTTATTTGTCCCCTGAAGTTGTGTGGTTGCTCTAATTTAACCTTGATTCTATATCTAAAGTTCCAATGTCCGTGGATAATCATTCTTTACCCCGGCTTTTACCCTGGCCCCCCAAAAACAAGCAGCTTTGTCTTTTACAAGATAACAAGCAAAACAGCAAACTGAGACTACTAAAGGAGTTTAGGCTGTCGTTTTATACAGTGTCTTCTGTATTCATAGCCCATGACTTACTCCACATTTTGTTGTGTTACAGCCTGAATTCAAAATTGATTAAAACTGTTTTTTCTCTCCCATCTACACACAATACCCCATAATGACAAAGTGAAAACATGTTTTTAGACATTTTTGCACATTTCCATGAATGTTCTCACCCCTGAGTCAATACTTTGTAGAAGCACCTTTGGCAGCGATTACAGCTGTGAGTATTTTGGGGTAAGTGTCAAACCACTTTGCACACCTGGATTGTACAATATTTGCCCATTATTCCTTTTAAAATTCTTCAAGCTCTGTCAACTTGATTGTTAACCATTGCTAGACAGCCATTTTCAAGTTCTGCCATAGATTTTCATGCCGCTTTTAGTCAAAACTGTAACTAGACCACTCAGGAACATTCAATGTCATCTTGGTAAGCAACTCCAATGTAGATTTGGCCAGTCTAAGGTTATTGTCCTGCTGAGGGTGAATTCGCCTCCCAGTGTCTGTTGGAAAGCACACTGAACCAGGTTTTCCTCTAGGATTTTGCCTGTGTGTATATACTGAACACAAATATAAACGCAACATGTAAAGTTATGGTCCCATGTTTTATGAGTTGAAATGAAAGATCCCAGACATTTTCCATACACACAAAAAGCTTATTTCTCCCAAATTGTGCACAAATTTGTTTACATCACTGTTAGTGAGCATTTCTCCTTTGCCAAGAAAATACATCCACCTGACAGGCGTGGCATATCAAAAAGCTGAGGAGTATTTCTGTCTGTAATAAAGCTCTTTTGTGAGGAAAAACTCATTTTGATTGACTGGACCTGGCTCCCCAGTGGGTAGGCCTGGCTCCCAAGTTGGTGGGCCTATGCCATCCCATGCCCACCCATGGCCGCGCCCCTGCCCAGTCATGTGAAATCCATAGATTAGGATCTAATGAATTTCTTTCAATTGACTGATTTCTTTCTATGAACTGTAACTCCGTAATATCTTTAAACATGTTGCATGTTGCATTTATATTTTTGTTTAGGATAGCTTTATTCTGTTTCTTTTTATCTTAAAAAACTCCCAAGTCATTGCCGATGACAAGTTTACCCATAACATGATGCAGACACCACCATGCTGGAAAATATGAAGAATGGTGCTTGTTGAATTTACCCCAAATATAACGCTTTTATATTCAGGACAAGAAGTAAATTTCTTTGCCACATTTTTAGCTGTATTAGTTAAGTGCTTTGTTGCAAACAGAATGCTTTGGAATATTGTTATTGTGTTCATGCTTCCGTCTTTTCACTCTGTCAATTAGGTTAGTATTGTGAAATAACTACAATGTTTTTGATCCATCCTCGTTTTCCCCATATCACACCATTGGTCTTATGGTGAAATCCCTGAGCAGTTTCTCTGGAAACTGAGTTAGGAAGGACGCCTATAACTTCGTAGTGACTGTGTTTATTAATACACCATCCAAAGCCTAATTCATAATTCACCATGCTCAAAGGGATATTCATCATCTACTTTAAAAAATATATATTATTTTACAAATCTAGCAACCAGTGCCCTTCTTTGCGAGGCATTGAAAGATCTGCATGGTCTTTGTGGTTAAATCTGTGCTTGAAAATCACTACTTGATTGAGGGACCTTACAGATAATTGTATGTGTGGGGTACAGAGATGGGTTAGTCATTCAAAAATCATGTTAACCATTATTATAGAAAACGTAATGAGTCTATGCAACTTATTATGCGATTTGTTAAATTTCTAATGAACTTATTTGCCATACCAAAGGGGTTGAATACTTATTGACTCAAGACATTTTAGCTTTACATTTGTTATTCATTTCTAAAATGTTCTACAAACAAAACTCCACTTTGACATTATAAGGTATCGTGTGTAGATCAGTGAAACAAAATCTCAATTTAACACATTTTAAATTGCAAATACTTTCTGAAGGCACTGTATCTGCGTTGCATGATTCTACAGGTTTTAGGATTTACTTACAATTTCTTATTTTGCTCAACAAGCGTTTTAAAGACAAAACACACAAAAACATGTAGATGGAGAAACCCCAATGAAAGTGGCTGACAGAGTCCTGCAAAACCTATACACTTTCACATGACTTTTCAGCCTGATAGTGTGTGCGTGTGTGTGTTGCAACGCAACTCCTATGTAATGGAATGTAAATGTTATGACAGGGGAAGAGGGTGAACCCTGACATGTGGGGTTCTAGTCAGGTGTTTGTGGAAAGAAGAGTTCTGTATTCTGTCAGTTTATCACCTGACCAGCGGCATTTGACATACTATAGATCTCTCCGATATGTATCTGTATTTCTCTCTATCTGTCTCACTCAATCCTTACCTTCCTCCCCATTTATAGATTTACATTTTTATTACTTCTAAACAAAATACTTTTTTGGGGGGGTTCTCATATGCTTACAATGATGTTTTAGTTATTGCTTGAACAGTCGCTAAGATGAAATTTGGTTGGGATCTTTGCTAAAATAACAGTTGCTAGCTAGAATGCTGACGCTCATTGACATACGCTGTAGCAAACGCTAGCCAAAGAGCCATTTTACTGGTTGAAGTGTTTTTTAAGTATAATGCAGTTGATTTGCAATTAAGCAGGACTTTCATACAAGCCTTAAAATCCAATTATGAAATAGTGTGAATTACAAACATGTAAATTGCTGGCATTGAGCACTTGCACGCATCGCCCCCATGTGGCAATGTTTGCAAACACAGAAAGGGGTCTATACTCTCCATACGTGCATCTTTCTACATCCTCCTATATCTTCCCAGCTCCCTCTCTTATTCCCCCTTTCTCAGATCTTCCAAACCCTCCCCTTCTCTCCATCTCTCTTGTTCCACCTCTCTGGTGTTAGTGGTTGACACCGACCCATAGCTGATTTACACCAAGCAAGCTGTATTTGTGAGATGCATACCATTGTAGTGAAAGGAAGATGAATTCTATGGACTAAGTACAGTTTTACATCTCTCCCGCTGACCTGTCCTGCGGCGTGTAAATGTTAATGTGTTATACTGTATAGACTGACAACAAAAACCAGATCAACACACTGACACTGTCAGATGCCATCGCAGATTCCACTACACTGTTAAAATGAAGTGCTTTGTAACACCAAAACTAGAGGCAATTGAGCTGCCACCAACTTGAAGGAGACGAAACCTTATCTTTGGTACCAATTCCAAAGAAATGTACCATCTAATTGACCCTCCTGTTTCCAATCTGTATAAATAAAGCACTGCAAAAATGAAGGTTTAATTCCACAAAAAAAATGTAACTCTTATCACAATCAATATTTAGGCTATAAACAGTTTGCATTTATAAGCCATTCTATCACACCCTGATCTGTTTCATCTGTCTTTGTGATTGTCTCCACCCCCCCTCCAGGTGTCTCCCAACTTCCCCATTATTCCCTGTGTATTTATACCTGTGTTCTCTGTTTGTCTGTTGAATTTTGCTCAGTTTACTGGGACGAATAATGATTAACGAGCTGTTAGGAGTAGTAGAGTGAAGGACATTGGATCAATGCTGATGCATCATGGTCAAGAGAACTTTCACCCATCTATTTTTCCACTATGTCACCTTTGCCCAGGTTTACCAGATTCCAGGAAGGGGTGTTTTTTATGTTCCTTTAAGGAAATATTGAGTAATATGTATGTTCTTGGTACCTCTAGTTCTATTTATTTTAAGATGTAGTAATATCAAAGAGCACTGGCAACTGTCATGTTCTCTAATGTTTGTATAATTCTGTGGAAAGTAGACTTAATTCTGATTATAACTTCATTATTTTTTGTTTTGACAATGGCATCGATGTTGTTAACAATAACTGTTGTGAAGAGTTGCTCATACTGTACTCACACACCCGTGAAGTTAAACAGGCAGACACACGCACGCGCACACAAACACACACACACACTTTCACAAATTAGAGGCACACACTAGACTTTATCTCACTACAGTAGTTCTTTATTTTTTACAGAGAATGAAAGACATTGTCTGACATGAACATGTAGCTACATTTAGGATTTATTTTTCTTTCCTAACAAAAGGTCACCTTTTAGAAGCGTGGGAAATGCGAGATAAATAGTGTCTTTGGTGACATACATATATAAACATACAAAGATAACTTAAATATATTACTTTTCTTACATAGTACCACTAATAATATATAATATGCACAAGTGCGCATGATATCATCTTCACTCCACTCCACTGACAACTCTTCAAAGACATTAATACAGATCTTTATCAAATGCAACATATACAACAACTCTCATCTGTCATTAAAAATATAATTGCAATGTTTGAAATTCAAGTTGTGAGGAACTAACAACATTAAAGTGCTTTGCTCAGTTTGCTGTGACCCTATAAGAGGCTTCTGACCTTAAGTATAATTAAATATTGAACGAGGAAAAACAGACTGGGATTGTGATGTGTCAGATCCCTGGCTAGGATGACTATAGTATAAGTACCTACACATACACACTCACATACAGTCACACACACACTCACATACAGTCACATACACACTCACATACAGACGTGAACACCCAACACAATCTCTTGCATCTCTTTACAACATAGGTTAAGTTAACAATGGCAGGCGATGGCAGGATTACTTTTGATGTAAGACTGATGAAGAGTGTTTCTCTTAACACACAAGGGGAGGTATCAGTGGTCAAAGGTCGTAAATAATCTGGTGGTACGCAGTTTACCCAGACAAAAACACTCAGCTATGCTGCTAGGAAAGGCTACGGACCCGCCAGTGACACAACACTGACGTGTAATTGCTGTCATATGAGATTCACAACACAAGGAAAAAGTACAGCAAAAACAAAATGACCCCAACAAAAATCCAACAAACACAAGGTTGGTTCCTGATTCTATATGTGGCCGGTCAGACACAAACACACACTTGTGACAGTGGTGGTTAAGAAGTCGAGAGATTCACCAAGGTTCTTAGCATTTGAAAAGCCTTTTAATGGTCTGTCACGAGACATTGATTAGCTCAATTACAGCAGAGACAATGGCATGTGTGTTTCACAAAGCCTTTGAACAGATTAGACTTAAAGAACCAATGAACCACTGATTATGACCTGCAACCTGGCGTCGCCGTCATCACTGAGATAGAAGGAGAGAGAGTGGGAGAGGGAGAGTGGGAGAGGGAGAGAGTGAGACAGAGAATCACTCCACGATTAAATGAGCTAAATCTAAAATAAAATAAAACCCCAGTTTTAATTATGGTGATTCAATCCAAAAATACAAAAATATGTCAAACAAAATGAAAGGGGGATATGGATAGAGACCACAATAAAGTATGATCACTAAAGTAGATCACAAAAAAACTAAATGACTGTCAAGTATTGTCAGATATTTGGTGAATTTAAACCACTTGCCCAACTAACTTAATTAGTTATAGAATGATTTCATTTAGGCAACGCTGTGGTCAAAACAAAACAGTAAAAACCTGGACCCTAAAAGACTCTAAGCTGATTTTGGGTACTCCTGTGACTGTTTAATTACGACACAGTAACCTAATAGGTACATAGTCATAGTCATAAATACATGAATGTATGACTTATTGCTGACCTGGTTTCTAACTGCAGCAATAGCAACATCAGCAAGTTTGGATCAAAGTTATTGGAAAACTAATAGTCTGAACATTGAGGATGATTTAAACTATTCTAATCCTCTGACATTGAGAAAATGAAACATTTGAATGTGTTTCAAAGAGCCAGGCCGCATGATTATAATGGGTATTAAAGATGTCATGGAGATGTTGTGGCTTGTTTTTTTTTCAGATCGACAGGCTCTGCACCTTTTGAAGGTTGGGCTAGTTTTTTCATGGCTTGCTGAGTTGAGGTTGTTTTTGGTTATTTTTAGTGAGGGCATCCGCCCACCATTTCAGAGACAGTTATAACAAGGGAACAATGGAATCTAGGGGCATATATTTTATTACCGTATTTCGTATCCAGATTTAAAATGTGGCACTCTGGCTCCCTTACTTTTGGTATCCGTGGTCTGTCATTACAAAGCCACAATGTAACAGCAGAGAACTTTGCTGTTGACTCTGTGCTAATTTGGACTCATTTGACACACTACAAGCATACAACATAAAGTATTGTTGTGTAAACTACTAGAAGTATTAGGATCATAACTGACCGGGTTATTATTGATAATGACAAAGTAAGCCTATCAATATTCCTAGGCAGTACTGCTCGTGGCAGATTTTGGGTTTGGGTTGGCAACTTGTGATGCTTTAGCTAGTAGTTATACGGTCCAATGGGCAAGGCAAGGCACAGTCAAAGTTTATTTTGTTTATAAATACAGCAGACGATGTGTACCACCTCGCCACCATTGCGGCACTACTAAAGAGATTAGGTCTGATTGGTTAAATTGCCGTAAACATAAAGTCGAGACTTAGTGGGAGAACTTAAGAATCACATGAAGGGGATAATAACCCCACTCAGACCCTGAGATAAGGGCAGCGGGAGTGTTCACTGTGTTCACGAGCCAACCAATAGATCTCACCGCTGAAATAGGTCCGCAATGGTTCATAATAAAAACATTGAAAACCTCCATCTTGTGTAGGAACTGAGTCATTGAAATGTGTACTCTCTTCTTTCTCTTTCTATAAACAGTCTCTACTAGACGAGTCCAGAAGCGGAACTCCATCCAGCCACTGCTGAACTTGACTATGATGGCTGAATGCGGCTGTCAAGGCTGTGGTCTGTTGAAACATATACTTCACAGAACCACAGACCGCTTCTGTCGGGAACATCACTGGCTGCAGATGAGAGAGGACAGTAAGTTCTTGTCTGTAAGGTCAGTGTCTGTGTCTGTAAGGTCAGTGCCTGTGTCTATAAGGTCAGTGTCTGCCCACAAATGGTTGCTGGTGGTCTGTAAATCAGAGGATTAACCCAGATATGTCAAACATGGTCCCTCAAATTGTCTTGGCAGATCTAAGGGGGCAGGGTTTAGGGTGGGGTAAAAGGGTTCATCGGGTCGTTTTGACGGGTCTTCAGGAATATATTCCCTCTGACAGGGATCTGATCCTAGGCCTGGTAGAAATCCACATTAGTGGTTTAAGTGTTTGATCAATGGGGCCAGAGCTAACTGCTGCTGTGGAGGTCATCAGGCCTTATACAGACACGTCCAGCTGCGTTGGCTTGTGTTAAGTAGAAAGACCGGTGGACAGGGGTATTTATTATTTCATTAACAGGATTAGGAAGTCAAACTGAGCCCCTTGGAGCTCTTTGACTAGTCAGGAGGCTGGGAGAAACACAAAGACTTTGACGAGACCCAAATGTTCAGAGGATTTCTGGTTGACAGGTATTCGTTCCCAGTGGTGGTTGGTGGTGGGAAGCGTCAACTAAGAGGCTTTCATTCATGTCAGATTCCTTTTCTTAAACAGCATGTTGCGTTTTTGAGGTGTACAGAGGAGTAAGGCAAATGTCATTCAAAAAGTACAGAAATGGTCATTTCAGGATCTAAAAAGGGTGTGGACTACATTTAATACTAATGCAAAGGCTATCTGTGATACATAAAATAGAGATACATGTCTATAGATAGAAGTTTGCTGGGGCGTTGATGTTTTCAGAGAAGAGGGAGAAGTATCCGTCAGTCTCTCATCCGTAACTATGTGGACTCCGGGGGTTAATGGGGGAGGAGTCTTCCCGTCCACTCTGGCCAATCAGCTGATAGAGCCGGTGGCTGAGGTTCTGAACCTGGCAGGTTCCCAGGGCGCACCCCACTCTCATCAGCTGGGGGTGGTGGTGACCCCCCCGGGACCCTGATTGGGCCTGGCGACGACCTCTTGACCCTGTCCGTTGGGGCTCCAAGCCCTCCTCAAGCCTCACACGTACCAGAGGTTCAAGATGGGCTGTGTTCATGACAGTGGGTGGGGTGTCTCTGCGGAGGTAGCCAGGCAGCCATTTTGGAGATCTGATGGATGGCTGGAGATCTGATGAAGGGCTGGAGTCTGTTGGGCTGGCGAGTTCGGTGCCAGTTTCTGGAGTGAAGATCTCCTCCTCGCTCAGCGCATGAAGCTTCTTAAGCAGCTCCAACCTGGGAACACAGGAAAAAGTTCAGAGTTCAGATCTTGTGTCGTTAAGATTGATGTCTGTATCTTTCCACTCTGGGTCAATGCTGACCATTGAATCAGAGAAGTCATTTTAGAACTGGCCTAGTTATTCTCAGACTGATGTGAAGCACACTTCCAACAACATTTTAAGTCAACACACATTGACAGTAAATGTTACACATGGAATGGGCATAGTGCGGGTTGATGTGTCACCATCCTGTCTTAATGCATTTTAGAAGACTAATGGCCTTTCAGCACAGGAACAAAACAGCATGGGGACCTGGCTGCTGTTAATTTATTATGGTAATATCAACATACTGGATGTCAAAACTATTGAGACTCCATGTCCACCTTAGCTAAAGCAAACAGACAGAGCGGCTCTGGAGATTTACTGACTACTCACTCAAGAGAGGGAAGGCTAATGTACAGAGCAAACTGTGGCAAGTGTCCACAGGAAAGAGACATCCCCAAGTTTCAGGAACAGCGTGTTTAGCAAACACATCTCAGATTGACTCTGGCTTTAGTGCTGAGGAGGAGGAGGTCCTGCCATCTGTTCTCTTCTTGATGATGACACTGGCTGCTCAACTCAAACATGGCACTGGGGATTCTTTTCTCTGAACTGTTGTGGGTGTGTTTGCTCAGAGGGCTCGAATTTGTGTCTCTGTGTCTTCGTTTGTTACAGATGCTATAAATAGGTAGAGGCTCGCCTGGCGGAAGTCATATTGACGAAGCACCGGCCACAGTGAGTCGGGAATTCAATTCTCAAAATGGCGCCAGTGGGTATATCAAGCCTCAATTCTTTTAAGTAGTAAGTATGACTTTTGTGTGTTAAATGTCCTCCCATGATAAAGTTAGAACAAGAAAGAAAAAACCTCCCTTTTGTATCCTTTTTCCATTTTAAAGAGACACAGAAACATTTCCACAGCTTCAGGTTCTGACCGGCTTCCAACTGCTCTTTAGGAGAAGCAGTAATGATAGTTGGCATACAGCGTAATTATAAAAAGAGCAGCGTCTCCTCGTGAAACGCTGACTGGATTGTGAGAAATAACAGGGTAGGCCAACTGTAGAACGCCACTATGCAAGTGGTAACCAACCAATCTCTGTACAGACACAGCGAGAAGTGGCTATATTAATGAACAGGGTTCCAAACCCTTCTGTGCCTCCTCAAGGCGGTCTCTTAGTTAATGTGTTCAGTGCCTTGGCCAAACATGTTGTTAATGGTCAAAATTCTACAGACTACAAACATTACTTTGAGCATTTATGAGTTTGTTCAACCAATTTAACCTAAAACTGAGTTTTCTGGTGTGTTGTGGGCTTGAATCCCAATGTAACTAGCCAATCGAGCTACTTTACACGCAAAAATATAGTGCTATTCCAGCAACAGCACCATGAGTGGTCAGTCAGTGAAAGTTTCAAGGTAGCTATATTTGACATGTACACAGAGTTCCAACACAAAGAAAACACTGAATGAGCTTTGCCACCACCTGTGTCTGTATCCCTGCCATCCAGCCTGTTTGCCCGTACAGGGCAGGGCCCTGGTGTCTGGTGATGGTTGGTGTCACTGGTTACCACTGTTGTAGTGCAGAGGGAGCATTATTTCCAGGAGCACCTAGTCATTCAGCTCTGTTCTTCTGTGGCCAGGCTATGGCCAAGTCACACCCACCTTCTGTGCCAAACACCAGGCTGCCAGACAGGCACAAATTGTATTTGATTGTGTGGAAAAGCTACGTTTATATACCGCATAAATACTGCAATGTGGTTGCTATAGAGATTTGGATCGTCTATATTCATTACAGTACATTTTTATTTAGTTGACCTTTCTGTACACAAAAAGGCTGAAATACAATCTTCTGATCAGGCTCATTCTTCTTTTGTGTTTGGAATCCATGGTGGAAATTGTGTTTCTCACACAGGAGGAAGGAGGAAACTTAATCCGTTTGGAAAGAAGAGATGGTGAATGAACAAAACAACGGTAAAACAGCTCCAGAACAGCTTCCTTTGGGAGTCCCTGGACAAAAACAGGACTGATGGGGTGTGTCGACTGCCAGTACCAAACAATGCCCACTGAGCACACACTGGTTGAATAAATGTTGTTTGAAATGATGTGTAACTAACATGGAATAGATGTTGAATTGACATCTGTGATCAGTGGGTGTGCTGTACCCAGCTACATAGTCATGGGGCGGCAGGGTAGCCTAGTGGTTAGAGCATTGGACTAGTAATCAAAAGGTTGCAAGTTCGAATCTCCAAGCTGACAAAGTACAAATCTGTTGTTCTGTGCCTGAACAAGGCAGTTAACCCACTGTTCCGAGGCTGTCATTGAAAATAAGAATTTGTTCTTAATTAACTGACCTGCCTAGGTAAAAAAATGTTGTGTTTTATTGTACACCAGATAGGTGCAGTCAAGTGTGATGTTTTACAGGGTAAGCCATAGTAGTACGGTTCCCTTGGAGCAAATTAGGATTAAGTGCCTTGCGCAAGAGCACATCAACAGTTTTTCCACCTTGTCAGCTCAGGTATTTAAACCAGCGACCTTTCGGTTAGTGGCCCAACACTCTAACCGCTAGTCTACCTGCTGCCTAAGACATTGTGTCAGTCCCAATCCCCCCCATCGATAAAGTAGTTTGTGTGTGTGCTTGTGTGTGTTTATAATACCCATTTAACCCCCTGTTGGGTGGCAAATGCCCTCATCCACCCTTGGTGGAGCAGTAGTGGACTTTGTGGCACACTCAGCGCTGGAACTCCCATAACACAAGATGCCGCCCCGAGCCCGACCCAACGCAGTAGACGATGGCTGCTTCGCTAGTCAGGCTATTCTGGGCTGGCAGACAGCCATAAAGACCCTGTGATGTAGTTAAAAAAAACAATTCACTTGGAGAATTTGTAACTGGAGGGGGGCGGAGTGGGAGAAAAAATAAATAAAGAGCAAATCTGCTGTTTAAAGGAGGTTAAATGTGTTTGGGTTTCTGTGGGGTTCACCTCCCACCTAGGGAGTTTGTGGCATGTCCTTTTGTCCTCCTCTCTTCTCTGTTACACCATCTGACCTGACCGATTTACCTTCACCTGACGCTGATGCCCTTAGCTTTTATATAATGCCTTCACAAGCAAGTGTTAACTTGTCTGTTTTGTCCCTTGGGCCAGCCAGAACTCATTTGTATGTGTCTGTGCCAGAGGGATCGGATGGATCTGAGGGGAGTGTTTTGGCCAAAGACTTTGGACCGGAGGTGTAACTGTGTGCCCAGTGCACATGCTCCTCTCCAGTTTCCAGTTGTTCTGATCCCACAATAAGCCGTTTGGCCACCGTGTTCTAGCCCACAGCCAGGAGAAGGCAGCAGCACCATGTACTGTAGCCCGGCCCAACATGGGAACTCTCTCACTGGATCACATCTGATCTGACAGCCCTGTCTAATTTGGCTATTGAAAAAGTAATCCTGCAAATGGACAGTAATGGAGGTCTTTGTGATTGGCAGAGGATCAAAGATATCAGAGCTTCACATTCTTAGAAACATTCACTCACTCAACACTTGTTTTCAGCACCATCTGATCTGTGGAAGGGAAGATTATTTAAAAAAATATATTGGTAATAAATCCACCTACTTGTTCTGTAAAATTCCCATTTTCATCGGAGGGCATTAAGCTAAAAGTCACTTGGCTTGGGGAACGGGTGGAGGAAGGGGGGATTTGAGGGTTCGATAAAAGGGTAAGCTGATCCCAACTCCTTTGTGCTACAATGTGGTGTTATTCTTTAATATTAATCCCACAGTTTAGACTGAGTGTCAGGCTATGAGTAACTGGTGCATGGAATCAGGCACAAGAGAGCAGAGATGAGTGTACAAGGTAGTTTAATCCACGAACTGCACCAGTATAAAACAAATACAAAAGGTGTGTGAATATACCGGTGACTCGTAAATACCAGCCATACTGTATAGAATCAACATGAACATAATAAACAAACACGCACACCAAACATGGGGAAAACAGAGGGTTAAATAATGAACATGTAATTGGGGAATAGAAACCAGGTTTGTAGAAAACAAAGACAAAACAAATGGAAAATTAAAAGTGGATTGCGATGGCGAGAAAGCCGGTGACGTCGACCGCCGAACGCCGCCCATACAAGGAGAGGGACCGACTTCGGCGGAAGTTGTGCCACTGAGGTCTGGAATCACAACTGAGACCCACCAGTGGAACCACCACAACAGGGTGATTCCACGCCAGTGGGAGCGGGAAATATATTTGGTATTTACATTTGAGTCATTTAGTCATATCCAGAGCAACTTACAGGAGCAATTAGGTGTCTCAGACTGTTCTGACAATTCTCACATAGAAACTTGATTGGGTGGAAGGGTGTTTAACATGTAGTTTTTTTCATTTCTATCACAAGCCATTTTTTGGGGGGAAAATCATGATGAAACTAGCCATTTTATACTCTTTTTTAGTATACATACCTCCTATAAGACTCTCTGATCTGTGAACGGTACATAATACAGACAACATCTGTCATTATACTCCTTATAGTGTTCTCTCTGAAATACCCATTTACACAATCATTTATTCAACATAAAAAATATTAATCTCAAAACTATCCTTTTTAGACACTCTCTTCAAACACGTAACATTTCCAGAGTGGGCTCTCTGGTACTTTTAATGATATGACCCATTTTATACATATAAATTGACATAGGTCATTAACCAATCACATTCAGCAAATCACCAGCAGAGTGAGTTCCCTTTGAATCCATTTTCCCATTCACTGTGTTGGTGGTGCTCATAAAATTGATCACACCTTCAGAATTAGCAGAGCCCACCCTGGAAATGTAATGTACTTATATATATATTGTTCCAAAAATTGTCTTAAAATAAACTAAATCAAAAATGGTAGTTTGGAGATATTAATATTTGAATGTTGAATGAATGAATGTGATTATTTTTATTTCAGAATCTAGACCTACTCCATATTTTAAAACACACTATAAGAATATAATGACACCAAGATGTTGTCTGTATCACATACAGTTCACGGATCATAGGGTCTTATAGGAGGCATGTACAGTATAGGTCTAAAAAGGGCCTAAAATGGATACTTTTATCATGATTTTCTCAAACATTGTTTGTGATACAAATTTAAATCGCTGATGTTCCACCAGCCCCAGCCTGATGCCCTCTTCTGCTCCAGTAAGGCCCCCTCAGAGAGGGGTAAGCCTTGGCCAGTACCAGGCCTTTCATACATGCTTATACCCAGGGGGCTGGAGCCTACCATGGGCTGCCTTAATCAGCAGTAAATGTGGCACATTCATACATAATCCTCGCCAGGCCCCATGCAGCTAACAGAGGACAGATTGTGTTCTCAGTAAGGAGACAGAAATAAGCAAAAGGCGATTTATTTGTGAATGAACCATTGCTGCTGCTTGTTCTCCATGCGCTGGTGGTTTTATAACTTCTTGTATTGATGATAAGTATGTGCTGAGGGATGATTTAGCACTTTCCTCATAATGCACTGCGTTGGGTGAAAGTGTACAGAGTTGGTAAAGTCCACTGCTTGAAAGAACAACTGCCACATATCCACTATTCTCTCTTGTTCCTCTCAGCAGACTTAAGTGTGGAGTGGTTTGGGAATTGGGAGACGGACTTCAGACTATACAGTGGTTGCAGTTCCACGTTCCAATT
Organism: Oncorhynchus masou masou; assembly: GCF_036934945.1. NCBI lineage: Eukaryota > Metazoa > Chordata > Actinopteri > Salmoniformes > Salmonidae > Oncorhynchus > Oncorhynchus masou. The sequence goes on from NC_088237.1 coordinate 17,851,516, forward strand.
GTACTGAGGCGGCCACTCACAGCTGCAGTGCTGACTCCTGATTGAGGCCTGATCTCCATCGGTACTGTAGGCATCCATCCACACTACAAATGACTGTACTTAGCTAGAATAACACCTACATTTTCCTCAACCACCAATAGAACATGAAATGAGTTTAGTCCTCTCCTCAGACCTCAGAGCTCCATCTGTGTTCATTCTTTATCCTGTGTTCTTTCTATAACACAGACAGACAGACAGACAGACAGACAGACAGACAGACAGACAGACAGACAGACAGACAGACAGACAGAAAGTACAAGGGTTGTCACGATTCCAGTATTGCGATAGTCAGAAGTATCGTGGCAAGGAAACAAAACACGAAGCAGATTTAATTTATTGTCACCTAGAGTCACAGTAGTTAATTTTGCAAGCTATAGCACCCACAATTTTACATAAAGCAGGTTTTTATTGTACCATCGAGTTTTGTCTAATTCGTGTTTTATTTTTTGCTGTGGAAAATCTGGTATCATAGTATCTCGATACTGGTATCGTGACATCCCCAATGCCCGCGCACGCAGGCACGCACGCACACACACACACACACACACACACACACACGCACACAAGCCTTTTGCCATGGTCAGGCTTTCAGTGCAGAGTGGAAGCATTTTCTTTATGGATGTGGACGGTGGAATTTAGGTCTTAGCCACTAATCCACTGTGGAATTCTGAGCTGCCTGGTGGGAGACTGGTTCCCCCTCTTATTTAGGCCTGGTCATAATGACTCCCATGGAGCACAGAGAGAGAAGGAGAAAGAGAGTGAGTGGGTGAGAGGGAGGAAGGGTCATGGCAGTGTTTATATGGTAGATACATTACATCTCCATACATTGCCAGTCCAGACCTGTGTTTACAGTGTGCCCCACATCAGAGCAGCCAAACGTACTCAGAGCAGAGGTCTAACCTCAGAGCCATACATACTGCCTCTCACAGAGCGATCTACAGGGCCAGCCAGGGTTATATCAGACTGTGAGGCACGCAAAGTGTATTTAAGTACATAAAATAGATAACTGGAGTAAAGTTGAAGTGTTTATGAGCCATATTAGTCAAGGTAATGTTCATGTTACGTCTTTGATATTGTATAAGCATGTCTATAAATCTAAATAAAGTTATTGTATATAGAGTTATATAATCTATCACCATCTAATGGATGCAACAGTAGGTCCTCTGGGAGGTGGATGATGATGCAGTGTGCCTGTTTCTGGGGTAAATATTGTGTTTGGACAATGGATGGGTGTTGACGTCTGAATTGCATGCAGGGGTCCTGGCCATGACACTTGCCCCATATGGGGTGGCAGAGGGAGTTAATGATTTAGGAGGAGGCTGGACAGACGGGAATTTTTTTTCTTTTTTTCTGTCCAGTCAGGATCCTGAGCAAATTCACGACCACAATACACACAGACTCAAATATACACAGACTCAAATACACACAGCCAGACCAGTAGTCTACACTTACACAGTCCCTCTTTCTAAAGAGAATATACTTTACCCTCCCACACGCGCTCAATACACAAACTGTGTTCATCCTGTCTGGGATGTCTGACATGTCATATCATTGACCTCTGTCCCAGACTGTGTGGAAGTAGTGGGTCATCATGATAACAAGCACATTACAGCACATCAGCTCCAGTAACATGCCTCTCTCTGGGGCACCCTGCACCCCACAGCTGGAATCCACAACGTAAAACTGCTTCGTCTCTAAAGCCATATTTACCTTGTTGTTTAGCTCTATTTTCTCTCAAGCTGTTACTGTATGTCAAAAATGAAGGGTATAATATGTATTGTGAATGTCCGAGAGCAAGGGCGTCAAAACACAAATCCCCGCGGGCCGTCCATGATCAGGACATAGAGCACTTTATCGGTACAGCAAACACACCCATCACACCTCAGTCTGAAAAGAGGAATGAGAGGAGCGATGAGGCCTGTGTTATTGTTATCGGCCTGTGATGGGATCATCATGTGTGATGGGAAGAACAGAGCATTTGGTATGGAAGGAAGAAAAGTGGGACATTTACTGAGTAAATAAATAGATAAAAGGAGGGAAGAAGGCAGAGAGAGAAACCAGATTTCTAGGAATGATAACCCCTCACACAGCCACAGCTTGGACAAGACAAACAGACTCACTCTTATTGAACTGTTGGTTTTTGAAAAGCTGCTGTGTTCATTCAAATACACTGATAGAGAGCACTGCTGCAACAGCAATCACATCCACCATTACCCATGAATTCTGCCCCTGCTGTTTTAAATGGGAAGTTAGTTCTGAGAGATTAAAATCATAACAACCACTGGGAAGCAGAAATAGCCCATCCCTGCTGGGAGCTCTGACTGAAATAAACAGAGAGGCGTTTGAGTCATGCTTCCCCTTGCTTCGATTTGATTTCAGCGACAGGTGTTTGTCTATGAGCAGACACACAGGCACACACGCGCGCACACACACACACACACACCTGTAGACAGAGGTTGTTGAGCTAAGTCCGAACCTCCAGCGTAGGGGCCCTCCTGTCAGAATAGGGTCACCTTATATGGAGACTGTTGTCTGGCACATCCATCTCAGCCCTGCCAATCTAGGCCATGCAGGGTAAAAACAACCCTCTTTTTCCACATACTCATAAGTCAATAACCTCAAATATAGGTCATAAAGACTTGCCAGTCCATTCATGGATGCATGTCAGCAAAAGCTTTTGGCCTGAATACCAAGCATCACGCTTGGAGGAAACCTGGCACCATCCCTACGGTGAAGCATGGTGGTGGCAGCATCATGCTGTGGGGATGTTTTTCAGCGGCAGGGACTGGGAGACTAGTCAGGATCGAGGAAAAGATGAACGGAGCAAAATACAGATCCTTGATGAAAACCTGCTCCAGAGTGCTAAGGATCTCAGACTGAGGCGAAGGTTCATCTTCCAACAGGACAACAACCCTAAGGAGACAGCCAAGACAATGCAGGAGTTGCTTCAGGACAAGTCTCTGAATGTTATTCAGTGGCCTAGCCAGAGCCCGGACTTGAAACTATTCTAACATCCCTGGAGAGACGTGAAAATACAGTTGAAGTCAGAAGTTTACATACACCTTAGCCAAATACAATTAAACTCAGTTTTTCACAATTGCTGACATTTAATCAGAGTAAAAATTCCCTGACTTAGGTCAGTTAGGATCACCACTTTATTTTAAGAATGTGAAATCTCAGAATAATAGTAGAGAGAATTATTTATTTCAGCTTTCATCACATTCCCAGTGGGTCAGAAATGTACATACACTCAATTAGTATTTGGTAGCATTGCCTTTAAATTGTTTAACTTGGGTCAAACGTTTTGGGTAGCCTTCCACAAGCATCCCACAATAAGTTGGGTGAATTTTAGCCCATTCCTCCTGACAGAGCTGGTGTAACTGAGTCAGGTTTGTAGGCCTCCTTGCTCGCACACACTTTTTCAGTTCTACCCACACAATTTTTATAGGATTTAGGTCAGGGCTTTGTGATGGCCACTCCAATACTTTGACAATGTTGTCCTTAAGCCATTTCGCCACAACTTTGGAAGTATGCTTGAGGTCATTGTCCATTTGGAACACCCATTTGCAATCAAGCTTTAACTTCCTGACTGATGTCTTGAAATGTTGCTTCAATATATCCACATCGTTTTCCTACCTCATGATGCTATCTATTTTGTGAAGTGAACCAGTCCCTCCTGCAGCAAAGCACCCCCATAACATGATGCTGCCACCCCCGTGCTTCACGGTTGGGATGGTGTTCTTCGGCTTGCAAGCCTCCCCCTTTTTCCTCCAAACATAACGTTGGTCATGATGGCCAAACAGTTCTATTTTTGTTTCATCAGACCAGAGGACATTTCTCCAAAATGTACGATCTTTGTCCCCATGTGCAGTTGCAAACCGCAGTCTGGCTTTTTTATGGTGGTTTTTGAGCAGTGGCTTCTTCCTTGCTGAGCCGCCATTCAGATTATATCGATATAGGACTCGTTTGACTGTGGATATAGATACTTTTGTACCTGTTTCCTCCAGCATCTTCTCAAGGTCCATTGCTGTTGTTCTGATTTGCACTTTTCGCACTAAAGTACGCTCATCTCTAGGAGACAGAATGCATCTCCTTCCTGAGCGGTATGATGGCTGCGTGGTCCCATGGTGTTTATACTTGCGTACTATTGTTTGTTCAGATGAACGTGGTACCTTCAGGCATTTGGAAATTGCTCCCAAGGATGAACCAGACTTGTGGAGGTCTACAATTGTTTTTTCTGAGGTCTTGGCTGATTTATTTTGATTTTCCATGATGTCAAGCACAGGTACACCTCCAAATGACTCAAATTATGTCAATTAGCCTATCAGAAACCTCTAAAGCCATGACATACTTTTCTGGAGATTTCCAAGCTGTTTAAAGGCACAGTCATCTTAGTGTATGTAAACTTCTGACACACTGGAATTGTGATACAGTGAATTTTAAGTTAAATAATCTGTCTGTAAACAATTGTTGTAAAAATTACTTGTGCCATGCACAACGTAGATGTCCTAACCGACTTGCCAAAACTATAGTTTGTTAACAAGACATTTGTGGAGTGGTTGAAAAATGAGTTTTAATGACTCCAACCAAAGTGGATGTAAACTTCCGACTTCAACTGTAGCTGTGCAGCAATGCTTCTCATCCAACCTGACAGAGCTTGAGAGGGTCTGCATAGAAGAATGGGAGAAAGTCCCCAAATACAGGTGTGCCAAGCTTGTAGTTTCATACCCAAGAAGACTCGAGGCTGTAACCGCTGCCAAAGGTGCTTCAACAAAGTACTCAGTAAAGGGTAGGAATACTTATGTAAATGTAATATTTCAATTTTTTATAAATTTGCAAAAATGTCTAAAAACCTGTTTTTGCTTTGTCATTATGGGGTATTGTGTGTAGATTGATGAGGGATTTTTTTTTTTAAATACATTTTACAATACGGCTGTAACCTAACAAAATGTGGAAAAAGTCAATGGGTCTGAATACTTTCCAAAGGCCCTGCATAAAGCAAGATAATAGTGGTGTCACTGACCTAGTAATAATATGAATAAGTCTCAACAAATGATAATCTCTGGATCCCTTGGTTGATCATGTCTGAGTTACCAGACCAACAACACAACTCATAGACATTTTTTGGGACCTGTCAGTGTGTCCTACAGCGCTAACCCACATTGGAGGAACAACTAGATACAACCAAGTGCCTCACTTAATTTGCCCCCCAAAAATGACTAACAGCTTTGAACATCCCAGATTTCCATGTAAAGGCATGGCTCTTGGTGAAGGTAATCATCTGTTTTAATTGGTTTCTCTCATTGACATGGTCCTGGTTCCTGTCAGTCTCCCACCAGAAGAGGGCATGCAGACACTGACTCTACCCTCTGCTCTAGTTCTCACTGCACTAAAACACACCAGAGACTGGAGTCTTCACTAGTGCACTTCTCCTTCACTTTGAACAGGCACGTCTGCCCTCCCAATGAAATAGGAGGGCAGTGTGTGTGTGTGTGTGTGTGTGTGTGTGTGTGTGTGTGTGTGTGTGTGTGTGTGTGTGTGTGTGTGTGTGTGTGTGTGTGTGTGTGTGTGTGTGTGTGTGTGTGTGTGTGTGTGTGTGTGTGCACGTGTGTGTGTGTGCGAGTGTACGCGTGCGTACGTGTGTGTGGGTGTGTGGGTATTGTTGACCAATTCCCTGTAATCTTGGGATTTTACTACCATGTCATACATAGAAGAATAGCAGAATGGGAAAATACCACTCATTACAGTATTACAGTGCCTGAAATTTTTGGGGAATTCAGCAAATGCCAACATGAGGAGGACTGGTTTTTCCACCTCTGCTATCATATGTCCCACATGAGGTCATATATACTGCTGTGTTAGGAATATGACCTCATGTGGGACATATGATAGCAGAGGTGGAAAAAACAGTTAACTTAAGGACCATACATTTGTCTGAACAAATTACTAAAACCAAACTTAATTTGTAAGACAAACACACAACCATATATCTGTTGCATTCCAAAATATAGTCACATGTGAATAAGATAAAGTAGATGGTTTGGCGCAATAAACCTTGACTTTGAACACTGACGCAAGTAGCTAGCACTTTCGTTTAGGGACCTATAACGAACTGTACGGAAGTCTTTCATGAATACGGACAGAATGGATGTAACATTTATCTACATCGGCAATATATAAATCAAATATTGAACAGTCTTTAATAACGCGCCTAACCTGGGCATATGCGTTTATAGCGCAGTGTGAAAAAAATGATGCAATGACGGTCGTATTGTCCTCTGTCCCATTAGTTACATTTTGAGTTTTTGTACTAAATTCAGTTGCATCATATAAGAACACAAATTCTGATGAGTACGCTTTATTATGCAGATGGTATACATTTGTAATTTCATCATGGTTCCTATTTTTCAACATAGTGATGATGGATAAGATAACGCTCGTTAGCCTACACTATCATGAACTTTAAGTCAACACACGTGTTTAAATCCCATAACAGACCAAGCCCAATGGAGAGAGCAGTGCAAACGAGAGACTGCGCAAGGCGCGCATGGACGAACTCTCAATCCATTCTAAAAACACGGATTCCCCTCAAACTTTTCCACATGGTCATATTAAAACTACAGAGACCCCAGGCTATCCGAGCAGGAACGCACGTTCACTGTATCACGTCTGCCTCGCTCTGACCTTGAGGGCCAGCACTACTCTCTATCCGTTATCTCCCCGACACAACACCCGACTGAACAAAAACTTCAGCGTACTTTATGCCTTAAATCTCGACATGATTCAATAAGTGGTTCAACCGGTTTGTGTTTTTTTTTTAAACAGTAGGCTAATAAAAGGCGCGAGTCAATTCACCAAACACCGGCAAAGTCATTGGACATTCGAGAATAACCAATATCATAATAATGCATCTCATCCATCACTGTATTTTCCGAATTCTGGAATAAAATACGACTACATGTAGCCTATATTTGAATTAGACCTCCAGATTTCCAATTGAAATAGCATGCACTTTTATATATCCAATGTGCCCTCCAGAAGAACATTTCTGTTCAATAATCATCACTTCCAGATAGGATCCCTTTTAGAAAGTGAAAGATAAGCAACTGGAAAGCACGTTCAATATAGGAAGGTAAATGTAATGTCTTTCTTCTTACCTGTTTCTCTCCAGACGGTCTGCGACCGGGAGAGCCAGGAGCTGCTGGAGGGAGAGTAGGCTGATGCAATACACAGTAACCGGCAGAAGCGAACGCATCTCGGGACGAGTTCTCACACACACCCCTTGGGAAGGAGGGTGTTCCCAAACCACCTGGACGTTGTTCAACTCCCGGGGAAGAAAAATTCCCAAAAGTTTTGGTATTTAGGCTAGTACTGATATCCAGGCAACAATGCGCGAGACAGTCAAATAATCCTGTGATAAACAGAAAATTAAGTAAGTAAAGAAAAGTAAATAAATGGTCTAATTTGATCAATAGTACCTGTGGGACACCTGCAAGTGAATTATTCACTCACTATTCATTAGCCTAATCATGCATACAAAGTGTACGAACAACTCTATGTGTTGCCAATTGAAAGCTATGCAAAAAGAAACCTCAAGCACTAAAGAAAATATATACAAAATATATCCAGCTACACGCATTTTTCATATTTTACACAAATATGATATTGCATTTCAAATTATAACTATAATAACTCATATAAAATAGTACATTTTATGAATGTTAGTAATATCTTACGTATATGAGGATTTTCGGAAAATAAATATTCAGAAGTATTTTCCCACGGATCTAACAACTGTTGGTCAAGATGAAGTTCTCAAATTCAACTTCTGAAGTTGAGCGCGAGATGACATTGTGCGTATAAATATTGAGTGGGCGGGACTCATTCTACACCGGTGCACCCGATAGGCTCCGTGAATTGGTCGGATAATTCATTCTTCATTTACTATATGACGTGTATGTGTGCATGTTGAGGTGTGCCGTTTAGGTTGTGGGTTTTGGTGGCAAATGCCAACTGATATGCCAAAATGATGATGGTGCTTGACTGGTCAAAGACCTTCCAAGAACTTCCAAGAAAACGAGTTCAATGTTTGTTCTGTTAGTTATATATATTCATATTTAAGATATATTTTAAGACAGATCCATGCTAATCCTTAACCAACCATTGATCAACATGTTGTTTTATTAACAATTGCCCATACTATATGCCATACAAACAAATGGTGGCATATTCTCAAAATGGTTTTCTTAGACTTCTAACATGCGTTTTGCACCCCCTCCCTTTCCCTTCTCTCTTATCTTTGCCTTCAACACCAAGTAAGCCTGAGGGATAAGTATAGATACTTTTGGCCACACACCGGTGGCTACACGTTCTAAGTACTGCCCAATGTGCTATTGATACATAGCTGTTTGACAGATTGCTTCATGATTATGCCACAAACATTTATTTATCCTACATTTTCCAGAAATATAAGGAAGTATGACCTCACAAAGAGTACCATGTGACCTATGATATTGAGTAGTTACAGTGGCTATCATATAGCTTGATGCCACCAGGGCTACAAAGATCACGTGCAGCTAATTTGTTTAGGACATGTTCCTCCTGTATACAATGAGTATGTTGTCATTTGTGTTTAGTAACCTTACTACAGCGTTGTAGATGTGTCAGTCACATGTTTAGACTCGTATATCCTAAAACGGACTCACATGAGTCATAATTTCAATCCGTGTCCGTTGGGAAAGTGGGTGAGTCTGTATTGTCTCCCGAGTTTAGCAAGCATGAACACCTGTGCTCTATCCTGATTGTGACATGTTTTATTAATTAGGCTGCATAGTCATAATGTACATACCTGATCCACACAAAACACAGAGGAGAGTTACAGTTGAAGTCAGAAGTTAACATACACCTTAGCCAAATACATTAAAGTCAGTGTTTCACAATTCCTGACATTTAATCCCAGTAAAAATTCCCTGTCTTAGGTCAGGTAGGATCACCACTTTATTTTAAGAATGTGAAATGTCAGAATAATAGTAGAGAGAATGATTTATTTCAGCTTTTATTTCTTTCATCACATTCCCAGTGGGTCAGAAGTTTACATACACTCAATTAGTATTTGGTAGCATTGCCTTTAAATTGTTTAACTTGGGTCAAACGTTTTGGGTAGCCTTCCACAAGCTTCCCACAATAAGTTGGGTGAATTTTTGCCCATTCCTCCTTACAGAACTGGTGTAACTGTGTCAGGTTTGTAAGCCTCCTTGCTCGCACACACTTTTTCAATTCTGTCCACAAATGTTCGATTGGATTTAGGTCAGGGCTTTGTGATGGCCACTCCAATACCTTGACTTTGTTGTCCTTAAGCCATTTCACCACAACTTTGGAAGTATGCTTGGGGTCATTGTCCATTTGGAAGACCCATTTGCAACCAAGCTTTAACTTCCTGACTGATGTCTGGAGATGTTGCTTCAAAATATTCACATAATTTTCCTTCCTCGTGATGCTATCTATTTTGTGAAGTGCATCAGTCCCTCTTGCAGCAAAGCACCCCCACATCATGATGCTGCCACCCTTGTGCTTCACGGTTGGGATGGTGTTCTTCGGCTTGCAAGCCTCCCCCTTTTTCCTCCAAACATAACGTTGGTCATGATGGCCAAACAGTTCAATTTTATTTTGATCAGACCGGAGGACATTTCTCCAAAAAGTACGATCTTTGTCCCCATGTGCAGTTGCAAACCACAGTCTGGATTTGTCATGGTGATTTTTGAGCAGTTGCTTCTTCCTTGCTGAGCGGCCTTTCAAGTTATGTCGATATAGGACTCGTTTTACTGTGGATATAGATACTTTTGCACCTGTTTCCTCCAGCATCTTCACAAGGTCATTTGCTGTTGTTCTGGGATTGATTTGCACTTTTCGCACTAAAGTACATTCATCTCTAGGAGACAGAACACGTCTCCTTCCTGAGCGGTAAAGGCTGCAAGGTCCGATGGTGTTAATACTTGCGTACTAATGTTTGTAAAGATGAACGTGGTACTTTCAGGTGTTTGGAAATTGCTCCCAAGGATGAACCAGACTTGTGGAGGTCTCCAATCTTTGTCTCTGAGGTTTTGGCTGATTTCTTTGGATTTTCCCATGATGTCAAGCAAAGTGGCATGCATTTTAAGGTAGGCCTTGAAATACATCAACAGGTACACCTCCAAGTGACTCAAATTATGTCAATTAGCCTATCAGAAGCTTCTCAAGCCGTGGCATAATTTTCTGGAATTTTCCAAGCTGTTTCAAGGCACAGTCAATTTAGTGTATGGAAACTTCTGACCCACTGGAATTGTGATACAGTGAATTATAATTTTAATTTTTTAATCTGTCTGTAAAGCATTGTTGAAAAAATTACTTGTGTCATGCATAAAGTAGATGTCCTAACCGACTTGCCAAAACTATAGTTTGTTAACAAGACATTTGTGGAGTGCTTGAAAAATGAGTTTTAATGACTCCAACCTAAGTGTATGTAAATTTCCAACTTCAACTGTACATAGTTATGCAACCATTATTTCAGAGAAAACAGACCAAATGTGTTGCCAAAAGTTGAGTGTCTCTCACAGTTTAGGAGAGCCCCCTTGAGCTTCAGCTTGGGTTAATAAACTGTAGATCTGGGGAAAGTAAATATAGAGAATATAGGTCTGAAACAGAGCACCCCCGAAGAATCACATACATTTTGTTTGTTAAGTCAGTCAGACAGTTTTCCACATTTTGAAATTCTCTCTCCCTCCACTCTGTTATGAATTGTGTTTATAATCAATGTCCATTACTCGCCAAATAGTCTGACTTCTGTCAATTTCCCAATTTCTCACCCTCCACTGTTGTCTCTGTGTTTATTCCAGCAGTGTTGTAGGCTTTGAAGTCCTCCATTAGTCTCTCATAATCATTATAATAACATTAGTATCAGTGCCCACACAGGTAATCGCCACTAGCAGCCTAATCCAGTCTGGGCTGAAATTAAAGGATCCACTCCCTATAATCTATAATAATCTCTGGTGTGGTGTTATTTTCCCAGGGGGGGGGATCATAACAATGACACACATAAACCAATCAGGAAGTCAACTCACCTTCTTCTTGGCCTCAATAGGCATCAGTCAGGTCTAGCCTGTTACAGTGTTTGGTAAAAATGTACATTATATCGTATAGCATACATTACCAATCTATAAGCATGTTATAAACCTGACATTATAGCTACATAGAGTATTGTGATGTTCTGACCCTAATAAATGAGACATCTCCTACTCTGGAGATGGCAATTCAAATTTGACCAAAGGTGAGTTCCCAATCAAGATTTCTTTTAAGAGACAAAAATTCCAAAAGTATATAATTTCACCCATGCAAAACCAAGGGATGAATATCAACCGCAAGGATTCCGCAATGCATTACATGTGTCTGAATTGGTAACTGATTGATTCAAACTGAGGTTAGGATGTATTGGATATCAAAGCTGGACAGCTCTACCAGGATTTTGACCCATTTATGTAACAACGAGCAGGCATCATGTGACATCAGGCCTGTGAAGCAGTGCCCTCAGTATACTGATGAACAGAGTGGTTACCGCCTGGTTTGATCTCTCAATCATGCATCGGTGTTACTGGTTGTGTAATAATGTGGCAATTAGTGCCCGTGAGTAAGTGCTCTATGCAGCACACACTGTGCTTGAAAAGATCCTCCAACTTTTACTCTCTCTGGCTTTGAAATGGACCGACAGTGTGCTATGATATCCTGTCGAAACAATGTTGTGTTCAAGCGATCAAAGGACATGGACCTTTGATTGTGCGACACTGCTTTATATATATATATATATAATTTAAAACAACGAGGATAAAAGGACTTATTTCCATTGTGGTCCTCATTTTCATGAATGCATGTGGCAAGTTTGGCATGTAGCAGGCAAAAAAAAACAGAGGTGAAAATTTAAGGCAAATTAGTTATTTAGTCATAAAAACACAACATACAGTATACATACTATAGACAAAGGAACGCTATTTAGTCATCATAACCAGGATTTCACCTTCCTTTAAAATCTACACAGAGTGGGAGTAGTTTTAACAGAGGCCGTCTATTCCACTCAGCGGCTCCTTAGTATAAAAAAGTACCTTTCCCTGTCCAGGCTGCTGAATCTATATATATATATATATATTTACACACACACACACACACACACACACACACACACACACACACACACACACACACACACACACACACACACACACACACACACACACACACACACACACACACACACACACACACACACACACACACACACACACACACACACACACACACACTATCCTAGCTTTAGTGTTATGATTGTGTGAATCTCTAACATGGAAAAGAAGTCAGACAAATACCTTGGGGCTGCCCTATGGATGATCCTATGTAAGCCTAGTCTGTGTGGCCTTTGACTCAACGGGCAGCCTGAAACATATGAATATGTGGGCTCAGATTCAACACCAGCTTAATCAACTTGTTCTGGGCTATCTGAAGGTTGCTTTTTAGTAGATTAGTTAAGCCTTCGAACCATGAACTGCTATTGTAACGTGGGGGAAATACACCAAAATATTTAATTCCTGTAGTCGTACTACGCCCCATTTTAATATGCGAGATAGGTCCTTGGGACTAAACTAAACATAACAGGTTCTTTGCATCAAAAAGTGGAGCATGGGAATCAGACAACAACAATTTATTTTCATCGTCACAAGAAAGGCACAATCTCCTGGCCTATGTAATGTCCATATACCATCTTCAGCTCCAGGAGCGCCGTACAACTGTCCTACAAGACAGACTTCAATATCACACAAATAATACTATACATTCCATTCACATACTCAAACAGACAATAATAATGTGTTGCCACAGTCACGGGGGGCGTGCCCAGGGAGGAGAGAAAAGCCTAGGTGGAATATGGACGCCAGTGCCTATACACACTACATGTACAATAAGTCCTATTTCTCATACTTTGTTAAAAACCACCATCACCACTCCCGCCATCCCAAGGCAAGCCGACCAGCACATAGTAAGGGGATCCACTGAATGACACAAACAGGAAGGGTTTTATACAAAAGGCGACACCCTTAAATAACAATCACACACACCTGGCACAGGCAGACCAACAAGAGTGCATTCAAAATAGGTAGACGGTTCTAACCCGTTACACTAGCATAGTCAAAATGAGTGCATTAGCTAGCCCTTTCTTACCTAGTACCTTAGTGGCCATACCTCCCCTCCCATGTTGCCATCTAGTGTACATTCTAAGTAATTGCCTGATGTTTTGGCTGTGAGTACTTCTCCTGCTAGCTGTACCCTGATGCCTGAGGACTTGCTTAGTTTCAATTTAGACCCCAACAGAATTGCTTCTGTTTTGCCGAGGTTCAGAGATAGCTTGTTGTCTATGAGCTATGCATTGATGTTAGTGAGCTCTGCACTCAGTATACTCTCCAGTGTGGTTTAGTTTTTGTGAGACACAAGGAGTGCAAAGTCCTCTTCATACAGAAACAGGTGACATGAGCAAGCATCCTTTATATCATTAATGCACAGTAGGAATAACAGAGGCCCTAGCACGCTCCCCTGTGGCACGGCTTATGTGTAGCCTAGGAGGGCAAACCATTTACCTCAAACACTTGTTCCCTCCCCAATAAGTAGGACTCAACCCATTCAAGAGTGGTACTGCCCAACCTTCTCTCTTCTTGTCTCAGCCGATGTAACATTTGTGTAGTCACAGACTGTCTGATTGGTTGTTTAAACGTTCTGAAATTGCTAAATGTTTTACTGTGATTTCACGGGAGCCCTTATAAACTGAGGCTCCCCAGGGCGTAACAGAACATATTACACACCATAATCTGTGTAGAAATCATTTGTGCTATTGTAACGTTTGTCGTCGGAAGGAGACCAAGGTGCAGCGTGGTAGGCGTACATTATTTTATTTAAATGTTCCACCAAGAAAAACAATAAACAATACAACGAACGAAAAGCTTTGTCGTGCAAACGACATGCACTCTAGCAAAGACAAGATCCCACACTGAAGGAGAGAAAAAGGGCTGCCTAAGTATGGTCCCCAATCAGAGACAATGAAACCCCTTATGGTTTCTGAACAGGAAGCACCACATAAACAAATTACAGAGCTGAAGTGTTCTGATTTTTCTGAGATTAGGTGGCTTCGTTGCAAAACAGCCTAATCATACAAACAAACTACACCTGTGGGCTGGAGGAAGATTTATGGAATCTCCCAGAGTCCAAAAGTTTTCCTCTGTTTCTGAGAAAACCTCTTAACAGATCCCTAAAAAAGTTTTCTATGGATATAGCACTTAATTTTCCATATATACTGTAAACAGTTACAGTATAACCCACTGGGCACAGACATCAATTCAACATCTATTCCACGTTGGGTCAACGTAATTTCATTGAAATGATGCGGAAACATCGTTGATTCAATCAGTGTTTTCCCAGTGGCTACCCAATACCTACTTTTCTTGCTGACACAGCAACTTGATCATAACTCAAGAATGATTTCTCAAATATTAATTTCTACTTTACTCCATCTTCCAACAATTCCATGTGCATCTATTCATTCACCCATCAATTCACTCATATGTTAATTTACGTCCTGCTTTTTCTGTCGTTTCACTTAGTTACAGTGCAGTTCACTGTTTGTGAGTGTCTGCACAGTACCAGAAACCTCACTGTATCTGGTTATCTTACAATTGCTGCCCCCTAGTGAACCTCCTATCAGTCGAATGTTCTACAGTGGAGGACAGTTACTGAGGCCAGCTGCAGAGGCACACATAGCTGAGCCCAGTGGAGCTTTGCCAAACACAAAGGCTTTGACCTCCAATGGGGCTGGGGACAGACCAGATTATAAACATAATTTGTCAGCATTTTTTAAAACACAAGAAAACAAACATGATCAAATTAGGACTTTTTGTAATGTCAAGCAGACCCATGAACCCTAAGTACGAGGCACCATTAAATCATCCATGAGAAATCATTTTGGAGACATGGTCTTTCCCACTGGGATGAGCATTCCTGTCTCCCCCACAACCAAGAGTGTTTGCGTGGATAGTCATCTATCTCTCTGTTTGCATGGCTCTTGTTACCAGCGAGGGGCCGAAGGTGACGGGGGTTGGAGGAGATGGCCTGAGTGAGTCAAGGTTTGGCCCAGTGTGCCCATTTCATGGGCAAATGAGGGATCACTCCTCTGTGTGGTGAAAGATGATAGCACAGACGGGGTGCTTGTTGCTCGGTGGGACAGTGGAGGCAGACAATAGTGGTGCTTCCAGAACTGACAGCGCCTGACTGGGCCCTTTTTAACTGGCGGCAGGAGAACAGGAGATCACAGTATCAAATAGCCAAACAAAGAAAAGATTGATGATAGTATCATGGCTATGTACAGCGAGTTTACAAACATTAAGAACACCTGCTCTTTCAATGATATAGACTGACCAGGTGAATCCAGGTGAAACCTATGATCCCTTATTGGTGTCACTTGTTAAATCCACTTCAATCAGTGTAGATGAAGGAGAGGAGACAGGTTAAAGAAGGATATTTAAGCCTTGAGACAATTGAGACATGGATTGTGTGCGTGTGCCATTCAGCGGGTCAATTGGCAAGACAAAACAATTAAGCGCTTTCGAATGGGTACGAGTGTAGGCGCTAGGCACACCGATTTGTGTCAAGAACTGCAACGCTGCTGGGTTTTTCATATTCAATAGTTTCCTGTGTGTATCAAGAATGGTCCACCACCCATAGGACATCCAGCCAATTTGACACAACTGTGAGAAGCGTTAGAGTCAACATGGGCCAGCATCCCTGTGGAACGCTTTCGACATCTTGTAGAATCCATACCCGGATAAATTGAGGCTGTTCTGAGGATAAAAGGGCAACTCAATATCAGTAAAGTGTTCCTAATGTTTGGTATACTCAGTGTAGAATAAAATAAGGTTAAACCTACTGCAGTTAATCTACTTCATGCATTCTCTCAGAGGCATGCTTGGTTCATTAATACATTTACTTACAGACCTGGCAATGACCATAGGCAGGGGTTAAGTCTGTTTCACCTCCTTGAATGGACAGGGATTTTCAAAATACAACGTGCTTATAGTATTTTTTAGATACAGTAAATTCATGTGACCTTTAATTCACTTTAAATAAATGAACGGAAGAGTTCTTACACCAGAGAGCTCAGGAGAGACATCTCTGACATCTCTACCTGCCCTGAAGCTTCTTCTCTGTATGTTATGAGTGAAAACTATAATAGTTACAGAGCAGGAATATAAAGTTTACTGTACACAAAGCCCTTTGCTACATTTCCTATTGCCTGCGGGTGTGTGCGTGCTCCGGGCGCCTAGGTACCATGGGGGCTCTGTGGATCTCTGACCCTAGGGAAGTAGCGAGGAGGCTGGGCCTTGCAGCCTGGATCAGGGCCTGTTCTGTTCTGATCTGTACCACCTGTCCTTGTGATTGTGATTGTCTCCACCCCCCTCCAGGTGTTGCCCATCTTCCCCATTAACCCCTGTGTATTTATACCTGTGTTTGTCTGTTGCCAGTTCATCTTGTTTGTTAAGTCAACCAGCGGGTTGGCTCAGCTCCTGCTTTTTCCCCCCAGTCGCTCTTTTGCGCCCTCCTGGTTTTGACCCTTGCCTGTCCCGACTCTGAGCCCGCCTGCTTGACCACTCTGCCTGAGCCTGCCTTCAGTCCTGTACCTTTGCCCCACCACTCTGGATTATCGACCCCTGCCTGCCTTGACCTGCCTGCCTTCCCACGGCAGATAAACATCAGGCTCAATTACTATTGTGTTTATGTATACTTAGATGGTATCTGCCTCCTTGAGAGGAAACATTCTGTATTATTGCAGCACTATAGATGTCAGTTGGATTGACATCCTGAACTACCCCTCTTCCTTCCACAGTGGGAGCACTGCAGTATATAGATACCAGATTTTTACATTTACCAGACTACCAGTACATCATAAAACAGTTCCCCTTTTCACTTCTATCGTCAGATACAATACAGTCTAAGACACTTGGGGAAGTGAAACCTTTTGATCGCTACTTGTCCTCATTAAGGACATTTTCACGCTTGCTTTATCTCAGAGGATGAGCAATTGAACGCTGGATTCCCCACGAGAGCTATGATTTGCAAGAGGCCTTCAACCCACTTCCTGTCTGTTGGTTTGTTGGCAGGAACTCAGGTGACTCATCGTATCCGGCCTGACAGGTCTTCTCTTTGCATTCTGAGTGGGCTGTGTGTCATGAGTTACAGAGAATCAGTGACAGGAGGAGCTGACCCACTGTCGCTGTCTCTCTCTGTGTGTCTTTTTCTCTGTGTGACAATAGTAATCGATGTAGGAACTGAGATCAGGAACAAATACAATAGCCAATTCTCTCTGCTTAAAAGTCAGTTTTCCCACGCTAGTGGCGCTTTCAAGTGTAACTCAATATTAACTTATTCATTTTGCTTTGTAATATTATCAACACACTACATAATAACAGTGTATGCACTCATGCCAGTCTGAGATCTTGCTATCTGTGCTATGTCTACGCAGGGCATGGATGCGCCTAACAGGGGAGACACACGAGCGGTGACAAGGACCAGGAATGTCAGCAGCGCTGGGCTGGGTCGTCTTCAGAGGGGAGCTGGACATGGAGATGAAACAGCTGCAAGGGAAGACTTCATTAGTTTGAACTACAGGAAAAGGAGGTTTGAGTACACCCCCATTCTCATCGATGGTGCTGTAGTGGAGCAGGTTGAGAGCTTCAAGTTCCTTGATGTCCACATCAACAACAAACTATCATGGTCCAAACACACCAAGACAGTCATGAAGAGGGCACGACAAAGCCTATTCCCCCTCAGGAGACTGAAAATTTGGACCATTTGGCATGGGCTTTCAGATCCTCAAAGTTATACAGCTGCACCTTCAATTGCATCCTGACTGGTTGCATCACGACCTGGTATGGCAACTGCTTGGCCTCTGACCGCAAGGCACAGCAGAGAGTAGGGTAGTGTTAAGGAGTCTTTTGGACCTAGACTTGGCACTCCGGTACCGCTTGCCATGTGGTAGCAGAGAGAACAGTCTATGACTAGAGTGGCTGGAGTCTTTGACAGTACATCACTGGGAGCAAGCTTCCTGCCATCCAGGACCTCTATGCCAGGCGGTGTCAGAGGAAGGGCCTAAAATTTGTCAAAGACTCCAGTCACCCTAGTCATAGACTGGTCTCTCTGCTACCGCATGGCAAGCGGTACCGGAGCACCAAGTCTAGGTCCAAAAGACTTCCTAACAACTTCTACCCCCAAGCCATTAGACTCCTTAACAGCTAATCAAATGGCTACCCAGCCTATTTGCATTGCCCCTCCCCATACACTTTTACGCTGCTGCTACTCTCTGTTTATTATCTATGCATAGTCACTTTAACTCTACCTACATGTACATATTACCTCAATTACCTCAACCAACCGGTGCCCCCGCACATTGACTCTGTACTGGTACCCCCGTATATAGTCTCTCTATTGTTATTTTATTGCTGCTCTTTAATTATTTGTTACTTTAATTTTAAATGTTTACTTATCTATTTTTAACTTAACACTTATTTTTCTTAAAATGAATTGTTGGTTAAGGGCTTGTATGTAAGCATTTCACTATAAGGTTTGATTTGATTTGTCTTTCTCAAGGCATTGTGGGGGAACTTGATCAGTGTATCCATTGTAACTAAGGCCAGAAGGCTCTAGGTCGTTCTCTCAGGTCTTTCTGTATCAAATCAAATCAAATTTTGTCACATACACATGGTTAGCAGATGTTAATGCGAGTGTAGCGAAATGCTTGTAAATCTAGAACACCTTTATATACTGCAGTTAACAGGGCAGTGAATATTGCTGCCTAGTGCTCAACCAGGAAAGCCAAGGAGATGGATCTTGTGTGTTTCCCTCCCTACTGGCAGTTCGTCAAGTGAAGTTCAAGGCCATGTGTCTTATCAGCTGTAAGAAGCATAGACCATCCCCCTTGACCTGACTCACTACAGGCATAGGGAAATAGCATCACTCTATTGTCAACAATGATTTATCTACAGTATATGCTATTGGGTTGACACTGTGCTCACTGAAGGGGGAAGGTATAGGGGGTGTTTCTTGACATACATTTTCTTGCCAACCACCCACAGCGACAGTCTATCATTCTAAGTCAAGGGGGGATACCAATCCTCTGGGAGAAGGAGAGAAGGCTATACAGAACAAAAACAAAAGACAAAAATGCTTAAGAGCCATGCCTGGTTTTTAATCCCGAGGTGATAGGTACTTTGGTTCAAAGGTCACAGTGCAGGAAGTGTTGGGATTTTCTCAGTGGCGTTACGATGTCAGCAGCCAAGGACAGCAGGCCGCACGGAACTGGGCCTCTGTTTCAGAGGATGGATAAATGTCATCTGCCCTCAACCTCCCTATCACCTAACGGTATTGCAAAATCACTGCAACGTTGTGACAATGTTGCTCTTTGTTCATTATGAGGCATGAGGCAAGTTGAAGCAAGCATACTGTGTAACACTGAAAATGTATAAATCCTATTTAATTCCGATTATTTTCTGTATAGGTCTACGTTACATTTCAACTATATGGGCTACCATCTGTTTTGACCACACACACTGCAAAAGCAGGCATTCCTGTGGGCTGTCCTCTGATCAGTTCTGGCAGACGCTCTGATTCCAGAGTATTTCAGCAATGACATGCAGGCTGGGGAACACTTGTGACAGATATGAGGAAGATATGGTCTCTATTTTAGATAACCAATATATTGATGTTGAGTGCACAGAAAGGTTATGATACAGTTTTGTCATTTTCACTGTAAAAAGTCAATTTGAGCTGTCAAAGACTTGATTCAACGTGTTTATTTGATATGTTGATGTGCATTGATAGACTACATAAGGTTTCCCAAGTGTACCATGCCCTGTAGCCAAGATGTCATTGATGCATGCTAAATACACTAATTGTTCATAATCATTCTACCGCATATAGTGCATGTTTTCAGTAAGATAATTGTCAGCATCTAGCTAACAATGTGCTGCATTTCTAGGCAACAGTGGTTTAGTTTTTTACAAGGGATGAACAGCCAACTACATTAATGAGACGTTGTGGGACATTCTTGCCATGCGCCGCTCCCTGTAACCCAGTGCGCAGAATCATCACACTCCGCTGTCAGCGCAAGACATACTGACGGTATGGCGGCAGGATACAGCAGGAAGGATGCTTCTGTCGCCCGTGATGTGTCTTTCGCCAACAGAATGTGAATGGAATATCGACGGTAAAGGGAAAGGATACAGCAATAAAGGCCTGTCTCCGTGAACTCCGAGATGGCCAGGCTCGCCGACTACTTCGTGGTGGTCGGTTACGACCTCGATAAGAGAGGTGAGTTTTGGGCTAGCTATTTTCCTAAGTGCTAGCTAGCTAATACTGGCGTATTAGCCGCGGTTCAGCCCTGGTAAACATGGGGAGGCGGAGGAAAGGGAGGCGGGGACGGGCCGGGACAAAACGGCGTCCCACAGTTGTGGGGTGTCTTATCCGGCAGGGTACTGAACTACAAATCGCGGATGTCAAAGGCCTCTCGAGATTAGCCCGCCGTCTGGTGTCATTTCAAACCACGAGGAAAGAGTTCATTTTATTTTATGTCATGCATAATTTTCATAGTCATATCTAGCTAACTAATAACTTAAGTGAACTTGCAAGCAAATAAGCTTGGTAGAGGATACTTGTTAGCTTGCTAGCTAACGACATGTTTGGCGGCGTTGGAGTAGATTTCTAGCTAATATGGGTTTATTAAACCAACTTGTTATTTAACTAAAGCGAAACCATTTTCTGTCACCTCTCGCCAAGCTAACAGGAATTACCTAGTAAAGCAAACGTCACACATTCGTGTCGAGATCTTACATGATGCGGTCGAAATTATAAGGACTAACTGGTCATTCTGAGAAGCTTTCTGAGAAGCTTGCTTGATAAAAGCGTACTATTCTTGTGAACAACTAACGTATGGTTTAGAAATGGAAGTATTGTTGTTTTCTTTGTCTGTTTTTGTTTGTGGACTAACCTAGATGGCTTTGCCCCTCCCCAAGCCACTTGAACCGAGCCCCGTAGATGCTCAGTTTTCTTCCTGTTGTGTTTCGGACGCTGAGCGTTTGGGACCGTTATCTGACGCTCCCCCCGGTTTGTGCGGTGTCCTAGATCTGTGCGGTATAATGGCCTGTTCACCATGAAATATTAAAGCCGCCTTATCCGATGAATATATTAAGCTAGTTGGAAACTTGTAACGTATTTTATTTATAGAATGGATTCTGTTTATTACTTATTTAGATGGAGCATGCAGAAACATCGTAGCATGACAAGTTCTCAGCGTCTAAAATCAAGCAAGAACTGGCTTGTGTACTTATTTCTTTTGTTGGAAAGTTGAGGTTGGACAATGAACATTTTGATTTTCTTTGCATACATTTTAATGCATGTCTGTTTTGAAGGGGGACAATCCCTGCAAGGTTCAGCGGCAGGATGTTATAATGTGGACGTTGCACACTGCAGAATGTCTCTCCTTCCTGTATCTACCCTGCTGTTCTTGCTGCTGAATGCAGACTAGGCCTGTAAAGCATCTGGGAAGCAGACATTAAAAACCCCAAGCGCTGAGGCGATCAAGGAGGAACGAGGCCTCCGTACCCAATAAAAAAACAAGACTCAGGGATGATTTGTCTGTAGTTGAAACCCTTTTACAGCAGCCAAATGCATAATAAATACATGCATAGTAAATCACTTGCTGCAACATATGCATCTGACATTTTATTCTTTAAAGTATGCATTTTACTTTTCAACAACACCAGCTTATTTTAGTCTTACCCCCTGTTCCTGAACACTGACTCCATACTCATTACCTAAAGTGGCTACCCACTCTTCTGCAATCAGATCGATACTACAATTTGATACTCTTTATTCTGTTAGGCTGATGCATGCTCCCAGGGGCAATGACATTGTCTTCTGACATCATTCTCACATGCCAGAGAGAGCTTGGTGCTCCCTGACATTTTGACAGAGCTGCAGCCTGCCTGTCCTGAATGCACAGGTGTGGAGGTGTTGCTTCATCTGTGTTTTGACTGACGTGCACACACACACAGGCCTGGAATGTTTCACAACTGCTGACTAACAGTTTGGGGGTGTGAGCTCATCTGTGTTTCTGTAAGTTTATTCCACAGACTTGAGTTGTTGAAACATCACTGTATTTCTAGAGAAGATGCTTCCTGGGTGATTACATCATCAACATAATATTCAGTGATGGAGAAAAGCTTTTACCTGCAAACACCCATCCTTTACTTGTATGTGACCACGCTTAGAATTAGAGTCGACAGTGTACAATGTAAAGCATTCATCAGTTGAATTATTTGAAGAGGATATCCAGAGGAACAAAACCTCTCTGCACCCAGTGGGGCAGGCTTTGCTACTGTACTGTTTGCAGTCAATGTTGTGGTTGTAGGGCACGTCCCTGCCTTAATGACTGCTGCCTGCAGCTCCCATTCACACCCTCCATTAGTCACTAAGGTGTCAGGTTGCCTGATAATTGTGCTCAACCCAAACTCTCATCGATCAGATAGACTTCACATGGGGAGCCAAGATGGCCGGTCTGTGGCCAGGGTGTGGTCAGCCTGACTGGTGTTTCTTGTGTAGCTCTGTTTTGACTGCTGTCTCCCCTTTTGTGCTGAGAACACTGTGGCGAATCAAATGCTCCGTTCGCGGTGCTCCCGGCCCAAACAGGAAATAGGAGAGCGGACCCTTGGGAGACGTGTTGAGAGCGAGAATCCAGATTGTCCCTCTGTGTGTTTTGTGTTCTATGAAAACTGGGAGAATGGGGGTGGAGGGGGTGTGTGTGTGTTCTCATGTGGGTGGGGAGTTGTCGTTAATTTTGTAGAAGCCAATGGCCTCATTTCATGATCAGCCGCAACACACACTGCTCTCCGTTCTGACCCCTTCTTTTCTACCTCCCTCCCAGGCAGCTGGAGGAGTGTTACTGTTTGTGTATGCAGAAGTGGGGGACTAGACAGAATGCACAGCAGTTGTTTTTCACCCAGGAGTGACAGCTCTGGCATTGTGAGAGAGTCTGGACCAGAGCTCAGCACTGTGCCTCTGCTCCCTTTTTACAAGAGCTAGAGGTAAACAGATCTATATAGAGAAGCATGAAGAATGCCACCTACTGTAATGTTGTGTCCAATTCATTATAATACGAAATACCTATTAGCGATAGGTGAGCAGCATTCTTGTCATTGACATACAGGAGATTCACCCACTGCTTCTTTAGGTCAGGTGCATAGATATTAGAGGTCAACCGATTAATCGGAATGGCCGATTTCAAGTTTTCATAATCGGAAATCTGTATTTTTGGGCGCCGATTTGCCATTTTAATTAAATTGTATACCTTTATTTAACTAGGCAAGTTAAGAACACATTCTTATTTTCAATGACAGCCCAGGAATGGTGGGTTAACTGCCTCGTTCAGGGGCAGAACAACAGATTTTCACATTGTCAGCTCGGGGATACAATCTTGCAACATTACAGTTAACTAGTCCAACGCAATATCTACCTGTCTCTCTCTCGTTGCACTCCACAAGGAGACTGCCTGTTATGTGAATGCAGTAAGCCAAGGTAAGTTGCTAGCTAGCATTAAACTTATCTTATAAAAAAATCAATCAATCATAATCACTAGTTAACTACACATGGTTGATGATATTACTAGATATTATCTAGCGTGTCCTGCGTTGCATATAATCTGACTGAGCATACAAGTATCAAAGTATCTGACTGAGTGGTGGTAGGCAGAAGCAGGCGCGTAAACATGAATTCAAACAGCACTTTTGTACGTTTTGCCAGCAGCTCTTCGTTGTGCGTCAAGCATTGCGCTGTTTATGACTTCAAGCCTATCAACTCCCGAGATGAGGTTGGTGTAACCGAAGTGAAATGGCTAGCTAGTTAGCGCGCGCTAATAGCGTTTCAAACGTCACTCACTCTGAGCCTTCTAGTAGTTGTTCCCTTTGCTCTGCATGGGTAACGCTGCTTCGATGGTGGCTGTTGTCGTTGTGTTGCTGGTTCGAGCCCAGGGAGGAGAGGGACGGAAGCTATACTGTTACACTGGCAATACTAAAGTGCCTATAAGAACATCCAATAGTCAAAGGTTAATGAAATACAAATGGTATAGAGAGAAATAGTCCTATAATTCCTATAATAACTACAACCTAAAAATTCTTACCTGGGAATATTGAAGACTCATGTTAAAAGGAACCACCAGCTTTCATATGTTCTCATGTTCTGAGCAAGGAACTGAAACATTAGCTTTCTTACACGGCACATATTGCACTTTTACTTTCTTCTCCAACACGGTTTTTGCATTATTTAAACCAAATTGAACATGTTTCATTATTTACTTCAGGCTAAATTTATTTTATTGATGTATTATATTAAGTTAAAATAAGTGTTCATTCAGTATTGTTGTAATTGTCATTATTACAAATAAATAAATAAAAATCAGCCGATTTTAATCGGTATCGGCCTTTTTGGTCCTCCAATAATCGGTATCGGCGTTGAAAAATCATCGGTCGACCTCTAATAGATATGCCTACGTTTTGCTGGACAATTTGAATCTGCTTTACATTTGAAGAGCGCCAGAGTGAGACTGAAACACCACAACAACCAATGCAGCGGAAAAGGACACGAGCGAGGGAGAAGGCGAGAGCTTGCCAGCACTCCTCTCTTCTCGATCTGTGGGCTACCACTTCCTCCCTGGTTCCAGAGCAGGCCAGGCTGCAGCCACTCAGTACCTCCAGAAATAGACCTCACAATCTGTCTTTCATAGGGGACGGGGGTGCTGCTGGAAGGGGGACAGAGCTGTGAGTGTGGTGTGTGTGTCGGAATGTTTCTACCATGGGACTCGTCATGCCATGGTAACGTTACCGTCTCCGTGTCTGTTAGGCTGTAAACAGACACTGCTTGTCTCCGTGTGGAGCTACACTGAATACTGGCTGGTCTGGTCTCTCTCAGGGCTTGCGCCGGATACTTCTCTCCCTGCAGACATGATGTGACTCTGGTCCCTGCTCTGACCTGGATGTAAGCCTACTGCTCTTATAGTGAGGGACTTTTGTTTATGTCCCTGCCCCAGCCCAGGGCTGTGTGTGCGTGTGGCTGTTTCATTGCCGTCTGTCTGCTGTAATGAATGCTCCTTATTCAGGAGGCAGACGAGTGCCCCAGGGCCCTGCAGCCTGCCCTCAGTGACCCACTTCTAGAAGCTAGTGATGGGGATAAAAATTGATACAGTTACATATCGGGATATTATTTTACGATGCATCTTATTGTTTTGTAAATATCATTTGTGTGATAGTAGGCTCCAATACTAAAGTATTTTTTCCTTCATGGCTTGTACTCAATCTTCATTTTAATTAGGGAGACAATCATGAGAATCGCAATACATATTGTATTGGCACCTAAATATCGTGATAATATTCTATTGTGAGGTCCCTGGCAATTCCCAGCCCTGCTTTGCTTTGATGGTCTTCCATGGAATTTTGAGAATTTATCCCCCTCACCCTTTTCCTCCTGCTGTTACCCCTCAGGGCAGGACTGGGGCAATCCTGTTCCCAGTCAGCCTGGGATTAGAGGAGTAATTGTTCCAATCCCCCCCAGGGTATATCAGCGGTGGGACTAGATTATCTATGATCAAGACCACCTCCCCTTCATCATCGCCATCAAAGAAAGGAATTATAATCTGGTGTCCCATTGTGTTTCGCCCAGTCCCGCACACATCATCTGATTGGTTGAAAGGGACAGGAAGCAATACTGATTGGTCCTGGGCCGGAAAAAGTTGCTCCTGATTGGATGGTTATTTATTTCAAGTGAATGGAAGTAAAAAAAAATATATATATATATATTAGAATTTGTATATTTAAAATGTATTTTTTTTTTTTTTAAATACAGTTGTCAACCCCACTCCCTCCCCTCTCTCAGGGAAAGCTGTTTGATTTCTGTGTTCCAGATTATTGCTGTGTGTTGTTCACCCCACCAACCTGGTTGTTTTTGGTATGCACCTGTCCTTGTAGGTCACTCCAGATAAGATTGTTTGTTAATATGCAAATGTCTGTGTTCCTCAAAGTGTGGTCCACTGGCTCTTTTCTCTTTGTCTCTGTACCTGTCTGTCTACTAGGCAGTTTTTTCTATTAGCGCCGGCCGGCGGCTAATCAGCCGGTTACAGACGCATTTTCAGCCACCTACTTTTTCAACTTCATTGTCAGTGTCCCCAGAATTTCTTGAAAAACACATTGCTACTCTTCTGTCACCTGATGACCGATCTGCACCAAACATGATATGTGGCATCTATCGACAAAGGTCTCACCGAGAGACCTTTGTCTCTAAAGCGTCTTGCCTTTGTAATTTGGTAAATAACAAATCTCTATGATTGCCCCAAAGGGGAACGCTGCATCATTCGTGGGGGACGACCTGTTCACTGTTGCCTTTGTATTAGTAGGCTACTTTTCATTTAAGTTTCAATTGGCTAGTCCATCAAGCCATCTGCTAGAATGAAGTCACAAAGTGGGCTATGACAGGGAAATGCAGTCTGTTTTCTCTCTCGCCTCCCGGTACAATTTGTGTGCATTGTTTGGTTGTAGTCAAATTTCTTCACACAGGGGAGGGAGAGCGCATGATGCTCGTGAATTTGCACATCCCCATGTAATGTAAGTGGTAACGATGAGTCAACCCAATTAGCCAAATTATTGTTTTCTGGCACATTAATTATCGATCACATTTCACATAGCCAGCTATGCGGAGTCAGAATCTAATTTTATTTGTCACATGCGCCGAATATCAAATCAAATTTTATTTGTCACATACACATGGTTAGCAGATGTTAATGCGAGTGTAGCGAAATGCTTGTGGTATCGGCTAATGTTTACTTAAGAGCCCTTTCCCAACAATGCAGAGTTAAAAATAACAATTAGCTAAATAAAAAAAGGAAATTGTAACACAATGAAATCACAATAACGAGGCTATATACAAGGAGTACTGGTGCAAGGGTACCAGGTAGCTGATGTAATATGTACATGTAGGTAGGTGTAAAAGGGACTAGGCAATCAGGCTACATAATAAACTGAGTAGCAGCGTGTGTGTGTGTGTGTAGTCCAGTGAGTGTGCTTAGAGCCAGTGCAAGAGAGTCGGTGCAGAAAAAAGGGGGTCAATGCAAATAGTCTAGGTAGCCATTTGATGAACTGTTCAGCACTCTTATGGCTTGGGGGTAGAAGCAGTTCAGGACCCTTTTGGTCCTAGACAGTCTGACTTGGGTGGCTGGAGTCTGACAATTTTTAGAGCCTTCCTCTGATACTGCCTGTTATAGAATTCCGGCGTTAAATCGGAATTTAACCATATGTATTGAACAATTATTTTGGCCAAGTTTATGCCCAACTTTATCGTAACAGAATTCATCAGTGATTTGTATTTCCTGCAACTTTTTGAAGGGCAAACGAGAATGCCACTGTCTGTGTATGGGTGTTACCACTTTCTGTAGCCGTTGTCTTCTGGCAGATGGAAAGGCTTTCCCAAAAAACCTTCTCAATTAAATGTTAACTAAAAAGTAGGCTATGGCTTAACTGTCAAAATATCATGATTATTTTCATCAATCCAGTGGGTATTTGGTTTGCAAACTTCCGTCCAATGTGTGTTACAAAAACGTAGCTGAACAGCCTCTTGCTAGGTGCACACTTGAATTAAAGTGTAATTACACCTAAAAATCATTTCTCCGATTTTTCACCGACCTCAATTGGTCTCCTGTTGGACTTGCATCACATTCTGTGGTTTTTCTATTAAAGTGTGATTTTGATAGGCATCCTACAGCGATTTAAAAAATAAAAATAAAATAAAAAAACAACCAAAAAACCCAACTATTTTAATGTTGAAAAGCGATACCCCAATTCTAAATATAGTAATGTACACACAGTAAAGGGTAAAATAATGTTTTGAGCAAAAGTTCATGGAGTAGGGCATTCAAGGAGTTGGTCTGGTGAAAGTTGTGATGTCATCAGCCTCCTGCCTTGATTGTGGAACATTATAGGAACAAAAGAGGAAAGGCCCACCCCCACCACTTGTGCTATGTCATAACTTACCTGGACCACCTATTGAGATGTGCCTTTTTAAGTGAATCTGGTGTTTTAAATGAGACTGAAGTGACATTGGCTTGAATCTAATCAAATCAAACTTTATTTATCATATGTGCCGAATACAACAAGTGTAGACTACCGTTAAATGCTTACTTACAAGCCCTTAACCCACAGTGCAGTTCAAGAAGAGTTAAGAAAATATTTACCAAGTGGACTAAAATAAAAAGTAACACGATAAGAACTACAATAACGATGCTATATACAGGGGGGTACTGGTACAGGTTAGTTAAGGTAATTTGTACATGTAGGTGGGGGTGAAGTGAATACGCATAGATAACAAACAGCGAGTAGCAGCAGTGTACAGAAGGGAGGGTGTGTCAATGTAAATTGTCTGGTGTCAATTTTACTAATTGTTCAGCAGTCTAGTGGCTTAGGTGTAGACTTGGCGCTCCGGTACCAATTGTCGTGCGGTAGCAGGGAAAACTGTCTATGACTTGCGTGACTGGAGTCTCTGACAATTTTATGGACTTTCCTCTGACACCGCCTATTATATATGTCCTGGATGGCTGGAAGCTTGGACCCAGTGATGTACTGGGCCGTTTGCACTACCCTCTGTAGTGCCTTACGGTCAGATGCAGAGCAGTTGCCATACCAGGCAGTGACGCAACCAGTCAGGATGTTCTCGATGGAGCAGCTGTAGAAAGAACCTTTAGAGGATCTTGTGACCCATGCCAAATCTTTTCATCTAGATTGTGCCTTTTTAGATTTCGAGACAATTGACTAATAACAAATAGTCTTTCACTTCTCCCATTGACTTCCCAAATCCCGGCCGGTCTGCTTGGTCTGTTTCGCAAGCGTTCCCGGAAGTCTCGCGTTGTTGCGCCTCTGGGTTTAGAAACTCTATGGCTATATCATCAACTGCCTCTCCTATGTCGGCCAGCTGAAGAGCAAATGTAACAGCGTGACATTTTGACACCTTGGAGATAGACTCCTAAGTTCTGGGTGTGATGGATGGTGTGGGGTTAGGACGATACTTTTAGATGGGATAGCTACTAGGATAGCTACTAGGATGGCCATGGGAGGTAGACACTAGTACCTGGGGAGCTGGTTAAGGGGAAGACGGGCATAGGGGAAGCGATAGTGATGGAGGAAAAAAATCGATAGTTACATATCGCAATATTGTTATGGATGCCATATCGTGCCCTTGGTCACCACAAACGACTTCACATCGTAGATCTTAATACAATAGAATAGTGAGAATTGCAATCCATATCGTATTGGCACCTATTTAGTGATAATATCGTATTGTGAGGTCCCTGGCAATTCCCAGCCCTAGTGAGTGAATCTACTATCCCTCAGTTTACTTGCTCTAAGTGAAGTGTTGGGAGAGGGTTTTGATAAGTTTGATTGCTGTAAATCTATTGTTTTAATTTCCTGAGCTACCCACCCCTGTCCCACTCAGAGGAGATCATTGGGAGACTACTGCATGGTCAGGCCTTCTGTCTGTTGTGGTCCATCTCCATGGTCAATGCCCTGTGTAACAGCTCTCCTCATAGTCTCTCTGTTAAGATGTTCTTGTTTTTTAAATTTACAGATAGCCAGGGGCACACTCCAACACTCATTTACAAATCGCACCAACAAATATTCAAATGTATTAAACTTCAAAGAGAGATTGAACAACCCTCTCGTCACTTTTTCAAAATACCTCGGTATAGAGTGTCTATGTACGGTATACCGCCCTAGCCTAGTTGATGATCCCTGCTCTAGAAGTCATTGACCACTACAGGCCTCAAAAGTAGGATATTCTATTAGCATAGCATTGCGCTAACATGCTGAAGAGTGCCACTGATTAAAGTTGGAGATATTTGGATCCTTTCCCCCTAGTCTGTCTGCATACAGCTGTGATGTGAATGTGATAGGTGACAAACTACTTAACTAGAGTTGCCAACATAACAGACTGTGTGCTATCTGGCCAAGAGTGTGAGTAGTGCAATGTGTGTGTGTGTCATGCTCCACAAGGAATGTGATGCTTATGAACTGTTGTTAGATCAGTTCTCCTTGATCCCTTAACCTGACCCTGTCCAAGATAAGTTAAAGCCAAAACACTCTTTCTAGACCAGGGCTCTAAGGGCTTTGAGACAGGGCGGGAAGATACTGTAGGCTGTTGTATATGCATACCGGTAATGTAGAAAAGACAGGGGCTCAAATGGAGAAGTCTGATACAGAACAGGCACTTAGTTGTCAGACCTTTTTTCTAATATCAAACTAATTTCACAGTGCTAAGATTCACTGGAAAGTTCACCCGTGTGTGTGTGGTCATGGCCAGAAAGTAGTAGAGTAGGAGGAGAAGACCTCTGAGACGAGCGCAAAGGAAGTGAGTTATGTTTATCAGTCGACCATATTTGGAAGTGAATAGTGTCCTTGACTGTTTTGCTGCAAAACAAAAAGGGAAATGTTAAAGCGAAGACTTGTTGGTCACATCTCTCTTGTCTGAATGGTACCATATTCTCTATGTAGTGCACTGCTTTTTGACCAGGACGTGCATTTCGGGTAGCCTACATAGGGTGCCATTTGGGACACAGCCTCTCTCTCAGAATTTAGTATTTCCTCTCCTTGAAAGCCTGCATTTTTGTTTGGAGGGGGGGTGTAAGTTTAGCAGGAAGGATGTGAGTTTGAGTTTTTTTTTTGTTGCACAAAGAAAATGACCCTCACGGTCACCATGGCGAGGTTAACCATGGCGATGGCGGTTTCCCCCTTCTGGTCTGTCTGCAAGCCAGTGTTGGTTGCTACTGGAGATCACTTTAAATGGATTGGGTTTATCTTTCTTTGCATAGTGAAGTTTTTTCCCTGGTGTCTTCTATTTCCAAATTCAGAAAATGACAAAATTTAGAGATTTGGATCCTATTGATTTATTTATTGCCATACTCTCCAGTGACCAGTCACATTGTGCATCCCACCCAATGTCTGAACCAAGTAGAGGCCTGGGTCTGGGCCTGCACTGCTGCTTTTCATCAGAGAGAGTGACTCACCCGCACCCTCATTCGTATTACACCGCTGGCTGGCTGGCTCACACGTTAAAGAGAGAGGACTGTGTCAGAGTGGGTGTGGTGATGGGCTTGAAAATTATATAATTTTGTGTTATGTGTTTTGAGTAGGTTTATGGCCTGTATACTGTGTGCGAGGGAGAAAGAGTGAGTTGTGCGTCGGGCCTGTAATGGATCCACTTTTCCAGCCATGTGTGGTTTGGCCTCAGGAGCCTGAAAAATGCAGAGCTGCACAGTGCAGTAACCATGGCACGCTAACCTTGTTGGTGTCCTGACGTCTTTTTTTTATCAGGTAGAAACATACTTGATCATGTTGGAACTATGAAGATTAGATCAAGATAATGACCTATGTGCAAAGGATAAGTGATGTATTGTGATGGCAGGTCCCAGAGCAGCTCCCCTCGTCACCATGCAGACACACACACACTGTCTGCTAATTTATCCTGCGAGTTGCAGTAACCATGGTAACCAGCTGTCACGTCATGGTGGTTTGGAGACGAAAGCAAGAAGTTGTGGTTGTGGTCTGTTCTGATGCCAAGAACACAACACACACACAGGGCTGTTATCAGCCTGCCTTCAAATCTAATTGGTCACACACATTTTGTAGATGTTATTGTGGGTGTAGCGAAATGGTTATGTTCCTAGCTCCTATGGTGCAGTAATACCCTTGACTGTCCATCCAAGACCAGTTGATAATTTTCAGTCTACAGCCAGTCACTATTCCAACTGCCTATCCTCCAAGATGGGCTCCCGAGTGGCGCAGCAGTCTAATGCACTGCATCTCAGGTTTGACTCCAGGCTGTATCACAACCGGCCGTGATTGGGAGTACTATAGGGCGGCCCACAATTGGCTGGGTTTGGCCTAGAGGTCGACTGATTATGATTTTTCAACGCCGATACCGATTATTGGGGGACAAAAAGGCCGATACTAATTAATTGGCCGTTAAAAAAAAAAAAGTGTGTATGTATGTATATACACATTTTAAAAATTATGACATTGCAACAATACTGAATGAACAATGAACATTTTTTATTTTAACTTAACTTACATATGGGCTTTTGGATGGGTGTTCTTAAGGTGATTCCACAGGTTGGTGGTATGTTTTGATTTAGCCGTTGCTGACCCCATGCTTACATCTTTATCACAAATAAGACACCTTGCTTTCCCTGGTGCCAATTCCATGTCATTGTTCTACACTGGTGCTCTGCTTTTCTCTGCCATCTGTAAAACACACACACAGCTCTTAAGGGACAATGAAACTGAAGTCTGCTTAGGAGACACATACTCTCAACTGTTTGAATAAAAATAGTTTAAGTTACCTGTGATGAATATATGCAGGAAATCCTATTTTAATAATGGACATGGTAAGAATTGGGGCGGCAGTGTAGCCTAGTGGTTAGAGCGTTGGACTAGAAACCGGAAGGTTGCGACCCCCGAGCTGACAAGGTACAAATCTGTCGTTCTGCCCCTGAACAGGCAGTAAACCCACTGTTCCCAGGCCGCCATTGAAAATAAGAATTCTTAATTTTGCCTGGTTAAATAAAGGTAAAATAAAAATTAAAAAAAGATTTGACTACCAAAGTGCGAGTCATAATTCCCATGACACCTTCTAGCAAAATCTGAAAAGCGGTTCTGTCATTCATTTATTGCATAGGATATTTTTTAGATTCACTTAAAATAAGGTCTGTTTTGTGTAGGCTTACACCACCTTGCCTTTTTTTTTATAACTGTGTAGATATCCATAGGACAAGGTAACGCGAAGATCATTTTTGTAGAGTGGATTTATGAAAATATTTTGACAAACGTTACCTTATTCTAGTGAGATTTACACGGGTATCAAAACGGCGAGGCGGTTTAAGCCTGCACGAAACACAGATCTTATTTGAAGTAGATCAAGACATTCTGTATGGAAGACATGAATGGTAAAATAACAAAGGAACCCCTTTCAAGTTCAGCCGCAAGTTATTAAAGGAATTATAACGCGTCGACTATTTCTCTCTAAACCATATACCTTTAACTATTACGAGCCTGCTGCTGTCTACCACCCCTCAGTCAGACTGCTCTATCAAATATCAAATCATAGACTTAACTATAATAAACACACAGAAATACGAGCCTTCGGTCAAATCTGGAAACTATCACCTCAAAACGTTTATTCCGTTCCATATTTTATCTAATGGGTGGCATCTATGAGTCTAAATATTCCTGTTACATTGCCCAACCTTCAATGTTATGTCATAATTACTTAAAATCCGGGCAAATTAGTTCGCAAAGAACCAGGCGGCCCAAACTGTTGCATATACACTGCGTGCAATGAACGCAAGAGAAGTGACACAATTTCACCTGGTTATTATTGCCTGCTAACCTGGATTTCTTTTAGCTAAATATGCAGGTTTAAAAATATATAATTGTGTATTGATTTTAAGAAAGGCATTGATGATTGATTGTTTTCTTTTTACCTTTATTTAACCAGGCAAGTCAGTTCTTTCATTTTTTCACATTCTTATTTTCAATGACGGCCTAGGAACAGTGGGTTAACTGCCTGTTCAGGGGCAGAATGACAGATTTGTACCTTGTCAGCTCGGGGGTTTGAACTCACAACCTTTAGGTTACTAGTCCAACGCTCTAACCACTAGGCTACCCTGCCGCCCCATATAAGATAAGTTTAATGCTAGCTAGCAACTTACCTTGGCTTACTGCATTCGCGTAACAGGCAGCTCCTCGTGAAGTGCAATGTAATCAGGTGTTTGAGCATTGGACTAGTTAACTGTAAGGATCCCCTGAGCTGACAAGGTACAAATCTGTTGTTCTGCCTCGTTCCTAGGCCGTCATTGAAAATAAGAATGTGTTCTTAACTGACTTGCCTAGTTAAATAAATATTAAATAAAGGTGTAAAAAAGAAAGACATTTGGTAAAATCGGCGCCCAAAAATACAGATTTCCGATTGTTATGAAAACTTGATATCGGCCCTAATTAATCGGCCATTCTGGTTAATCGGTCGACCTCTAGTTTGGCCATTGTAGGCCGTCATTGTACATAAGAGATTGTTCTTAACTGACTTGCCTAGTTAAATAAAACATAAAAAGATCACCCTGTTTCAGTCACTGGCTCTATGGTCATTTTAAGGCAGGGTTTCCCAAACTCAGTCCAAGCCCCCCCCTAGGGCTAAAACCAAAACCTGCACTTGGGGGGGCGGGCAGGAAGCAGGCCCGAGTTTGGAGAAACCCTGATCTAAGGCCCCCCATCTCAGCAAGTTGTCAGCATAGGACCCCTCCCCCACTTCAACTCTGACCCTGCGTCACCGGTTTCTTACCTCTCACCTTTCTCCACCTACAGTGGGGAGAACAAGTATTTGATACACTGCCGATTTTTGCAGGTTTTCCTACTTACAAAGCATGTAGAGGTCAGTAATTTTTATCATAGGTACACTTCAACTGTGAGAATCACATTATGATTTTTAAGTAATTAATTTGCATTTTATTGCATGACATGAGTATTTGATACATCAGAAAAGCAGAACTTAATATTTGGTACAGAAACCTTTGTTTGCAATTAGAGATCATACGTTTTCCTGTAGTTCTTGACCAGGTTTGCACACACTGCAGCAGGGATTTTGGCCCGCTCCTCCATACAGACCTTCTCCAGATCCTTCAGGTTTCGGGGCTGTCGCTGGGCAATACGGACTTTCGGCTCCCTCCAAAGATTTTCTATTGGGTTCAGGTCTGCAGACTGGCTAGGCCACTCCAGGACCTTGAGATGCTTCCTACGGAGCCACTCATTAGTTGCCCTGGCTGTGTGTTTCGGGTCGTTGTCATGCTGGAAGACCCAGCCAGGACCCATCTTCAATGCTCTTACTGGGGGAAGAAGGTTGTTGGCCAAGATCTCGTGATACATGGCCCCATCCATCCTCCCCTCAATACGGTGCAGTAGTCCTGTCCCCTTTGCAGAAAAGCATCCCCAAAGAATTATGTTTTCACCTCTATGCTTCAAGGTTGGGATGGTGTTCTTGGGGTTGTACTCATCCTTCTTCTTCCCCCAAACACGGCGAGTGGAGTTTAGACCAAAAATATATATTTTTGTCTCATCAGACCACATGACCTTCTCCCATTCCTCCTCTGGATCATCCAGATGGTCATTGGCAAACTTCAGATGGGCCTGGACATGCGCTGGCTTGAGCAGGGGGACCTTGTGTGCGCTGCATGATTTTAATCCATGACGGCGTAGTGTGTTACTAATGGTTTTCTTTGAGACTGTGGTCCCAGCTCTCTTCAGGTCATTGACCAGGTCCTGCCATGTAGTTCTGGGCTGATCCCTCACCTTCCTCATGATCATTGATGCGCCACGAGGTGAGATCTTGCATGGAGCCCTAGACCGAGGGTGATTGACCGTCATCTTGAACTTCTTAAATTTTCTAATAATTGCGCCAACAGTTGTTGCCTTCTCACCAAGCTGCTTGCCTATTGTCCTCTAGCCCATCCCAACCTTGTGCAGGTCTACAATTTTATCCCTGATGTCCTTACACAGCTCTCTGGTCGTGGAGAGGTTGGAGTCTGTTTGAGTGTGTGGACAGGTGTCTTTTATACAGGTAATGAGTTCAAACAGGTGCAGTTAATACAGGTAATGAGTGGAGGGCGTCTTAAAGAAAATCTAACAGGTCTGTGAGAGCTGGAATTCTTAATGGTTGGTAGGTGATCAAATACTTATGTCATGCAATAAAATGCAAATTAATTACTTAAAAATCATACAATGTGATCTTCTGGATTTTTGTTTTAGATTCTGTCCCCTCTGAAGTGTATCAATGATA
The DNA here is from genome assembly GCF_036934945.1 of Oncorhynchus masou masou. Lineage (NCBI taxonomy): Eukaryota > Metazoa > Chordata > Actinopteri > Salmoniformes > Salmonidae > Oncorhynchus > Oncorhynchus masou. The sequence goes on from NC_088237.1 coordinate 17,887,576, forward strand.
AAAAATTACAGACCTCTACATGCTTTCTAAGTAGGAAAACCAGCAAAATCGGCAGTGTATCAAATACTTGTTCTCCCCACTGTATCTACCCCACTCCCATCCTCGCTTTCTCCACCTCCAGTAGTTTTTACCCAACAGCAGGTCCTGCTGATAGTAGCGTGTCTGACATTCCCTCACGCTGCCCGGCTCAGTTCACATTCCAGTCATGCTCCAGTCTGAATGCTCTGCAAGGAAACCCTTCTCTTACATCAGACTCTGTTACTTCGTCACCCAGGAGACAACTATAGTCTAGTCTACCTAACTGTCCAGGTTGGCCCAGACTCACTCTGCTGAGGTTTCACTGTTGATAAGCTCACATAGTTGTGCCTGAGCCAAGACAATCAGGGTCTCTCACCGTATCTAATTTAGGCCCAAGAGCCCAGTTTTGGGTGTTCCCGCCTGTAACTGACCTGATTCAATGTATCAACTGGGCTTTTATGATTAGTGGAATCAGGTGTGTCAGTGCAATGCTGGAACAAAATCCTGCGCAGTCCCTGTGAGTCCCCTGGAGTTAGGACCATGATTGAGAACTCTGGTTACTATGGTCTCTATAAGGGTGAGTCTAAAGAACTTAGAACTATGGTCAGGGCTGCTACCAACACGTCAGTTGTCTAGTGGCTACTTCTACCTGATGCTAGGGGAAGCACAAGAATACTGTCTCGTGGCTACTTCTACCTTGTGATGCTAGGGGAAGCACTACAATACTGTGTGAGACATTTCCTCTTCTCTGGAAGAGCAGAACCACCCGGTCAACACCTAACATCCGCTAACTTTCTCACCTTGTGACAATTGACCAAAATAAGCATTACCTGCTCATAGTTTCACTTCACCTCCACCGTGTCACACTTAGTGTGTCACTGGGCCTCTCGCAGGGGGGGACCTACTGATCAATGGCCTGTGTGTTAAAAGTTCACCAGGTATAGGCCTAACTTTAATTTTGACATGCTGCTGCTAACTGCCTCTCCAGAGCTGTAGCTATGATTTCATATTTCATATCATAATATTGTTGTTTTTGTTTGCAGGTAACACCCTCTACTGTAAATGTTGATAGTACCTCCAGGGCCTAAGGCCTAGGGCCTGTTCTTTTCCCATCAAACATACTCTAAATGGCTCAACTTTCACCTACAGGGAGAATTAACTAAGGATTATGCAAGGGCTCCAGCTTGTGCCACCGCTCACCAAAAATGTAGGTTTTGAGAATAACAGTTGCAAAATCATAGGTGAATGCCAAAACCAATAGCAACAGCCACTGTAAAGGGGGTAATCTGCAGTTGCTGCATCCATTTTTTTGATTAATAAATGAATGATATATTATGTCCCATTGATTCTTGAAGAATTTAACTTATAAAAGCCTCATAAGCTAAGTTAAACTGTTGTACCCGATCAGAACCCCAAATATAAGCTCGTTTTACACCAATGTTTGTAAACAAAGTAAAACACTATATAGCATCAACATGGTTGTAACTATAATTTTGATATCACTGATGGTCAGTCCTTGCATCCATTTCTCTGTCTGAATTTGAGAGCGGTTACATTCCTTCAGCCCCATGCTGCAAATTTTTACCAGAACATTTTGTTTCAACTGCTGATTGTCACTAAGGCAAACGGTAATGTTTAATCATTTATCTGACCATGTCATTGAGTCTGTTTGACCTGTATAGTGACTGGATGCCAAACCAGTGCCCACTCGGTCTTGCCCGTCCTGATGCCAGCTGGTCATACAGTTGCTGGGTGCATTCCCCATGGCCATGGGGTGTGCCAGCCAGAGCTGACCGGTGGGTCATGAGTTGCTCTAGTACACGGTGCCACCCTGTGCTGGCCAAGCCTGGTACACCTCTGGAGCACAGACCTTTCTCGGGACCAGGTCCCTTTGAATGTTTTAAACTTGCAGACAGTTGCCTGCCTATTCTGTTTTCTGGTTATGTACGTTGCACCGAATTATGGTGTGATGTTTGTCTGCCATTTGTTCGCTTGCTGACTACACTGTGTTTTAGGGAAAACCCATCTGGGCATCTGACTGCCGCCATTTTTGCTAATGTCTACACTCCTCTTTCTATTCTGGTTGGAGCCAGTTTACGCTGTTCTGTGAAGGGAGTAGTACACAGCGTTGTACGAGATCTTCAGTTTCTTGGCAATTTCTCATGGAATAGCCTTCATGTCTCAGAACAAAAATAGACTGAGGAGTTTCAGAAGAAATTTCTTTGTTTCTGGCCATTTTGAGCCTGTAATTGAACCCACAAATGCTGATGCTCCAGATACACAATTAGTCTAAAGAAGGCCAGTTTTATTGCTTCTTTAATCAGAACAGTATTCAGCTGTGCTAACATAATTGCCAAAGGGGTTTCTAATTATCAATTAGCCTTTTTAAAATGATAAACTTGGATTAGCTAACACAATGTGCCACTGGAACACAGGAGTGATGGTTGCTGATAATGGGTCTCTGTACGCCTATGTAGATATTCCATTAAAAATCAGCCGTTTCCAGCTACATTAGTCATTTACAACATTAAGTGTCCACACTATTTCTGATAAATTTTATGTTATTTTATTATTTATTTTAATGGACAAAGAATGTGCTTTTCTTTCAACAACGACATTTTTAAGTGACCCCAAACTTTTGAATGGTTGTTTATATTGTCATGGTAATCTTCATTACATTGCAGGCTTCTAGGCTCTGTTGTCCAGTACACAGAGACTATTGTTATGACAACCATGTTTATTTGAGCAGTGGTTTGTTTTTGTTGTTCTAGTATTCTAGTGCTTCCCCTTGTTTTTCCAGTGGGTGTGTGCATACATGCTCTTCCATGATTCTCTATGCAATACTAAAGTGAAAAGGCTTTTTTTTTTTTGTAGAAGTGAAGGAGCCAGTGACTTGACTGTTGTAAAGTGTTTAAAAGCGGTGATATCCAACAGAGACAGAACCATCAGCAGAGAGATCCATTAGCAATACCTCTGAAACACTATAAGCATCCGTAAACGCCCTTGTGTGTGTTGTCCTCCATGCCATGTATTAAAGGAAATCCTAAGAGCCTGTTCTGTTTCGCTGACTCTGCAACCTAAATATCTTGGAAATCAAGAATCCTGGAATGGATCCTGGGAATGTTGGAACCGGAATGAGACTTAAGTATTCCCCCATCACAGTACTCAGGGAGTCAAGGAAAGTCTGCTTGAGTATCCCTTCCAGATCACCAGATGACTGACTGAGCACACAGCCGCTGACAATTCATCACATGGATCTGAGCTCTCCTCTGTTTGTTAGGAGTCTCTGATAGGCTGAGGGAGAGTGGGGAGGGAAAGAAGAAGATGATGGAAAGGAGGAGGAGAGAGACACTGGTAGGGATGGGTAGGATGACTCGGGTCACTGACTGTGTGAGTGTAGGAATGTGTGCTACTGACTAACAGTGCATTTTCCACCAGACACTGTGTCGGCAGGAGAATTTTGGGGGAGCCCCAGTCATTTTAAATTGTGAACATATAGTCAGCTTAACAATATGCAAACAATGTGTGAGTTTAGCTATTCTCTGCTTCAGATGTACAATGACATGGGCGCATTGCACATGCCCATAATGCCATCATACTGTGGGCCTATTGCTGACAGCCCTGACTATTAAGTTGCTATCACAGGAGGTTGGTGGCACCTTAATTGGAGAGGACGGTCTCGTGGTAATGCCTGGACCGGAATAGGTGGAATGTTATCAATTACATCAAACGCATAGTTTGCAGGTGTTTGCCATTCCATTTGCGCCCTTCTCCCCTCAGCAGCATGTTGTAACTCTCCCTCTAGGGGAAATGACTGTCCTCCCCTAAAATGACCAGCCCTATCTAACTAGCTAGTAGACTACTCTCTCCCTTTCTGACACCTGGAGAGGCAAATCTGTTCACCCGCCTCCATGCCTGTTATCTACACATGCATTTGGAGCATGTGTTTTTAATTTACTATGATAATCAAGATAACAAGATAACAAGCTAAAATGAAGTTAGCTAGCTGATGATATTTATCTTAGCCATACAGCATGTCAGGTTGGCTAACTAGCTAGCTAGCACCTCAGTAGCCTAAACATAGTGGCCTGATGTAGCCAGCTAGCTACTAAGTGACATTCTGCTAGCAGCCTGAAAAGCGCTTAAAAAAACACATTGCACAGAATGATGGTGTGCTGTTTGTCTGCCATTTGTTCGCTGGCTGACTACACTGTGTTTTAGGGACCACCCATCTTGGCTTCTGACTGCCGCCGTTTTTGTCCGTTTTGCAAATTACAGCCTCAACTTTGTTCAGAGGTGCTAAGTACTCTCAGCCGGCAAACACTAGCGTTGTGTCCTTGCCTTAATTAAGGCAGACTCCTTCCCTCAGCTCTGCTTGGTAATATCACCTTCACCAGATGCAGGATGTCCTGCAGCCTGGCTTTGTACTCAGTGCCATAAACCAGCACTCCTATCTCCACTATATAGCCAAGTTAACGTTACTCATGGTGTATTTATTCAGTGTTTAAATGTTTTTTTTTTTTAATGAGGGTGTAGATCAGCTTTAATATTGCAGATTGTGGCTTTATTCCTTTGGTTACTATTTTTCTACTATTTCTCTTGTTTCTCTGCATTGTTGGGAAGGGCCCCTAAGTAGTCATTTCACTGTTAGTCTACACCTGTTGTTTACGAAGCATGTGACAAATACAATTTTGATTTTAACATTTTACTATATCCACACCAATCACTGCCCAAGGCTGATAACATAGCTCAACCTAGTGGCAGAGGAATCACTCTGCCAGGGTGTGTACCTGACTGGATCTGTTATGGTAACTGTCGTCTTTTGTGAAACATTATTAAAGGTAATTTTAGGTTACTGTAAGTTTGTTGTGGTGTTATCATTTAATTTGTTTATAACAGTTAAGGGGGTTTGTATGGAGGGTAAATGTTACTACTGGGCCCAGTGACTCTAGTTCCACTGAAGATTTACCCTGGTGTTTTTACTAAAAATCCTCAGACTTGTTTCCACCTCCAGATTACTGTGGTGTTTTACCAAAACAGCCCTGCTCCTGGGACTCACTGGGCCAAAAACAGCCCTGGCTCCTGGGACTCACTGGGCCAAAAACAGCCCTGCTCCTGGGACTCACTGGGCCAAAAACAGCCCTGCTCCTGGGACTCGCCTGGCCAAAAACAGCCCTGCTCCTGGGACTCACCTGGCCAAAAACAGCCCTGCTCCTGGGACTCACCTGGCCAAAAACAGCCCTGCTCCTGGGACTCGCCTGGCCAAAAACAGCCCTGCTCCTGGGACTCACTAGGCCAAAAACAGCCCTGCTCCTGGGGCTCACTGGGACAAAAGCAGCCCTGCTCCTGGGACTCACTGGGACAAAAGCAGCCCTGCTCCTGGGGCTCACTGGGACAAAAGCAGCCCTGCTCCTGGGACTCACTGGGACAAAAACAGCCCTGCTCCTGGGGCTCACTGGGCCAAAAACAGCCCTGCTCCTGGGGCTCACTGGGCCATGGCCTCAGTGGGCGTGCTCTGTAAACTATGTAAACACAATTTCCCTAGTATAACATCAGGATGTCTGCAGTGTAGCCTAGTGGTTAGAGCATTGGACTAGTAACTGAAAGGTTGCAAGTTCAAATCCCTGAGCTGACAAGGTACAAAGGTACAAAATGCCTCAGAACAGGCAGTTAACCCACTGTTCCTAGGCCGTCATTGAAAATAAGAATTTGTTCTTAACTGACTTGCCTAGTAAAATAAAGGTAAAATAAAATAAAAAATAGTGTAACACTGGTGTTGCAGTCAAAAAGCAGCACCATCAAAATTCTGCCTTTGTACCACATTACGATTGACTCATGTTGCGCTGGGCAATATATAAATGCATTAATTTGTTTTATGCGCGATATTGCAAATGTTTGTATCGCAAGATCAAGTATTTTTTTCTCTCATTTTTATAAATGCTAATGTCCGCTTGTTCACGTTGTCTTTTTGGTCCTGTCTCCACTCCTTCTGCTGTGACTGTGCGCCTTCCCATTTACACACCAAGCTCCTCCCCATGCAACTCACAACAACAAAGATGCAAATAGCCTTGTTGTCAGAGGAGCTTTCATTTTTGATCCTCCACTGGCTGTTTGCATTTGAGGTTTTGTCAAACAGAATCGGTCATATGGACACAAACACATTGAGACACTTTTTTATTTTATTTATTTATTTTTTATTTAAGGGGTGTATCAGCTTAATATTGCAGAAAGAATATTGGTTCCATCAATGTAATTGTCTGCATAATTTCCAATCCCCCATATATTTTTTTGGTAGATAAATATATCCGTACACGCATGCATATATATATATGCATGCATACATACAGGTGGATTGTATTTATCATCATTAGTCATTTAGGTCAACATTGGATCATTCAGAGATCCTCACTGAACTTCTGGAGAGAGTTTGCTGCACTGAAAGTAAAGGGGCTGAATAGTTTTGCACGCCCACTTTTTCAGTTTTTGATTTGTTAAAAAAGTTTGAAATATCCAATAAATGTCGTTCCACTTCATGATTGTGTCCCACTTGTTGTTGATTCTTCACAAAAAAATAGTTTTATATCTTTATGTTTGAAGGCTGAAATGTGGCAAAGGGTCGCAAAGTTTAAGGGGGCCGAATACTTTCGCAAGACACTGTGTATATATATATGGATGTGTATATATATGTATGTGTGTATATATATGTGTGTGTGTGTGTGTGTGTATACCTATACAGACATACATACCTATACATACCTATACATACATACTTTTAAAATGATATACCTTTATTATTCCCCGCAAACTCTACCACCGATCCCCCAATTGGAGTAAACTAATAAACACTTTGGCTTTTACCTTCAATTAATACATCTTATACACATTTTACAAGCAGTCTATTTTACAATAGTTGTTTTTAGTTCTTCCTCTATTTCTGATGTCCATCCAGTTTGATTTCTGTTTGTAACTGTGCTATTTCACAAACGTTCTGAACCTATATACATTTTACAGACCCCGTATGATTTACATGTTGTATCTTGCTATTAGTCCCACCCTTCAGCTCCATTCAACCTCTCCCATCGATCTCTCAACATCATCCATTTTGGATTTCTATTTGCCATATATTTTTCAACTGTGCCTGATGCTCCACAAACAAATTGAAGCTTTCTATTCTCATAGCTTCTACAGATTGTACATTAAAAATGCACATTTTTACTTAAATAATTATTATATTATTGATTGATTGACTATGGCTTTTCAAATCACCCAGTATTGCTATCTGCAGCATTAGTTCTAGGCAAATGTTGCAATTCTTCAGCCATTCCTGGACCTGTGACCAAAAACGAGCTACATATGGACAATACCAAAATAAATGATCTAATGACTCTGCCTCCTTACAGCAGAATCTGCAGAGCTAGGAAGATTGTATCCCCCATATATATAACATTCTATTAGTTGCAAGCATTTTGTATAGTAATTTAAATTGAAAAATGTGAAGTTTTGTATCCGGCGTTGTTTTGCGTATCAATTCATAAACCATGTGCCGTGGAATGGGTACATCGAAAATCTCTTCCAAACTATTTTGCAATATATATGGCACAGCTGTCAGTTTTTTGATCCTTAAATTAAATTGGTATATGTTTTTATTTATCACACTTTTCTTTAACCATTTATGCTCTTTAATACAGGGCCGACATACAAGTGCTTACTTTTTTCCCCTTCTACTTTTTTTTTGCGGTAATGCTGCAATTAATTGGTTGTAGTTTTGGGTAGAGCAGACATTTCCATATGTCTGTGTTAGCTGCATGTGTGACAACTCCACCAGTCCTATTTATGATATCATTCACAAAAATTATACCTTAAACATTTCCTCAATTTTTATTTTTGATCAATTAGTATATTTTAATTTAACCACAATATTTGTTGTATTATTTGTTCAGTCTTTTCAGATGGATTAAATGAAATTGCAACCAACTTCCTAAGGCTTGTTTAAAAATAAAGATATTTTGGAGATTATTTCCTTTTCAAACAATTGAAAGTGGGCCGGTGTAATCTGAATAAAGGGAAAAAGGCCCTTCTTGAACATAGGATGAGACATTCGCACCAATTTACTAGAGAACCAGTTTGGATTTAAATAACTTTTGTATGACTGATGCCTTTAGTGAGAGGTCTAATGCTTTAATATTTAATAATTTCTGCCCTCCGAATTCATATTCATTATATAAATAGGCCCTTTTAATTTTATCTGGGTTGCCGTTCCAAATAAAATAGAATATTTTATGTTCATATAATTTAAAAAGCAGGTCACTAGGTGTAGGCAAAACCATAAGCAAATAGGTAAACTGTGATATGACTAAAGAGTTAATCAGGGTGATTTTTCCACAAATAGAGAGGTATTGTCCTTTCCATGGTAGCAAGATCTAATCTATTTTAACTTTGTATAAAAGTGTATTAAAGTGAGTTCATTTCTTTTGGGATTTGTATACCGAGTATGTCCACATCTCCGTCAGACCATTTAATTGGTAAACTACATGGTAATGTAAAATGTGTTTTTATTTTTGGTTTTAATCCAGAGAGAATAGTAAAAGTATCTAGATCCTCTGAGGCCGTGGAGAGAATTGTGGTTTTAAAAGAGAACCTGAATCATCAGCGTACCATGACACATTAAGATTAGATCAAACAAGGGATTAGAAATCCGTGGCTTAAAAACTAAAGGCTAACATTTAGATGGCAATAATAAATGGATATGCCGATAGTGGACAACCTTGTTTTACCCCTCTAGAGAGTTTAAAACCTTCTGAGATGTAGCCATTATTTACTATTTTACACCTAGGGTTACTAACCATAACTTTAACCCATTTTATAAGAGATTCCCCAAATGTATATATAAACTCCAGTCGTACTTTATCAAAAGCCTTTTCAAAATCAACTATGAAAACCAGGCCTGATCTCCCCGATTATTTCATAGTATTCTATTGTTTCCAGTACTTGTCTTATTATCTCCAATGTATAATTCCATGTAAAAAACTTATATTAGGATTGTTACGAATCCCTTTTGGCCCGACAGTCTAGGGGGGATGGTAATGAGACTCGTAACATAACTCATGCAAATTATTATTGTGACAAAGGAAAAGTGTGAACGAAATAAGCACGACAACTGAAATCTACCGTCAAACTCTAGGTTTATTTATAAACACACGGTAATGGGGGGAGCAGGAAAAGGGGCTGAGCTGGACCCAAGGAAAGAAACAATAAGTATTCAAAAACACCCCTAAGCTAGACTAGCCTACTTTAACAACAGCTAACTAACTAACCAAAAATACAGTGGGTGGTCCGCCCAGTTCTAACTAGTGTATTTAACAAAGTTCACCTACGGGTAGTGTATGCCCATGGGCGACTTGTCTTGGTTTCCCCCTTTTCCCACCAGCAACAAAAACACAAACACCATAACCAAAAACAATACTCACAGGTGATGACAAAGTGCTATGAGGTGCTTAAACAAAAGAGAGGTTACGACACAAAGCGAGAGTGAAACACAGAGACCTACAGACATGGCATTTACAGAGAGATTGAGCTGAGCTGAGCTGAGCTGAGCTGGGCTCCAGAACAAACAAATGATGGGGTTTTTAAACCATGGGGAAAGAACTGTGATAGGTTTAGGAAATATGAGGAGGTGTGTCTTCTGATTGATGATTGATTGGGGAGTGATGATTTTCACCTGTGAGGGGAGAAGGAGAGAAAAGAAACACACACACAGGATACACACACACACAGGATAACTGTATCCGTAACAAGGATGAATAATATCTGACAATACTTTTTAAATTCTATGCGCCAAGCATTTTGCTAGGATTTTTGCATCACAACACTGAAGTGTAAGAGGTCTCCAATTTTTTTAAATGGGCTGGATCTTTATATATACCATTTGGGTCCTGTTTCAGTAATAATGATATCAGACCTTGTTGCGTGTCTGATAATCTACCATTTATATAGGAGTGGTTAAAACATGCCAATAATGGTCCTTCGAGTATATCAAAAAATGTTTTGTATACTTCCACTGGTATGCCATCCAGCCCTGGAGTTTTCCCATCCTTAAATGCCCCAATTTCATCAAGCAGTTCCTCCTCTGTAATTTGGCCTTCACATGAGTCTTTATGTACAGATGTTATTAGGGAAAAAATCCATACAATTTAGTTTGTTAGTGGAGATGGAGGAGCCTGAAATGAAAACATATTCTTAAAAACATATTCTTAAAGTACTTTACTTCCTCTTTTTTGCATGACTCCATTTGTAACAAGTTTGAATACATTTTTTTGGGGTAGCATTTCTATATTGAAGATTGAAAAATAATTTGGTGCATTTTCCCCCATATTCCCCATCCAGTTCGCTTTATTTTTGTAATCTATTACACTGGATTTTTCTTGAATAAGTTCCTCCATTTCTTTTTTTTTTCCTCAAACTTATTCTGTGCCTCTTTGATACCGTTTTTATTGCTATCTAATAAAGGTTGACCGAATTTATTAAATGTATTTTTATTTTTAAAAATTTTAATTAAAAAATAAAAATGATTTTTCAACTCCGATACCGATTTATTGGAGGACCAAAAAAGGTTTTAGGTTGTAGTTAATAAAGTATTTATAGGACTATTTCTCTCTCTACCATCTGTATTTCAGGGTCCTGTGTGGCTCAGTCGGTAGAGCATGGCGCTTGCAACGCCAAGCGTCGTGGGTTCGATTCCCGCTGGGGCCACCCATATGTAAAAGTAGTGGCCCCAGCCGACTTGTAAGTCGCTTTGGACAAAAGCGTCTGCTAAATGGGATATATTATTATTATATTATATACCTTTGACTATTGGGTGTTCTTATAGGCACTTTAGTATTGCCAGTGTAACAGAATAGCTTTCGTCCCTCTCCTCGCCCCTACCTGGGCTCAAACCAGGAACACAACGACAACAGCCACCCTCGAAGCAGCTTTCCCCATCGCTCCACAAAAGCCGCGGCCCTTGCAGAGTAAGGGGAATAACTACTCCAAGTTTCAGAGCGAGTGACGTTTGAAACGCTATTAGTGTGCATCCCGCTAACTAGCTAGCCATTTCACATCAGTTACACCAGCCATTAGGCTGATAGGCTTGAAGTCATAAACAGCGCTGTGCTTGCGAAGAGCTGCTGGCCAAACGCACGAAAGTGCTGTTTGAATGAATGCTTACGAACCTGCTGCTGCCTACCATCACTCAGTCAGACTGCTCTATCAAATCATAGACTTAATTATAACATAACACACAGAAATACGAGCCTTTGGTCATTAATATGGTCGAATCCGGAAAATATCATTTCGAATTTTTTTAAATTTTATTTCAGTGAAATACGGAACTGTTCGGTATTTTATCTAACGGGTGGCATCCCTAAGTCTAAATATTCTTGTTACATTGTACAACCTTCAATGTTAGGTCATAATTATGTAAAATTCTGGCAAATTAGTTAGCAATAAGCCAGGCTGCCCAAACTGTTGCATATATCCTGAATCTGCATGCAATGAACGCAAGAGAAGTGACACAATTTCACCTGGTTAATATTGCCTGCTAACCTGGATTTCTTTTAGCTAAATATTCAGGTTTAAAAATATATACTTCTGTGTATTGATTTTAAGAAAGGCATTGGTGTTTACGGTTAGCTACAGTCGTCCAACGATTGTGCTTTTTTCGCAAATGCGCTTTTTTAAAATCATTCCCCAGCGTTGCATCGATTATATGTAACGCAGGACACGCAAGAAACTAGTAATATCATCAACCATGTGTAGTTATAACTAGTGATTATGATGTATTTATTTTTATTGCAAGATAAGATTAATGCTAGCTAGCAACTTACCTTGGTTTCTACTGCATTCGCGTAACAGGCAGTGGAGTGCAACGAGAGAGAGGCAGGTGGTTATAGCGTTGGATTAGTTTACTGTAAGGTTGCAAGATTGGATCTCCCGAGCTGACAAGTTGAAAATCTGTCAGATAAAAAACTATTATATAAGGAATTGGCAACTCGTTTTCATTCTGAGAAATAAGGTAGGCCACTTTATTTCAACGTCTGAACAAAGTGGACAGGCTAGTATGCTATTCAAACAGTTGGAGACGGACGGACGGGTGTGTTCATAACAAATCAACTGTTTTACCTTTGTTAGCTAGCAAATGGATCCAAGTTGGCAAGACTTTAAATATAAAGATAAGCTGGCTACTCACTGGCACTTGGGCTTGTGTTGAGAGATTATTTGAGACCAAATTTTCTATAATGCCTACTACAAAATGTTGATCATTATTAGTTGATGTGCATTATGCATGGTTTTGGTTAAATTAGTAACAAGAGCATTTTCATAGACTTGAATGCCAGATCAGTGATTATTGCAAAAAGATGTCTTAAACTATTTTAATAAAATGATTTGTGAGTTATTTGTTGTTGCTGAAGGCCAGCTGGCGACCAGAGTCGGCTTGCAGGCACCCGGCCCACCACAAGGAGTTGCTACATTGCGATGGGACAAGGAAATCCCGGCCGGCCAAACCTTCCCCTAACCCAGATGACGCAGGGCCAATTGTGAGCCGCCTCATGGGTCTCCAGGTCATGGCTGGCTCTGAGACAGCCTGGGATCAAACCCGGGTCTGTAGTGATGCAGTGCCATAGACTGTGGGAGGCCTCTATATACAGAGTTTACAAAACCTTATGAACACCTGCTCTTTCCATGAGACTGACCAGGTGAATCCAGGTGAAAGCTATGATCCCTTATTGATGTCACTTGTTAAATCCACTTTGATTAGTGTAGATGAAGGGGAGGAAAGGTGTTATTAATGTTTTGTACACTTGGTGTATATTGTGAATCACCCATATGTTTGAAAAAAATAAAGATATGATTTTTAGGCCGTATTGCCCAGCCCTAGACTAATTGCATTGCAAACACAGATGTGTAAACACTGGCCAGGCCACGTGCATGTAGCAACAGACAGTTACTGTCAAATATTCTACCTTCGACCGATTTGTTGGTCACGCCAGCTCTTATTGCACATATTAACCCATTCAACATATACTACGTGCACTTACTCACGCTTATACACAAAATGCATGAGGGCTATGTTCTGTGAAGTAAAGACACACACACCTACCTACCTGTGCTACGTGCTGAAGCTCACAGAGCCAAACCGTAAGGAAGTTTTTATGAACAGTCAGTTTACAGTCCACCACTGAGGAGGTCATCTGAGTACATGTAGAAAACACTCTTCACCACCACCTGGCTGCCACTGAAACAATACGTTCCAATATCCACGCTAGCATACTACATAAAATAAAGGAATGTATTGGATATGCATTGTAAGTGGTATTGCAGTATGGATAATTTAGGTACTATTGATAATCTACTACTAGCCATCCCCCCTCCCTTCTATGTTGCCTGCACATCACTTAATGTAGCACGAAGTAGGCCTAAATTAATAAACAGCAGTGCGATAACAAAATGTAAATTCCTTCCCTGTCCCTGACCTCTGTTTGTTTAGACAGAACTCGAGTGGTGTTTTAAACGAATGACAGAGTACATGTAATATGAAAGGCTGGCTGCCTGCATTCCTGCAGCTCTGTGTTTGACTGGTCATCATGGGATTTTGATACCAGAATGTTCTTTGTAAAGTGGTCAGGAATGAAGGACAGCTGGTCTACTGAATGCAACCCACTGTCTCATGACTCCCATCTTCTCACGAGAGTGAGAGAAAGGGAGAGCGAGACGGGGATGGTAGCACAGGTGAGATGGAGTAAGAGAAGAGATGGGGGAAGGAGAGAGTGCAGAAGAGAGGATGAGTAAGTAGGCTATTTCTTTCCCATTTGTGTTTGGTTTTGGGAGTTGCCTGCCTGCCCTAGTTGGTTGTATTGTGACTGGGCTTACCGGGCTCCTGGTTTTGTTGCCTGTGATAAAGAGCCTGAGGCTTTTATTATTTTCTCAGACAGATGCAGCATTCAACCACAAACTCTCTCTTCCTCCTTTACTTTGGGAATAATGTCTCTTTCAGTGACTTGTCCCATGCTGTGACGCAACAAAGTGAATTCTGTGTGAAGGCGACTGTCTGGACAGAGAAGCTCAAACGATGGTTAACAGAGTGATTTGTAGCGGTTACATAAGAAGGCTTTTGTCATTCTGCTAAGATGAGCAGCACTAATGTCTTAGCTGAATTCTGAAGAGAAATCGTACTGTGTTTGGGAAGAATCGCAAGAGCGTTGTGCCAAGAAAGTGTTTGCTTATTAGTGAGGCAGCCTGGAACAAGGCCAGTCCCTTCTGGGTCATGATCCCTCAAGGCCAGGTTTAAGGCTCGCACACGTTACACAAATGTGGATCCAGCATCCGTCTGCTGATCGAGCTTTTGTTATAGGGACCACATGTTTCAGATGTCTGTCTGCCAACATTTTTCATGCGACTCTACAGTACATGTCAAATTTGTGCACACTCAATTTGGAAATTACATTCAGAGGTGAAGTACTCTCAGCCAGCAAACGCTATCGGCGTGTCTGAGCCCTTAGTCTGGAGGTACCTAAACCACTGTGTCAACGATAACTGTGTCATGATGTAACAGTTTGTGGCATTGAGCTTATCTTTTTCTTCATGACAGACTGACAGTAAGATTGGGGGGGGGGGGATTGATACAGTTACATATTACTTTTAGGTTTAATTTATTTGCACACAAAACGATAAGTGATAAAAAAAACTAGACAGATAAAAACTAATATAAACTGTGTAGGTGTGGTTGGAAGCCCAAGGGCCTTATATACTGTAAAAACCACACCACAAACTATATACAATACATAAGTACAAAAATAAGAAAGGTTTGTTAAAATGTATAACAAAACCCACTAATCATAAATGTACAAATGAACCGATCAGCAATCACAAAACGTGTGTGTGAGTGAGATGGGCTATATGGAGATTACTGAGTAGTTTGGTTCATCAAGCTGACCCCCAGTCTTTGCTTCAGGAGGTTTTTGCAATGTGAAAATAAGAATTCCAGAGTGTACCTCTGTATCTGATAACCAATTCTCTATGCAAGGGGTGGCAGTTGGGAGGGTGAAGGTTATCGCAGTGTGTCTTGCTATATAGATGGATTTCAGAATTAACCTGGCAGAATCCATTGAAGGGTGTCGGTAAATTGTCTAGGAGGTATGAGTTTTTGGTGATGAAAGTGCAGAATTGGCGTACATCGATGTCACATAAATGACAAGATATTGAGTTTCTTAAACAAAGGTGCAGATGGAGCCAGGTAATTAGAGGAAGTGGCAAGTCTTGGAATTGTATTTTGTATGATGAGTAATTTGTGTAGATAGGAGGTATATGTACAGACCTGTGTGGCTCAGTTGGTAGAGCATGGCGCTTGCAATGTCAGGTTTGTGGGTTCGATTCCCACAGGGGTACCAGTACAGAAAGAAATCTGAAAATATATGGGTAGGAGCGTCTGCTAAGTGTAAATACTTGGGATACACCGATTTTATTACATTTTTGCCGATACTGATATCCAATATTTTCCTTGCCAAAGAAAATGATGCCGATAACCGATATTTTAATATTTTAGCTGCCTTTTAAGCATTCTAGTACAGTTAAATAGTTTTTTAAGGCACTGCATCTCAGTGCAAGATGCATCACTACAGTCCCTGGTTTGAATCCAGGCTGGAACACATCTGGCCATGATTGGGAAGCCAATAGGGCGGTGCACAATTGGCCTAGCGCCGTCCTGGGTGCGCCGTCATTGTAAATAAGAATTTGTTCTTAACTTACTTGCCTATGTAAATAAAGGTTACACACACCACACCACACTGACCAAAAGTTATTTTGTTGGCATTTAAGTATGTTCCCATTCCCAGTAAAACATAATCAAAATGTTTCTTACTTGCTGTTTGGATTTCATTTGTTCAGTCTTTTCATTCTTTTTTTAAACATTTATTTTTTATGTTTTACCCCCTTTTTCTCCCCAATTTTGTGGTATCCAATTGATAGTTAGTCTTGTCCCATCGCTGAAACTCCTGTACGGACTCGTGAAAGGCGAAGGTTGAGAGCCGTACGTCCTCCGAAACACAACCCAACCAAGCCACACTGCTTCTTTTTTTTTAACCCCCTTTTTCTCCCCAATTTCATGGTATCCAATTGTAGGTCGTTACTGTCTTGTCTCATCGCTACAACTCCCGCACGGACTCGGGAGAGGCGAAGGTTGAGAGCCATGCGTTCTCCGAAACACAACCCAACCAAGCCGCACTGCTTAACACAGCGCGCATCCAACCCGTAAGCCAGCCGCACCAATGTGTCGGAGGAAACACCGTACACCTGGTGACCATGTCAGCATGCACTGCGCCCGGCCCGCCACAGGAGTCGCTAGTGCACGACTCCTGTGGCTTGTCCCTACCAGCCAGCCCTACCCTCCCCTAACCCGGCCGACGTTGGGCCAATTGTGTGCCGCCCCATAGGGTCTCCCTGTGGCAGCCGGCTGCAACAGAACCTGGACTCCAACCCAGAATCTCTAGTGGCACAGCTAGCGCTGCGATGCAATGTCTTAGACCTCTGCCCCACTTGGGAGGCCTCTCTTCCTCTGTGGCCTCTCTTCCTCTGTGCCCGCTGTCACTGTGTCCGTTTCCATCTTGTCCAGCTCTGTATGTAGCATTTCACGTAAACCCTGTTTCTTGTCTGCATCGAAGTAGCGGTCCTTGTACCTAGCATCGAGCATGGTGGCGACACAGTAAAGAGGCTCAGAGAGAATGCCACTGGATCGCTTGTTCACATCCCCCATTACTTTTGTAAGTTTTAACCCCATGGTCTGTGTCGGCAGTTTTATTGAGCAGGTGCTTCAATACCATGGCCGAGGGTATCACGTCTGCTGCAGACGCAGTTAAGCTGATTTCTTGAGTCAGTTGATCGAATGGAGCTAGGAGTGTTCATGTTTCAAACATGTTCTCAAATACCATTGAAATGGCAGCAGCGGTATGAGAACCAGCACATTCTTGAGCAATACGGCTTTCCTCACTACAAAATCAAATTTTATTGGTCACATATATACCATTGGTTGGAAGTTTACATACACCTTAGCCAAATACATTTAAACTCAGTTTTTCACAATTCCTGACATTTTAATCCTAGTAAAAATTCCCTGTTTTAGGTCAGTTAGGCTAATTTTCTCATGCTCTCTCGTCTCCGTGGAGCAATATAGTGAGATATGTTTGGAACATAAAATCATAGTAACAAATTGCAATACATATATAATCGGCACCTAAGTATTGTAATAATATCGTATGGTGAGGTCCCTGGCAATCCCCAGCCCTACAGTAGTGGACGAGGCCCTGACAGATAACTCGGCTCTCTGATCAAGCGTTCCGACCTGACCTTTGTCACCCTCTCTCTTTCTCCAGGGGGCAGTGAGGGCCAAGGTCACATTCTCCAGCGCTTTCCTGAGAAAGACTGGGAGGACAATCCCTTTCCACAAGGCATCGAACTGGTATGTAACAAACATAGCTCACACACAAACATACGCACAATAGCCTACATATTTACCCCAGCTACATACAGTTGAAGTCGGAAGTTTACATTCACCTTAGCCAAATACATTTAAACTCAGTTTTTCACAATTCCAGACATTTAATCCTAGTAACAATTCCCTGTCTTAAGTCAGTTAGGATCACCACTTTATTTTAATAATGTGAAATGTCAGAATAATAGTAGTGAGAATGCTTTTATTTATTTCATCACATTTCCAGTGGGTCAGAAGTGTACATACACTCAATTAGTATTTGGTAGCATTGCCTTTAAATTGTTTAACTTGGGTCAACCGTTTCGGTTAGCCTTCCACAAGCTTCCCACAATAAGTTCTCACAAGAATTTTGGCCCATTCCTCCTGACAGAGCTGGTGTAACTGAGTCAGGTTTGTAGGCCTCCTTGCTCGCACACGCTTTTTCAGTTCTGCCCACATATTTTCTATGGGATTGAGGTCAGGGCTTTGTGATAGCCACTCAAATACCTTGACTTTGTTGTTCTTAAGCCATTTTGCAACAACTTTGGAAATATGCTTGGGGTCATTGTCCATTTGCAAGACCCATTTGCGACCAAGCTTTAACTTCTTGAGATGTTGCTTCGATATATCCACATCGTTTTCCTCCCTCATGATGCCATCTATTTTGTGAAGTGCACCTGTCTGTCCTGCAGCAAAGCATGATGCTGCCACCCCCGTGCTTCACAGCTGGGATGGTGTCCTTCGGCTGGCAAGCCTCCCCCTTTTTCCTCCAAACATAATGATGGTCATTATGGAAATTGCTCCCAAGGATGAACCAGACTTGTGTAGGTCAACAAAAAAAAAAGTCTGAGGTCTTGGCTGATTTCTTTTGATTTTTCCCTTGATGTCAAGCAAAGAGGCACTGAGTTTGAAGGTAGGCCTTGAAATACATCCACAGGTACACCTCCAATTGACTCAGATTATGTCCAATTAGCCCACCAGAAGCTTCTAAAGCCATGACATCATTTTCTGGAGCTTTCCAAGATGTATAACTGTTGCGACGAGCAATCCCGTATCCGGGAGCGTAATTATAGCCTCAAGCTCATTACCATAACGCAACGTTAACTATTCATGAAAATCGCAAATGAAATGAAAATAAGTATATTGGCTCACAAGCTTAGCCTTTTGTTAACAACACTGTCATCTCAGATTTTCAAAAAATGCTTTTCAACTATAGCTACATAAGCATTTGTGTAAGAGTATTGATAGCTAGCATAGCATTAAGCCTAGCATTCAGCAGGCAACATTTTCACAAAAACAAGAAAAGCATTCAAATAAAATCATTTACCTTTGAAGAACTTTGGATATTTTCAATGAGAAGACTCTCAGTTAGATAGCAAATGTTCAGTTTTTCCAAAAAGATGATTTGTGTAGGAGAAATCGCTCCATTTTGTTCATCACGTTTGGCTAAGAAAACCCCCCGAAAATTTAGTCATTACAACGCAAACTGTTTTCCAAATTAACTCCATAATATCGACAGAAACATGGCAAACGTTGTTTAGAATCAATCCTCAAGGTGTTTTTCACATATCTTTCGATGATAAATCATTCGGGCAGTTGACTTTCTCTTCTGAACTAAATGGAAACGTGCATGCACCTGGAGATTACGCAATAGTTTTGACAGAGGACACCGAGCGGACACCTGGTAAATGTAGTCTCTTATGGTCAATTTTCCAATGATATGCCTACAAATACGTCACAATGCTGCAAACACCTTGGGGAAATGACAGAAAGTGTAGGCTCATTCCTTGCGCATTCACAGCCATATAAGGAGACATTGGAACACAGCGCCTCCAAAATCTGGCTCACTTCCTGTATGAAATTTAATCTTGGTTTCGCCTGTAGCATTAGTTCTGGGGCACTCACAGACAATATCTTTGCAGTTTTGGAAACGTCAGTGTTTTCTTTCCAAAGCTGTCAATTATATGCATAGTCAAGCATCTTTTCGTGACAAAATATCTTGTTTAAAACTGGAATGTTTTTCATCCAAAAATGAAATACTGCCCCCAGAGGTTCAAGAGGTTAAAGGCACAGTCAACTTAGTGTATGTAATCTTCTGACCCACTGGAATTGTGATACAGTGAATTATAAGTTAAATAATCTGTCTGTAAACAATTGTTGGAAAAATTACTTTTCATGCACAAAGTAGATGTCCTAACCGACTTGCCAAAACTATAGTGTGTTAACAATAAATTTGTGGAATGGTTGAAAAACTAGTTTTAATGACTCCAACCTAAGTGTATGTAAACTTCCGACTTCAACTGTACATAATCCGTACCTGAAGAAAGGCTGCATCATGAAGGGATCAACATAACCAAGAATCATTTACTGTTGATGTGTATTTAATGTCTCCCAAATAACCCTTATTCCAGTATTGTTTACCTCATTATTGTCTAATGTGTTTTGCCAGAGTCAATATTGAAGAATTCCTAAGTGTTCATTATATATGTACAGCGGGGTTCAAATGGCATGTCTGTTTTGTATTTCATTCATTATATATTACAAGATGAATGCCTATAGAACAATGGTTATTCCTTGGTTTGCTTCTAGCCTATTTCTCATCCCGATCCAAAATAAGGGTGTAAGGTTAATCATTTCTGACACGTGGAAAGTTTTCTTAACTTGATATAGCCTAGCGGTGGAAAATAACCAAATAATAGGCTAGAGATCAGAGGTGAGTCACAGAGATGCAGAGTAGAGACATGTGACATAACACACTGGGATACGGCCCACTAATACTGTATATTCCTCTCCTGTCATCCATCTCTCCCTCTCCTATCCTTTTCAACTCATTCCTGTTTCCCTCCTTCTCGTTTCTCGACCCCCTGCACCCCTTGACCCATTTTCTGTCACTCGCCCTCTCCCTCCTCCTCTTTCTCCCTCTCTCAGTTCTGTCAGCCCAACGGATGGCAGTTAGTTCCAGAGAGGGAGCGTCCGTCGTTCTTCGTGTCGGTTCTGACCGACATCAACTCAGAGCGTCACTACTGTGCCTGTTTCACGTTCTGGGAGGGCCTGGACAACCCTCAGGTGAGAGACTGGAGGAGAAAGAGAAGAGGCCCCCTTGGCCACACTTCTCCTCACACACTGAGCCAATGTCATTATGAACCAGTAACGGTATCGTTACAGCTGTACTGTGTTGCAACAATGTGCCAACATTTTACGCTGGCAACAAAGTTGTGGAAATGAGACGATCTGATCATATTAGAAACCGGTAACGGTTTATAAAAGTTCTAAGCTGTATGTGACATCTGTGATATGACGTTACATCTTTAATGGTACGTCAATAGAAAATTTTCACAAAGTAGGCTACATTCTGTACACTGTATGATATTCTGTCTCATTCTGTGTGTAGCTACCGAAAGCTGAGGCCAGTGAGGTGGATGAGGACGAAGTCCCAGGGCTGGTCCAGCCGGCCCAGGTCTTTGCCCCCAAGAGCCTGGTGCTGGTGTCCCGTCTGGACCACACAGAGGTCTTCAGGGTACAACGCACCTCAAACAATACTGCACGTCCCTGTCCGATACTCCCATTGCACTTCTCATCTATGTTTCTTGTTACAACAAAGAGTGATTGAGACAACTCTAGGCTTGATTTGGCTGTATTTTGCTTTAGGTAGTGTTCTTCACCCACAAACCCTGTTTGTCATTTCACTACAAGTCAAGGAAAGTGTGTGCTTGTCTTTTGACTGGGTGCCTCCTCTGTCCAGAACTGTTTGGGACTCATCTACGCTGTGCATGTGGATAGCCTCAGCGTTCCCTTGGAAACGGTGATCGGAAACCTCCTCACCTGCATCATCCCCGTCGCTGGTGGTTCTCAGGTAAACACACCTCCTTTCAGCATGCATACCGACTTTTACGTATTCTCCTGGGCTGTGCAACCCTCCCAACCAGCTAGCCTATTAGCTTGTTAGCTCCATCCAACCTGCTAGCATATTAGCTTAGCATGTTGGCCAATGCAGACTGCTAGCACATTACTTTAACCAACCTGTTTGCATTGTAGCTTAGCATTAGCGGGTGTGCTATGCTAACCCTCATTGCCGAGTCAATGCCGGGTCCTCAGCAAAGAGGAGATGGCCAGCATAGTAACCTACACACCATAGGAGGTTGGTGGCACCTTAATCGGGAGGACGGGCTTGTGGTAATGGCTTGAGCGGAATTAGTGGAATGGTATCAAATCCATCAAACGCATGGTTTCTATGTGTTTGATGCCATTCCAATCGCTCCGTTCCAGGCATTATGAGCCTCCTCCCCTTAGCAGCCTCCACTGCTACACACAATGTATAGGAATATTTTCTTAGCTCTTGGATTCACCCTATGTGCACAATTTAAATGTACTGTTTGTCTAACTAATGAAATGATGCTACAGCATGAAGTAGTGTAACATATAGTAAACTAGTATACTAAATCGTGCACTACTAGTATATTGGGCCTATACGTACATTTCTGTACATATTGTTCCCTTGTGTAACATGGCATTGAACCCCGCTGTACATTGGTTCCTCCTGTGTGTTACAGATAAATGAGTCCCCAGTATGTAGTTTAAATCTTTCGGTTCCTCAGGCCTTAGCCTGTGACTGGCTACTGGGCTGCTTTCAGGACCAGGTAACATCACCTTCCGGCAGCTTCTTACCAATCCGCTTGCCTCATTGTGATTTTATCTATTTAGATAAACATGATGATTCTAAAAAGTCTGTTTTGTATTTCCTGTAATCATCTCAAACCATGCTGATTTAATATTCACTCAGTGGTTTACAGTTTGCTCTAGTCTGCTTTTGTGGAATTTGTGGCCTAACGATGCTGCGTATTCCATGCTACATTAACCTGTCAATAATTTCAATCATTTTTGAGACCTTTTTAAAGTCAAAGAATTGTTTTGATTCTGTGTGCTGTTTGTCGTGGATCGATCTGATGTGTTTGCCATTATTGATCTGTTGTAGAAGTGCATAGACTTCTCACTTGGTGAGGAGCACACACCGTACACAAACACTGGTTCTCTGAGGGTGACCATATGGGACACCAGATGGCCTCATAGCAGGCAGTGCAGTGGTCTGAATGAGAGATGTGTTAATGCTGATTAGTCCCACACACACGCACACACAGATCTTGCAAACAAAAACAAACACACTTGACTTACACACACTCTGAGACCTTCAGGCATTGGATACTATAGCACAGATCATTCTATATTAAAAGCAATGCTAGGTGTTTGTTACGGTGTAATAGCAGGTTTGATACTATCAAATGTCTAACTTTTTATTAGACTCAGGTCTAGACTTGCTAGGACTCTCCCCAGTCATGCCACGTCAACCACTGTCATCCCAACATGCATTGAAACACATCCACTTTACTACTGCAACTGGCAATTATCTCAACTGTCAGATACGCACTCCTGACATACAGAGCAGCAACCTTTAGCCCAGTTACTGTACAGTGGAATATATATGAGTCTGATATGGAACCTGCCAGAACGTTTGTGTGTGTGTGTGTGCGTGCACGTCTGCCCGTCTGTATGAGGGATTTAATAGACAATTGTAAATGACTGTGTCTAGTCTCCACAATGTCTCCTAGTTACCAGCCCAAGGACGTTCTGTCAATGGGCCAATCTCCATAAATAACTTATTTGATTTCCTGAAATATTAACTGTAAAACATTAACTAAGCAGATTTCCCCCTTTAAAGTAACTTTACTGAAAAATGACAATGTTACACAAGTATAACATTTCAGTCCTCTCTTATTTCACCCCAAGGTCATAAACACATCATCTGACTAATTTACTCATCGGATGTTTGTAGCTACGATAGGGCTGGGCGATATGGCAAATAAATTATCACGATATCGATATATTTGTTTAAAAACGATAATTATCACGCTATTAATCAAATAGCGTTTAAAAGGTGCATATCTGCTTCAAACTCAAGAATGCCTGAACACACCGTGGTTAGAGCGTTGGGCCAGTAACCGAAAGGTTGCTAGATCGAATCCCCGAGCTGACAAGGTAAAAATCTGTCATTCTATCCCTGAACAAGGCAGTTAATCCACTGTTCCCCGATAGGCCGTCATTGTAAATAAGAAGTTGTTCTTAACTGACTTGCCTATTTTTTTATTTTTTTTATTGTGAGCTACACATGGAAAATCGTTCCATGTTTGCTGCTAGGGAGCATGTACCTGGTGTCAATTAAATTGATAAGCTTCTTGAAACCTTCCTTTTCGACTGTGCTAATTGGTAGCATGTCCTTAGCAATGCAATGCATAATAGCATTTGTGATGTTTGCATGTATGGCATTACCTTTATTTACTAGGCAAGTCAGTTAAGAACAAATTCTTATTTTCAATGACGGCCTAGGAACAGTGGGTTAACTGCCTGTTTAGGGGCAGAACGACAGATTTTGTACCTTGTCAGCTCGGGAATTTGAACTTGCAACCTTTCGGTTACTAGTCCAATGCTCTAACCACTAGACTACACTGCCGCCCCGGCATAAATGCTGTCAGTGTTGACTGCTTCGGGCAAACATCCCTAGATTTGGCTGGTGCTTGAGGGGCGTTTATCAATACCGTGGCGCAAACTCAAACTTCCTGCATGTTCCAAAGAGTGATTTTGCTTAAGATGTTGAAAAAGGTTTGTCGTATTACCAGACTTCGTAGCCACCTGTCTACGGCACAATTTGCACCGAACATTGCTCTGCTGTTTGTCAGACTTCAAAAAGCCAAACCACTTCCAAATTACTGAAACAGTTTAACCCTTTTTATCAATAATTTCTTCGTTGGAAGCTGGTCCTTCTCCATGGCTATCACTGCCACTGTTTTCGCCTACGTCACACATTTTTCATGGTTGATAGTGGCTACGCCATCACTTGAGGTGCGAAGAGTTTTTTTGTGGGCGTATACCTCTCCACGTGCACATTGTCACTTCTCCGCATGTTCCTGCTGCGACACAGAGGTGAAATAGGTACAGCATATATCGACATCAACAAAAATGAATGTAAACGTTTTTATATGGTTATTGAGAGAAGTAATTACCTCTTGATATTGATTTATCGCGCAGCCCTAAGCTACAATGTCAGATATTAAATGTGGCTGAACTGAGCTGTGGCTGCTTCCATTTTATTTCCCCAAAGTTGACAGCTGGTTTGACTCTGTGCCTTATGTTAATGTTGCTGTACTCTCATGTCATAATGCCACGCTGTTACCATCTGTGTATATTTGTAATGTCATGTTAATGTGTTGTCATTGTTTTGTCATGTTTTTGTTTGGACCCTGTTGTCTTTAATCCGTGTGTTCTCCTATGGTGTATTTCTCTCTCTCTCTCTCTCTCTCTCTCTCTCTCTCTCTGTGTGTTTGGGGTGCTTGACTTGTGTAGCCGTGCCAGGAGGAGAGAGAAGAGAGCTTGGTACGCCGCCTGACTACTTTATTCTCCTTTCAACCAATCAGCTCCTAGCTTTCCCTAATTCTGTCAGGATCCTCCTACGTCTATGTATCTCACCTACCTCTCTCTCAAGGGAAAACCAATCAAATCACTTTGATAAGGCCCAGTCTGTTACCCAATGGCTGATCTTTTTACGATCTGTTATTGGTAGCCTGGAAAAATTCAAGGATATCTAATTGTTTGTTGATCAGACGAGTGACGGTGAAATGGTGTTCAACAGTTGGATCATTGCGTTCCCATTGCTGCTGCTGCTGTAGAGAGCATGAGCTCACGCCAACCTTTTCGTTCCCAGATATATATACTTGGCCCTTGTATTTTAAGTACTTTTAAATGAAGATTTGGCTACAGTAGATTCCTGCTTCTGGAGTTTATTTGAAAATGTCTGTTTTTAAATCAATTCCCTATTTTATAGTGAAAATGTATTTTTTGAAGACTTTCAGTACTTAAAATAATTTGCATTCCTACTTGTCAACTGTGGTATACTGCCTCTGTAGGTAGTTCCAGTTGTTTCTGTATATTCTGTTGTATTACTATGTGATGTCTGTCCTCGAGGCTGCTGTGGTTGTGTTTCTATGTGATGTATTGGATGCCTTCTTTGACCTTGTGCTATCTGTCCTGTATGCAACTCTTTGTAATCGGTCTTCATTTGCAGCCAAGACCCACGGTACCTATCATGCTGTGCAAATTGTGCCTTAACTCATGTCGGCTAACATGCTTTTTCAGTCTTGCAAATACTTAAAATCCAAAACAGTCATTGACATTGCATGCAACATAAATATCACACTTACAAATTATGGCAACTTATATTTTACAACAACTAGTACAACTCTCTTAAGCTATAAATGTAATGTATGTGCTACAATGTGAAGTTTACATGACTAAGATGTTTCATGAATGTTACAATCAACAACAAAACAATCTAAATCATTCTGTCACTTCCCTTCCCTCTGTGTCACATGGCCGTAAGAACTATCCAGTAACACTAAACCAACAAGACATTTCAAATGTTAAGACCCCCCCCCTCCCCCCGAAATCATTCAGATGTTTGAACTCTGCCCTTTCCAAATCGCAATGGAAATGTCCCTCTATGGACAATCTGGAATGTCATTGGTATTTGACTCCCATAAAGGCCCATTTTAATATGGTGGGCTGATTTGAATCTGTGGTAAGGCCCATTGCTATGGGTTTCTCAGTTCAGCATAGGTCAGTTCTCTCCTGTTCAGCTCTGAATGGCTGGTTACTGTGGAGTTCTAATGTACCTGCTAAACCCCTGTGATTCTTATCTGTGATTTCTCCTCAATACACTCCAAATCTCTGTGATTGTGCTGTAGTTGATAATCCCCATTTTCCCGAGAAAGAGCATTCACACTATCTGTTCTATTTTTCCATGCGTCCCTCTCTTTCTTTCTCTCTCTAGAGGACTATAACATTGGGTGCGGGCGATCGACAGGTCATCCAGACTCCCATCAACGACTCCCTCCCTGTCAGCGGCAGCAGCGTAGCCCATCTCTTTAGACAGCTTGGTACGGCAAATCACAATGCAGTTTATTCAGCCCAGGACCGATGGAGTCCAATGTTCCTTTGATTTAAAGACCTTCACCAATTGTTCAATTGCTTAATGAACGCAAATCACAGGCCTATATTTGATGAGTTGCGGGAAAAGGCATGTGTGTGTGTGTGTGTGTGTATAAACTCAGCAAAAAAATAAATGTCCTCACTGTCAACTGCATTTATTTTCAGCAAACTTAACGTGTATATATTTGTATGAACATTAACAAGATTCAACAACTGAGACATCAACTGAACAAGTTCCACAGACATGTGACTAACAGAAATGGAATAATGTGTCCCTGAACAAAGGGGGGATAAAAATCCAAAGTAACAATGCAGCTGGTTGCCACACCAGCTACTGACTAAGTACTGCTGTGCATCTCCTCATGGACTGCACCAGATTTGCCAGTTCTTGCTGTAAGATACTACCCCACTCTTCCAGCAAGGCACCTGCAAGTTCCCGGACATTTCTGGGAGGATTGGCCCTCACCCTCCGATCCAACAGGTCCCAGATGTGCTCAATGGGATTGAGATTCAGGCTCTTCGCTGGCCATGGCAGAACACTGACATTCCTGTCTTGCAGGAAATCACGCACAGAACGAGCAGTATGGCTGGTGGCATTGAATTGCTGGAGGGTCATGTCAGATGAGTTTGCAGGAAGGGTACCACATGAAGTAGGAGGATGTCTTCCCTGTAACGCACAGAGTTGAGATTGCCTGGAATGACAACAAGCTCAGTCCGATGATGCTGTGACACACAGACCATGACGGACCCTCCACCTCCAAATTGATCCCGCTCCAGAGTACAGGCCTCGGTGTAACGCTCATTCCTTCAACGATAAACGCGAATCCGACCATCACCCCTGGTGAGACAAACTGCGACTCGTCAGTGAAGAGCACTTTTTCCAGTCCTGTCTGGTCAAGTGACTGTGGGTTTGTGTCCATAGGTGATGTTGTTGCCGGTGATGTCTGTGGACCTGCCTTACAATAAGCCTACAAGCCCTCAGTCCAGCCTCTCTCAGCCTATTGTGGACAGTCTGAGCACTGATGGAGGGATTGTGCGTTCCTGGTGTAACTCGGGCAGTTGTTGCAATCCTGTACCTGTCCCGGTGGGATGTTTGGATGTACCGATTCTGTGCAGGTGTTACACGTGGTCTGCCACTGCGAGGACTATCAGCTGTCCATCCTGTCTCCCTGTAGCGCTGTCTTCGGTGTCTCACAGTACGGACATTGCAATTTTTGCCCTGGCCACATCTGCAGTCCTCATGCATCCTTGCAGCATGCCAAAGGCATGTTCATGCATATGAGCAGGGACCCTGGGCATCTATCTTTTGGTGTTTTTCAGAGTCAGTAGAAAGGCCTTTTTAGTGTCCTAAGTTTTCATAACTGACCTTAATTGCCTACCGTCTGTAAGCTGTTAGTGTCTTAACGACCGTTCCACAGGTGCATGTTCATTAATTGTTTATGGTTCATTGAACAAGCATGGGAACCAGTGTTTAAACCATTTACAATGAAGATCTGTGAAGTTATTTGGATTTTTACGAATGATCTTTGAAAGACAGGGTTCTGAAAAAGGGACATTTCTTTTTTTGCTGAGTTTACTCTACCGTTCAAAAGTTTGGGGTCACTTAGAAATGTCCTTGTTTTTTTTTTAAAGAAAAACTTTTTTTTGGTCAATTTAAAATAACATCATTGATCAAAAATACAGTGTAGACGTTGTAAATGATTATTGTAGCTGGAAACGGCAGATTATTTAAAAAGACACAAAAAAAGGAATGACTACATAGGTGTACAGAAGCCCATTATCAGCAGCCATCACTCCTGTGTTCCAATTGCATGTTGTTAGCTAATCCAAGTTTATCATATTAAAAGGCTAATTGATCATTAGAAAACCCTTTTGCAATCATGTTAGCACAGCTGAAAACTTCTGATTAAATAAGCAATAAAACTGGCCTTCTTTAGACTAGTTGAGTATCTGGAGCATCGGCATGTGTGGGTTCAATTACAGGCTCAAAATAGCCAGAAACAAAGAACGTTTCTTCTGAAACTCGTCAAACTGAAGATCTCGTACAACGCTGTGTACTACTCCCTTCTATTCTGGCTCTAACCAGAATAGAAAGAGGAGTGGGAGGCCCCGGTGCACAACTGAGCAAGAGGACAAGCACATTGGAGTGCCTAGTTTGGGAAACAGAAGCCTCACAAGTCCTCAACTGGCAGCTTCATTAAATAGTACCCGCAAAACACCAGTCTCAACGTCAACAGTGAAGAGGCAACTCCGGGATGCTGGCCATCTAGACAGAGTTCGTCTGTCCAGTGTCTGTGTTCTTTTGCCCATGTTAGTCTTTTATTATTGGCCAGTTTGAGATATGGCTTATTCTTTGTAACTCTGTCTAGATGGCCTGCATCCCGGAGTCACCGCTTCACTTTTGACGTTAAGACTGTGTTTTGCAGATACTATTTAATCTAGCTGCCAGTTGAGGACTTGAGGCATCTGTTTCACACACTAGACACTCTTGGAAAACAAGGCCATTTCTAAGTCACCCCAAACTTTAACAGTTGTCTGTGTGTACACTGCATTCGGATAGTATTCAGAACCCTTGACTTTTTCCACATTTTGTTACATTTTTGAATAAGGCTGTAATGTATTAAATTGTGTCCCCCCCCCCCATCATTCTACACACAATACCCCCATAATGACAAAGCAATAAAAGGTTTTGAAATATTACATTTACGCAAGTATTCAGACCCATTACTCAGTACTTTTTTGAAGCATCTTTGGCAGCGAATACAGCCTCGAGTCTTCTTGGGTGTGACGCTACAAGCTTGGTACACCTGTATTTGGGGAGTTTCTTCCGTTCTTCTCTGCAGATCCTATCAAGCTCTGTCAGGTTGGATGGGGAGCATTACTGCACATCTATTTTCAGGTCTCTGAGATGTTCGTTCGGGTTCAAGTCCGGCGCTGGCCCGGCCACTCCTGTGTTGTCTTGGCCGTGTGCTTAGGGCCGTTGACCTGTCTCCCCCCCCCCCAGTCTGAGAACCTGTTTCAGAGCACTCAAGACTTCATCAAGGATCTCTCTGTACTTTGCTCTGTTCATCTTTCCCTCAATCCTGACTAGTCTCTCAGTCCCTGCCACTGAAAAGCATCCCCACAGCATGATGCTGCCACCATGCTTCACTGTAGGGATGGTGCCAGGCGTGACACTTGGCATTCAGCCCAAAGAGTTCAATCATGGTTTCATAAGACGAGAGAATCTTGTTTTTCATGGTCTGAGTGTCCTTTAGGTGCCTTTTGGCAAACTCCAAGTGGGATGTCATGTGCCTTTTCCTGAGAAGTGGCTTACGTCTGGCCACTCAATCATAAAGTCCTGATTGGTGGATCACTACAGAGATGGTCGTCCTTCTGGAAGATTCTCCCATCTCCACAGAGGAACTCTAGAGCTCGGGCAGTGACCAAGGCCCTTCTCCCCCGATTGCTCAGTTTGACCAGGCTCTAGGAAGAGTCTGTGGTTCAAAACTTCTTCCATTTAAGAATGATGGCGGCCACTGTTTTTGGGGACCTTCAATGCTGCAGACCTTTTTTCGTACCCTTCCCCAGATATGTGCCTCGACACAATCCTGTCTCGGAGCTCTACGAACAATTCCTTCAACCTCATGCCTTGTTTTTTTTTTGCTCTGACATGCACTGTCAACTGTGGAACCTTTATAGGCAGGTGTGTGCCTTTCCAAATCATGTCCAATCAATTGAATTTACCACAGGTGGACTCCAATCAAGTTTTAGAAACATCTTAAAGATGATCAATGGAAACTGTATGCACCTGAGCTCAATTTTGAGTCTCATAGCAAAGGGTCTGAATACTTGTAAATAAGGTATTTCGTTTTTGTTATAAATTTGCAAAATAATTTTAAGAACCTGTGTTTGCTTTGTCATTTTGGGGTGTTGGTTGTAGATATCTGTCTTAATGCCTGCATGTTTGATCATTTTGTTTGAAGATACATTTGATCTTTACAATCCACGCAGTCGGTCTTTCCCTGCAGGTGAAGTGAATACTGTACTTCTGTTATGTTGTTGCTCTCAGGTATAGTGAACGTCCTGTATCTGTTCTGTGCTGCTCTGACGGAACACAAAATCCTGTTCCTGTCCAGCAGCTACCAGAGACTAACAGATGCCTGCAGAGCACTACTGGCCATCATGTTCCCCCTCAAATACAGGTGTGTGTGTGTGTGTGTGTGTGTGTGTGTGTGTGTTTTTCATTGTAAAATAGGTTCATAGATGTCTTTTTAATATTGTGAATTTACAGGAATTTGATTAACAAGATTAACAAGATATTGGTTTGTTAGTTTGGGTGATTTCCTCACTTATCATATCATCTCCTAATCTGATTCCTGATAAATCTGATTTCCTCTTGTTTTCCCTCCCACCAGTTTTACTTACGTCCCCATCCTGCCTGGCAAACTCCTGGAGGTGCTGAGCACGCCCACGCCTTTCATCATCGGGGTCAATTCTTTCTTCCGTTCCGAGACCCAGGAACTGGTGGGTAGCATGACCGTATGTTCCAATCTACAATACTTCTTTTTGATTTATTTTCTAGATCATGTTTATATATTCCGTCAGTGATATGCATTTGTAAAGCCTATCTGATGCCAGTAAAGACCGTCTTAATTCTGTGTTGCCCCCCCATACTTTGACAGCCTGTGGTACGATCTTGCTTATTGGATATTGTCAGTTCTCTGGCCTTCTTTCCTTATCTATAATTCATCTCACTCAACAACCCAGATCAGCTGTGTTTTAGACATCTGAAACCTCTTTTAGCTTAAACACCTCTCAGTACTAACACAACGGTCTTTGTAAACCATGCCAAGGTACATTAGCAATATACATGACATGTAACTTAAATATCTTCATTCTATATCCAGTGGAATGTTGGATGACTTTGAAAGTTTCCTTTTGTTATTCAGGACAAACTAATGGTTAAGATGAATAATACAAATAATATATTTATTTTGTATATCGCTTTTCATTAGTTATCTCAAAGCTCTGAGGAAAGAATAATACAAAAGGATATTCAATAAAAACAAGGTACTTAGAGGTATTTTAGAGTGAAGGCAGTTAAAATAGCAGTAGTGGGCTAGGCACTAAATACATTTCAGATTGGGTTTTAGCACTATGAAACGACAGTCGTTATAGTGTCATGTTTCTGAGGTCTAGGTTAGGGTGCGTTAAACTACATGTGGTCCCTCGCCATGCTTTGTTATGCAATGATTTAACAATGGACTGCCTGTCTGTATAATATAGTATACTATACAGTCACATGGCTCTCAGATCAATTGATGATGGAGTGTAAGGGGGTGAGAGGTTATCACCTTGGCAACCCAACTGCCTGTTAAAAGGTCAATTTCACTGCTGCAGTAGGTAAAGTTCTGTAATGAACAGCTGTTGACAGAAGCTTTTGTGTGTGTGTCTGTGGGTCTGTCAGTCACTACTGTTCTCAATCAGCACACTTAGCCTCATGTACAGTGATCTCTTACAAGATCAATCAAAGATATCGCACTGACCGAGCCGTCTGTGTGTGTTGTTCTACAGTTGGATGTGATCATCGCTGACCTGGACGGAGGCACGGTGACCATCCCGGAGTGTGTCCACATCTCTCTGCTCCCTGACCCCCTCCTGCAGCAGACCCAGACTGCCCTCTCCATGGTAACCACCGTGACGACAACACTCACACCTCACCGCAACACCCTTCAGACTTCTACACCTTCACATCATACAGCTACGTCAGAGTCACCAATTCCAGTACAGCACGTTAACCCAACACAAGGACTCCCACTATGCATTACCCTGAACCATGTACAGCTATAGTGGTTTAAGCACAGCATCACATTGAGATGTTGATTTACTACTTCTGAACCAACTCCTTTTCTAAATAAGATCAAGTTCCTTATTGCAATCGAGCTTCTCACTGCCAGCACAATCTGGAAATTCCTCTTGTTCAGATAAGATCCATGTTCTGTAAAACTAATCTGATTTTCTGATTGGGCCTGCCTGTCATTGGTGTCTGGCTGGTTTTATGCTTTTGTTTCTATGTGGAGGAGAGCCATGCCATTGCTTTCCCATCATTAGCTACAACAAACACATGGTGGCAGATTTTATTTATTGAATGATTCTGGTTGATATTGTAAGCAATCGTGGTTTGTGTGGTAAATTACTTTGATCAATCTTAAATTCTAATTGTAAGGTATCGGAACTACCATTACACACCCCTATAAAACAATATCATATTTTACAATATTAAAATTACCCATGAGACACAACTAAAAACAATGCAGTCATGAACTGTTCATGAGGATACGTCTGTTTTTAGTTTCACAATTGGTGTGAGTTGGCATGTGCAGAGCTTACTGTAATACACAGTAGTCCAATAAAGAATTATGAAAGAATGGATATTCCCATCTTCAATGAATGAAATGATACTACAATCTGGAGCCAAAAGAGGGTTTATTTGTTTGCCTGTATGACATTGGCATTGATTCCCACAGCCCAAACTGTTTGTGTTATCAGAGTTGGACCAGAGGGAGAAGATGAATTATAGAATCTGACATGCTGTCCCACATGATAAATATTTGGGAACATATTATTCCCTTGATAAAAATGTCTTCCTCCCTCATTTCTTTATCAGGATAAGAGTCAAGTTGTATGTTTTAATATGAAGGAACATTTTGATATGGACTTGCGTAGATGGCTCAGAATATTGCCAGACCGGCATTGCTCGGAACTGCTCAAAATGCGTACTTCATTAGCTTTTTGGCACTTTTCTTAACTGTTATAGAAAAACATTTTTGGTTGTTTTTTGACACATGTCTGTGGTAAATTATATTTTAGTACATGTGACAGTATACAGTGTTTATGCTTTTAACTCTCCAAGGATGTCTGTCTGAGGCCAATGGGCTTTATCTCAGGCTGGTTTCTATGATCTCTATTGGCTGGAGGGCATGAAACATGAGCCATACTCAATCTGCACGGTTACGAGCCAATCTGTTACGGCTAGACTGAACAGGAGAGGAGGAGGGAGGGACAAATGAGGGAAAGGGGGGAGAGAGGGAAAGCAAGAAGAGGCAAAAGAGAATGAGACAGGGTTAGGCTGTTACTGTGTCCTCTCGGTCAGAGGTACATTGAAAAGGAGCTGCTCCTCAACCAGTATACTTCCCCCTTGTCCTTCATTGCCATGTTTAAACATTCCTAGATGTTTGAAAAACAACACAGTGGAAAGAGCTAGGTACCTCCCAATACCTGCTCTGGTAAGTAATAGGGACTGTGAAATTGTTCCATCTCTGAACAACCAGTCCTGTGATGGTACCTGACCATTCTGCAATACAATATACAGGCCTCTCCCACTTCCCTCTGTTCTGTCCTCTTTTCTTTTCTTCCCCCTGTCTCCCTCTGTCCTAAACTGTATGGGCCATAGAGCCTTGTCGTGCTGGCCCGGTGACCCTGCATGGCTGGAATGAGACCAGAGCCCTGTAATGCAGGGACAATTGCACTGGAAGTGCTCGTCCTTTGTTGTGTCCTGAGTCAATAAAACACTGTGCATGTGACGTGTATGCACATGCTTCCTTCCATAACCAGTGAAGCACATTGTGTGTGTGATCGTGGGGTCCATTCCGCCCTGCATTTGTCTGCCTGCACTGTCAGTCTCTGTGCAGCGCTGTCCAAGCCTCAGCCCCCCAGCCGGCTCACATAACAGGCCTCAGTGACCTTCACCCAGACCAGCACAGAGAGGATAATTGCAGTGCGTGAAAAGCGATAGTTTTTGCAACTGGAGGGATAGTTAACTTTTCCAGATGATTAAACAAATTATGTGGGGGTTGGTGGAGTGTGGTGGGTGAAGGTTGTTTCAGTGATGCTTCTAGAGATAGTTGGGCAGCAACCGTTGGGTGTGGGCTTATCTAGGTACTCTGCTGCTCTCTTCACGATTAGCTGAATTAATTCACCTCACCATCCCCAAACACAAATAGTACTGTGAATAGGAGATTCTGCAGCTAATTTAGTTAATGGGTGTTTGCTGCTTAGTCTGAAGCCACATCGGTCTCATTTATGAGAGGGGCTTCCAAGAATTCTCATCTTCTTAAAAGCTTCTGACAGCGTATTGTAATTTATGATACCCGTTGAAGCGGTGTCCGAATGCCAAAATGTAGCAGCAGCTGCTGTAGGATTTATGTACTGAATAATATTGATGAACTAAACAGATGTAATGAGAAGACTGTTAGATGATATTTCTGTCCATGTTGTTGTAATATGACTCCTGCCATCTTGTTTGTAGGTGTTGGACCCAGAGCTGGAGATGGCTGACCATGCCTTCCCCCCTTCCTCCACACAACCCTCCACACTTAAGATCCAGGTAATGTTGAGCCCTTCTATCCTCGGTGGAAGGTGTGTGTGTGGAAAAAGAATGAATACAATTGCACTCACTACTGTAAGTTGCTCTGGATAAGAGCATTGCTAAATGGCTCAAATGTAAATTGAGAAAGTCCCTGTCCCTTTGTTTGGGGCAATGCTGCAGCAAGGTCTCTGGATTTCTGAGCTATCTCAGGCTTACTGTCCAGCTGTCCCATACTTACCCCTCAGTATGTTATAATTCCCTGTTTGTGTGTTGCAGGATAAGGAGATCCGGGCGGTGTTTCTGTGGCTGTTCGGCCAGCTGTTCCATGGCTATCGCTGGTGTTTGCACATCATCCGGATCCACCCTGAACCAGTCATCCGCTTCCATAAGGTACACATCACCTTCTATCTCTCTGAACTTTATTCCTAAGGTGATATATTACATTGTGTTCATACAAGCCTGGAACTAACTACGGTCTTTATGAACACAATGGAATATATCACTTTAATGTCTGCCTGGAGGACAAAAACATTTTCCCTAAACTGACCTGCAAACTGTTTTGAGTCTAACACTTAAAAAGGAAGAGTGGATCCCAAGAATCTCCGGCCTGACGAGTGTGTGTGTGTGTGTGTGTGTTCCTCCAGGCTGCATTCCTGGGCCAGAGGGCTCTGACTGAGGATGACTTCCTGATGAAGGTTCTGGATGGTATGGCATTCGCTGGGTTCATATCGGAGAGAGGGCCGCCTTACAGACCCACAGACCTGTTCGATGATGTGAGTACCTCCCCCCCACACACACACACCTCCCCAATCAGTGGTAAAGATGTGAAGGAAAAAGCATTCTAACTTCCTGTTTGTCTTTTCCCGTGTCTACAGCTGATAGCCAATCAGGTGGAGCGTATTCGCCAGGAGGAGTGCAGCCCGCACAAAGTCATGAACCATATCAAGGAGCTGGCTGAGCAGCTCTTCAAAAACGTATGTTGTGCATAAAAAAAATGAAAAACATGTTTATTGATTTTATTTATTGATGTAGGATCTTAATTCGATCACCCTTTTGTTGCTTAGAATTTATGCTGATGAGCTTTGTGATTTGCTTAAAATTCCCTGAAAACTCACACTGTGGTTATTTTAACAGTATTGGCCGATTTCACGCCCGCATGCCACGAGAATATTTTTGGTATCGCAGATAGTTAAAAAAAAAAATCATGATGAAAGTATCCATTTTAGGCCCTTTTTAGACCTATACTGTACATGCCTCCAATAAGAACCTATGATCCGTGAACTGTACGTGATACAGACAACATTTTGGTGTCATTATATTCTTATAGTGTGTTTTAAAATATGGGGTATGTCTTGATTCTATTTTTTTTTTAAGTACATTTAATTTATTCAACATTAAAACTACTATTCATATCTCAAAAGTACCCTTTTTTGATTTTGTTTATTTTAAGACATTTTTTGGAACTATACTCTTAAAACACAAAGTTTCCAGTGTGGGGTCTCTGCTACTTTTGAAGAAATTATACATTTTATACATAGCAATTGAGATAATGGGTCATTAATCAATCACAGCCTCATGTCGGATTGCACATTCAGCAAATCACCAGCAGAGGGAATTCCCTTTGAATTCATTTTCCCATTCGTTGTGTTGGTGGTGCTCATAAAATGTATCATAACTTTAAAAGTAGCAGAGAGCCCACACTGGAAATGTGATGTACTTGTAGGCAATGACCCCTCTATGCTCTGCGCGTGCACAGCTCCCCCAGCTCCCCCGCAGAAGAAATATCAGCTCGCACAGAGAAGCACGAGATTGAACTTCACTCAACTTTCTAGTTTTCCCCTTTAGTTAACACTATCAACAAGTCAGTCCCATACTTTATGCAGACTGGTGCGCCATAACCAATCAGAGCTGCAGTATCCCTGTATGCAAATAGATCATTGCCATATATGGATCTGTGCCATTCCCTTTTAACTGGACTGGGTTTACAGCATGAGTGGTAGTGAGTAGATGCACTTGTTTTGCATGTGTCCAGGTGTGTACATTTGTTTGTATTCTTGGCTATTAAGTGAGTTATTAGCCCAGTTATAGCACATTTCTAGTCAGCAATAGTGGAGTGGTTGCTTCCTGCAAGAGCACAAAATATGTGCAGTTCTAGACCTCTTTGAAAAGCAAGTCAGATAAAGAGCTTTTTTTCTGTCTTAAATGGGCAGTGTAGTATTTTGAGACAGGCTTGAATAAGCAAAGTAGCCAATAGGCAGAGGGTAGCATAATTTGTCTGATTCTGTGTTTTAGAATGGTATGGGAATAATAATACATTTTATATCAAACACAACATTTTCAGTCACCTTGTTGTCTGAATGACAAGTGCATAAACAGGTTAATGGCAATCCCTACATATTTTGCTTTTTTAGTCTCATGGAATGTATGCCTATGTTGAACACACATTAGCTGCTACCGTTGGCTGAATGATAGAACAGCTATTTCCATGTTAAAATGTTATGGGATGCATTTCCTCCATTGTTTTTGATGGTAGGCCTCTCTGGTAGACCTATATTATGATCAAATAGCCACAGTAGCCTTCATAGCCACTGTTAACTGTATTTTAAACCAAGTACAGCCTCTGTGTTCACAGTAAACTTGCACTAGAAGTTGCACAGAATTTTCACAGCGTTCAAGTTTGTGCTCAGCAGACCTGAAATTTGTTAAGTGCCTACATTCTTGGGAGGTAACATTGCTTGTAGAGTATATTGTTTAAAACGATGTCTAAAAATGTTGAATAAATTAATGTGTAAAATTGTATTTCAGAAGGTATCATTACTCCATATTTTCAAGAACACTATAAGGAAGTTTAATGACACTAAGAGGTATGTCTGTATCATGTACGGATCATTGGGTCTTACAGGGGAGGCATTTACAGGTCTAAAAAGGGCCTTGAAATGTTCACTTTCAGGATTTTCTCAAAATGGTTTGTGTTACAATGTACAAAGAGTATCAACCACCCATCCTCCCAATAAAGTTTCTATGAACAATCTGAGATACCTAAAATATTTTCTGGCCATGCTGACATGCAATTGTCCTATTGCACTTTTCATGTAGCCTACTTTTGGCCAGCTAATAGCCTAACCACCGATCAAGGAACATTATGGACTAAGTGTTCAAATGCTATTGCTGCGACAATATAGGTCAAATTATTTCTATGTAATGTAGTAACTAAAATAACAGGAGACCACTTACCTCTTTTCTTTGCCCTTTCTCCCCCTACAACTTTATGGTCGCTCATGTTTTATTCTCCCCCCATCAGGAGAACCCGTACCCTGCCGTGGCCATGCATAAGGTGCAGCGGCCAGCTGAGAGCCCTGGTCACAATGACCCCAAGAACTTGGCTATGTTCCCTCTGCTGGACGACGTTACGGTCCAGCTCTTCATTGACCACGCCGCCGCCAAGCTCCAGACCGCCCCGCCCGTGGTCAAGGCCGAGCTCAAAGGCATGGTGCCCTCCGGACCCCCACTGGGTGAGTGTGCCAAGCTGGTGGGAAAGACTGAGTGGAGGGGGTTGCTGGGGATAGTGTGGGCTGAGGGGTGGAACAGCATAGGCATGAGATGGTGGGATTAAGTAGTGCAGTGAATGAATGGTTGAAAGACTGATGCAGACAATCCTATTGGGTTGTGGGTTAGAATTTAGCAGAGATGCCAACATGAGATTGTGTCTGATGGATTGGATGCCTGATGTAAAGAGGCTGATTCAGACACAGACAGGCCTCTAGACAGGCCTCCAGACAGGCCACTGTGTTAGTTAGGACAACCTCTGTGTGACCCATCTCTCAGCATGGGTTTAACTGAGCTGGATTCAGTGTAGCTTCAGTGTAGGGTCCACCAGACAGGCCACTGTGTTCAGACCACCTCTGTGTGAAACATCTACAGTGCCTTGCGAAAGTATTCGGCCCCCTTGAACCTTGCGACTTTTTGCCACATTTCAGGCTTCAAACATAAAGATATAAAACTGTATTTTTGTGAAGAATCAACAAGTGGGACACAATCATGAAGTGGAACGACATTTATTGGATATAAATCAAAAACAAATCAAAAACTGAAAAATTGGGCGTGCAAAATTATTCAGCCCCTTTACTTTCAGTGCAGCAAACTCTCTCCAGAAGTTCAGTGAGGATCTCTGAATGATCCAATGTTGACCTAAATGACTAATGATGATAAATACAATCCACCTGTGTGTAATCAAGTCTCCGTATAAATGCACCTGCACTGTGATAGTCTCAGAGGTCCGTTAACTTCTTGCGTCGAGCAATCCTGGATCCGGGATCCTATTTATAGCCTCAAGCTCATTAGCATAATGCAACGTTAACTATTCATGAAAATCGCAAATGAAATGAAATAAATATATTTGCTCTCAAGCTTAGACTTTTGTTAACAACACTGTCATCTCAGATTTTCAAAATATGCTTTTCAACCATAGCTAAACAAGCATTTGTGTAAGAGTATTGATAGCTAGCATAGCTATAAGCCTAGAATTCAGCCAGCAACATTTTCACAAAAACAAGAAAATCATTCAAATAAAATAATTTACCTTTGAAGAACTTCAGATGTTTTCAATGAGGAGACTCTCAGTTACATAGCAAATGTTCAGTTTTTCCTGAAAGATTCTTTGTGTAGGAGAAATCGCTCCGTTTTGTACATCACGTTTGGGTACCAAAAAAACACGAAAATTCAGTCATCAAAACGGCAAACTGTTTTCCAAATTAACTCCATAATATCGACTGAAACACAGCAAACGCTGTTTAGAATCAATCCTCAAGGTGTTTTTCACATATCTCTTCATTGATATATCTTTCGTGAATGTCTACTTTCTCCTGTGAATCGCTTGGAAAAAGACTTGCAGTTGAAGATGACACACCAATTTCGACGGAGGACACCAGGCGGACACCTGGTAAATGTAGTCTCTTATGGTCAATCTTCCAATGATATGCCTACAAATACGTCACAATGCTGCAGACACCTTGGGGAAACGATAGATTGGGCAGGCTCATTCCTTGCGTATTCACAGCCATATAAGGAGAAAATGAAAAACAGAGCCTCAAAAATCCTGCTCATTTCCTGTTTGAAGTTTCATCTTGGTTTCGCCTGTAGCATCAGTTCTGGGGCACTCACAGACAATATCTTTGTAGTTTTGGAAACGTCAGTGTTCTCTTTCCAAAGCTGTCAATTATATGCATAGTCGAGCATCTTTTTGTGACAAAATATTGCGCTTAAAACGGGCACGTTTTTTTATCCAATGATGAAATAGCGCCCCCATAGATGTAACAGGTTAAAAGCGCAGAGAGCATCATGAAGAACAAGGAACACACCAGGCAGGTCCGAGATACTGTTGTGAAGAAGTTTAAAGCCGGATTTGGATACAAAAAGATTTCCCAAGCTTTAAACATCACAAGGAGCACTGTGCAAGTGATAATATTGAAATGGAAGGAGTATCAGACCACTGCAAATCTACCAAGACCTGGCCGTCCCTCTAAACTTTCAGCTCATACAAGGAGAAGACTGATCAGAGATGCAGCCAAGAGGCCCATGATCACTCTGGATGAACTGCAGAGATCTACAGCTGAGGTGGGAGACTCTGTCCATAGGACAACAATCAGACGTATATTGCACAAATCTGGCCTTTATGGAAGAGTGGCAAGAAGAAAGCCATTTCTTAAAGATATCCATAAAAGTGTCGTTTAAAGTTTGCCACAAACCACCTGGGAGATACACCAAACATGTGGAAGGTGCTCTGGTCAGATGAAACCAAAATTGAACTTTTTGGCAACAATGCAAAACGTTATGTTTGGTGTAAAAGCAACACAGCTCATCACCCTGAACACACCATCTCCACTGTCAAACATGGTGGTGGCAGCATCATGGTTTGGGCCTGCTTTTCTTCAGCAGGGACAGGGAAGACGGTTAAAATTGATGGGAAGATGGATGGAGCCAAATACAGGACCATTCTGGAAGAAAACCTGATGGAGTCTGCAAAAGACCTGAGACTGGGACGGAGATTTGTCTTCCAACAAGACAATGATCCAAAACATAAAGCAAAATCTACAATGGAATGGTTCAAAAATAAACATATCCAGGTGTTAGAATGGCCAAGTCAAAGTCCAGACCTGAATCCAATCGAGAATCTGTGGAAAGAACTGAAAACTGCTGTTCACAAATGCTCTCCATCCAACCTCACTGAGCTCGAGCTGTTTTGCAAGGAGGAATGGGAAAAAATTTCAGTCTCTCGATGTGCAAAACTGATAGAGACATACCCCAAGCGACTTACAGCTGTAATCGCAGCAAAAGGTGGCGCTACAAAGTATTAACTTAAGGGGGCTGAATAATTTTGCACGCCCAATTTTTCAGTTTTTGATTTGTTAAAAAAGTTTGAAATATCCAATAAATGTCGTTCCACTTCATGATTGTGTCCCACTTGTTGATTCTTCACAAAAAAATACAGTTTTATATCTTTGTTTGAAGCCTGAAATGTGGCAAAAGGTCGCAAAGTTCAAGGGGGCCGAATACTTTCGCAAGGCACTGTATCTCTGTTGGTTTAATTGAGCTGGATTCAGTGTAGACTGATGAGTGTGATGTAATAACCGCTGAGTCGTGGTGTTCCTCCAGGAGACATTGTGGACAGGCATGGTCATGTCCTGGCTAACAGTGCTCGCAGGCTGGAGGTGGTCAGGAACTGCATTACCTACATATTTGACAACAAGATGCTGGAGGCCAAGAAGGTGAGAGACAAGGACACAATAGCATCTCAGTGCTCGGCCATTTTGGAATGATAAAGGTGTTAACTATTTATAGCTAGTTTAGAGGTTTGACCTACATGATAGTCTCGTGATTAAAAAAAAAAAAAATTTAAAATATTTTTTTCTTCCATCTCCTAATGTTGTCCTGTGTCTGCTGCCCCCCCCCAGCTGATGCCAGCGGTACTGCGGGCGCTGAAGGGCCGGGCGGCCAGGGTGTGTCTGACCCAGGAGCTCAACCAGCACGTCCTGCAGAACCGAGCTGTGCTGGACGACCAGCAGTTTGACTACATCGTCCGCATGATGAACTGCACCTTACAGGTACATGCAGAAGCCACAAAAAAAATATTTCTCCTCTTCTACACAAAGTTCTATTGTAGACCGCAGCACACAGTCGGGTTCAGTGCATAGAATGGCCGTATTGAAGGAGTTCCTAAAGAAATATCTTTAACTCCTTGGGACTTTTTCAAAACAGTACCATGCTACCTATTTTTACACTGCAATGGAGGCCTTTATATTTTCATAAGATCACACACTGAATAATGGAGCCTAATTGGTGGTGTGTTTGCATGGCTGACATTGAGAGAGTATGGTGACGTTGACCTCTCTTCTCCTACTCAGGACTGCTCCCACATGGATGAACACGGTATTGCAGCCATCCTCCTTCCCCTGGTCACGGCCTTCTGCAGGGTAAGTCACAAAAAACAAACAATCCCTATTCAACACAAAAGAAACAAATCATTGTCCTTTATCATAGCTTTAAAGTGGTCTGTTTCTAAAGCTTCTGTGTGGCCTTGTGTGTTTGTGTCTGGCAGAAACTAGGCGCAGGCATCACCCAGTTTGCCTACAGCTGTGTGCAGGAGCACATGGTGTGGACTAACATGCAGTTCTGGGAGGCCATGTTCTACAGTGATGTCCAGAACCACATCAGAGCCCTGTATCTGGAGGCAGATGGGGGGGAGCAGTCCATCGCTGTAAGAACGGACCCTACAATTACACAACAAGCAGAACCTTTTTAAGCTAATGCGCCTGTATATTAGTATTAAACACAGCAATAAAAACACAACTGAGGCCTTTTCCTTGATAATGGTACTTAGTCCTTGGAGTACATCCATACATTGACCCCATCTGACCTTTCCCCTTCCACCTCCCTGTCTCGCGGTCAGCAGGAGTGTGGTCCCGCAGCGGGAGGTCAGGAGCTGCTGGGTGCTCTGGAGCTGGCGTCAGAGCAGAGCAGGCTGTGGCCCACGCTCAGCAAGGAGCAGCAGAGTGAGCGTGTGCAGAAAGAGGAGAGCACGGTGTTCAGCCAGGCCATCCACTACGCCAACCGCATGTCCTACCTGCTGCTGCCCCTGGACACCAGCAAGAACCGCCTGCTCAACAGGTCCGGGATAGGGGATGTGGAGAGTGTTAGCAACAGCTACGTCACCAACAGGTACACCAACAGGTGGGGGACGCACGTGCACACATACAACAACAAGGCACACACACACACAACAACAAGGCACACATACGTGTACACACAGACAGAAAAACATACCCAACAGCTTTCTCACTAACAGACATGTTAAAACCAGCTTATCATACATTGGGCAGCTTTGTAACATCTTACAGTGGAACCAGCAACAAACGTATGCCTAGGGAAAATACTTTAACATTGAAGTTCAAGCTCATATTGGTCGTTCCTAATATGCCTTTGTTGTTTTTGTTTAGCATTGCTGGCAGCATGGCGGAGAGCTACGACACAGAGAGCGGCTTTGAGGACGC
Source organism: Oncorhynchus masou masou (assembly GCF_036934945.1). Lineage (NCBI taxonomy): Eukaryota > Metazoa > Chordata > Actinopteri > Salmoniformes > Salmonidae > Oncorhynchus > Oncorhynchus masou. Next base: position 17,931,023 of record NC_088237.1, read on the forward strand.
TGAGAGCTCTGACGTGGCCAACTCTGTGGTGCGATTTATCAACCGCTTCGTAGACAAAGTGTGTAACGAGAGTGGGGTGACCAACGAGCACCTCAAGGCACTACACACCATGATACCAGGTAGGAATCTCCATTTTGTGTTTTTGGCGCTCATGTTGTGAACTTTCCTTGGCAGATCAGGGTTGTATTCATTAGGCACTTAATGGAAGAAAAAGGACTGCCGGGGAGGGATTCCCTGAACTTGTCCAATAAGAAACACTTGTTTTAGTTTTGCTACTGTGTTCCATAATGAATATGACCCAGGTTTTCTCAAGAGTTCAAATTGTGTATTAGGAGAGAATTTTAATCAGTTTCTCTCTCCCCCTCCTGTTGTTCCACAGACATCGTTCAGATGCACATCGAGACGCTGGATGCAGTCCACAGGGAGAGTAAGCGACTGCCACCGATCCAAAAGGTAACCAATTCCTTATTTTACATTACGCTGGACAAAAGCCACGCAGAGCGCAGGCCAGCCCCGCCCAGGCCAGCCCCGCCCAACCCCCTCTCCACCAATCCTTGCAGCTCAGTGTCACAGTGCCACGCCCACGGCAGGTACGTCTGTCCCAGCGACAGCACCAAGTGTGACTCACACTAATACGTCTGAGTAGTGCATGCTGGGTTGATGTAGTTCCCCTCCTCCTCTCAGTAGCCGCGGTCTCTTTCAGTTGGAACTAAATGGTAGAAAATGTTTTCAAACGGAGGAGGTACTACCTGACTTTGTCTAATACGAACAAGAATGTGGATTTTCTGTTTCATTACATTTTCTCCAGTTGGTGCCTATTGAACATGAACCCGGTAGATGACAACAGCCTGAGCAGTGCATGCTGGAGGTTATAGTTCTCAGTGACCTGGTTGACTACAGCCTGTGTCACTGACTTGTGCCTTCAGACAGAAGGGTGCAGTTTGCTCTGGTTGTTCGGTGGAGTTTTCTGTCAACAGTTGGAGAGGGATGGTAGCTTAGCACGGCATCATTGGCATGTCTGTTGTGTTACTGGCAACTAAGCAGGGTCCTAGCATATGCATCAACCAAGAGCTCAGGGGTGCCCTGTATCAGATATCAGTCCAATTGGATCTCACCTTTTGTGAGTTTTCTGTGTTTATCCCATCTTATAATAACTCCGAAAGCGCATCACATTTGACCTGATCCCACCTCCCAGAATGCTCTAGATTTTTTTTCTGCGTGACCGTTCATATCATATGAGTTCCAGTTAAATCCTCTCCCAATGAGCTGGACCCAGGGTATTAGCTGTTGCACAACAGATTATGAAATGGGTTACAAAATGAGTGCCTAAATGAATTTGAGTTGAGCTGCTCTGTTTGGTGTCGTTGCCCCAGCATAGGCCTCTCCAGGGTCGCTGGGGAAAGGAAATTATGTCAATGCCCTGAGCCAAATGGTCTATAGGTCTTTAACAGAAACTAGACCTGCCACTCTTCATACTTTGAATACCTCTCTATACATCCAAGAATGCTGTTAGATTATTTTGTGAGAACAATTTGAGAAAATATACAAATGGTTATAAACATGTTACCTCTTTCTAAGGGAAATTGCCATTATATGATACCAGTCTTAAGAGATTTGAATGGTTTCATATCCAACTTTATAAAAATAACCACATAAACGTGGCTGTATTTTCCCTTCTGCTTGTTTTACTTGTTGAGCATTAGGGTTATCAAATCAAATGTATTTATATTGCCCTTCGTACATCAGCTGATATCTCAAAGTGCTGTACAGAAACCCAGCCTAAAACCCCAAACAGCAAGCAATGCAGGTGTAGAAGCACAGTGGCTAGGAAAAACTCCCTAGAAAGGCTAAAACCTAGGAAGAAACTTAGAGAGGAACCAGGCTATGTGGGGTGGCCAGTCCTCTTCTGGCTGTGCCAGGTGTAGATTATAACAGAACATGGCCAAGATGTTCAAATGTTCATAAATGACCAGCATGGTCCAATAATAATAAGGCTGAAGAGTTGAAACTGGAGCAGCAGCAAGGCCAGGTGGACTGGGGACAGCAAGGAGTCATCATGTCAGGTAGTCCTGAGGCATGGTCCTAGGGCTCAGGTCCTCAGAGAGAGAAAGAAAGAGAGAAGGAGAGAATTAGAGAGAGCACACTTAAATTCACACAGGACACCGAATAGGACAGGAGAAGTACTCCAGATATAACAAACTGACCCTAGCCCCCGACACATAAACTACTGCAGCATAAATACTGGAGGCTGAGACAGGAGGGGCCAGGAGACACTGTGGCCCCATCCGAGGTTGTCTTTGCCAAGATCCCACCAGCCAATTGAGATTTAGGCAAACCGTTTATGTTATGTAACATTAACAAATTGAGGGCCTCCCGGGTGGTGCAGTGGCTATGGGCGCTGTACTGCAGCGCCAGCTGTGCCACCAGAGACCCTGGGTTCGCGCCCAGGCTCTGTCTTAACTGGCCGCAACCGGGAGGTCCGTGGGGTGAAGCACAATTGGCCTAGCGTTGTCCGGGTTAGGGAGGGCATGGCCGGTAGGGATATCCTTGTCTCACCGCGCACCAGCGACTCTAGTGGCGGGCCGGGCACAGTGCACGCTAACCAAGGTTGCCAGGTGCACGGTATTTCCTCCAACACATTGGTGCAGCTGGCTTCCAGGTTGGATGCGCGCTGTGTTAAGAAGCAGTGTGGCTTGGTTGGGTTGTGTATCGGAGGACGCATGACTTTCAACCTTCGTCTCTCCCGAGCCTGTACGGGAGTTGTAGCGATGAGACAAGATAGTAGCTACTAAAAACAATTGGATACCACGAAATTGGGGAGAAAAAGTTTTTTTTTTTGATGTCTCTGTTTTCAACTGTCTGTCGTGTGATACATTTGTGCTTCAACATGCATCTGGATTGACGTGTGCCATTTGTTGTGAATTTGCTCTAATTTGGTTTGAAGTATAGAACCACCAATGTAAGGATGGCTTATACATTTGAGTTCTGCTGGACATAGAGCACTAACAGCTCTTCTACTGTCTCTCTCTCTTTCCCCCTCATCCTTACCTACCATGTCCCGCTACTCAATCTGCTTACTTTTCTCCTTCCATCAATTATCAACTCTTCTCGTTTCTTTACCCCACATCTACCTCTTCCTTCTCTTCCTCTGCCCGCCCTCTCTCTTCTTGTCCCCAATCTCTTCCCCCTTTCCTCTTCTTTCCTTCACTCCTCCCTCTCTCCGTGCTGCAGCCCAAGCTTCTGAGGCCCATTCTTCTGGCGGGGGAGGAGCTGGTGATGGACGGCATGCGGGTGCACCTGATCTCAGACGGCCGGGAGGAGGCCACGGGGGCCTTGGGGGGTCCAGCCCTCCTCCCTGCCGAGGGGGCCATCTTCCTCACCACCTATCGCCTCATCTTCAAGGGCACGCCTAACGACCCGCTGGGTAGGAGGGTGTTGAAAACACAAACATGCACACACATGTTAGCAGTAATACACACACACACTTTCTCTCTAACCCTGAGTATTGTTGCTGTGCAGTGGGTGAGCAGGTGGTGACTCGGTCTTTCCCCATCGCCTCCCTGACTAAGGAGAAGAGGATCTCTGTCAGTCTGTCCATGGACCAGTTCATACAGGAGGGTCTGCAGCTACGCTCCTGCACTTTCCAGGTACACCTCTACCCTCCGTCCTGCCACCCTAGTATCCATCACCCTACTGCCTAAACACTAGGCTCCTAGGCCTTCTCAACCCTGCTACCCCCCCACACACACTCTCATTCTGCACCGTAACGCTCTCTACTTAAAATTTGACAGAACACTCATTAATTTGTGTTTTTCTGACACTCCTCCTAATATCGCCCTCCTCCTCCTGTAGCTGCTGAAGATAGCGTTTGATGAGGAGGTGGCGTCGGACCTGGCCGAGGTGTTCCGGAAGCACATGCACAAGCTCCGCTACCCACAGCACGTCCAGGGAACCTTCGCCTTCACCGTGGGCCAGAGTGGCAAGACGTTGGTCGAACACAAGACCAAGGACAAGAACCAGTCAATAAAGTAAGACGAGACCAATAGAACACACACACACACACACACGTCAACCACAAGAACCCAAAACAACACTAAAAGGAAACAGGCAGAGCATACACACGCCAAACACATTTCAACACACATCAGCGTTGTATAAAACGTCAGTACCGTTCCAGTTTTATTGTCAGTCAGCAGATTATTAGTAATGAGAGAGTGTAAATCTGTAAAATGTTTCACACCTCACATCCTCCAGGTCAAGTACAGAACATCCAAATAAAAAGCGCTTACTCACTAAAGGATGTGGGTCACAAATGACACCCCTGCACTGTAATGTGAGCTGAATATCAGGCCTTCCCCAAGCAGCAGCCTCTGGCGATATAGTAGTCCACATTATTGCCCTACATTTCATAGCCGTCCTGACAGTTTAGAATATATCCAAAATGTGGGCGTTTTTATCTGACGGTCTCTGATTTAAAGTCAGTGTTTGGTGTGATGTGTTAATTAAACCAGATTCATAGACCTTCTGCTTGCGAGTGTAAGTGCTTCAGTGAGTGTGAACCCTTGTTCTTGTGCAACCACAAAGGGTCCATATAGCATGCAGACTGTTTAGTTATGCTGGCTGCACACGGACTTATTCCAGGCAGGGTCAGTAGAGAGGAATGCAGCTTCACATCCTACACTCTATTCTGTCCACTTCTACTGCCAGTAGACCCCCAGAATTCCCTTTTGCTTTATCATCCCCCCCCTCTCTCTCTCTCTCCCCCGTCACTCATTTTTTCCCCTTCTCATCTGGGGTATGAAAAGAGCTGGCTTCTATCTTGAGTAATGCAGCAGTGGAAACATTGACGGCTTCTCTGTGTTTGTCCCTGGTGTTTCCATCTCCTCCCGAGTCGTCACGCCTCGAAAAGACTCCCTTCATTCACTGATATTAACCTCACGACAATGCGGGCCCAACCCCCCTGCAGCAGTGAGCAGGCTCAAATAGCACTCTTTTAATGCATTCATTAGCTTTAATTCTGCATACAGACTGCCGTCGAGTCTGCATTAGGGTTGTGCCTTGTATTTAATGGACTGGTTAATTAAACTTCTAAGTACCTTGTCAGTGCATTTGTAACTTTTACATTTCTAACCAGGGTTGTATTCACTTGACATGAAATGGAAGCAAACAGGCCAAAACAGGGAGGTGCGATCTAAACTTGTTCAACAAGAAACTCTTGTTTTCATTTTCTGTTGCAAAGTGTTTTGCTATGGTGTGCCCAAATGAATGTGACCCAGAAAGTAGAAGTCATAAAGTTTAGTTTAACTGAAGTTAACTGTTTTGAACTCTTATACATCTTTCTCTTCCCTCTCTACTCATCCTCTTTTCTCCCTCCACCCTTCCAAAGAACACTTTCCAAAAACTTGGTGAAGAGCGCCAAGAGGACGATCGGTCGACAGTATGTGACCCGGAAGAAGTACTCACCTCCCACCTGGGAGAACAGGAGCAGCCTGCAGTCAGAGCTGGACGAGGATGAGCTCTCCGGTAGGACATGGTGTTGTAGCAACGTCAAGGTTTAGGGCGGAATTTTGACTTAAGATCCACACACTCCCATTGACATAAATACATGTTTTATGTAAAAGTCTTGAGTTGCTGTTTAACTTTCAGCAATTAAAATGTTGAATGTTCTCTACAGTGTTTGACCTGATGTAGTAGACCAGTGTACACTGTATCTGACTGTCTGTGTGTCTGCTACAGTCTCAGAGGAGTTGGACCAGGGCTCCCTCACCCTGTCTTCCACCATCCGCTCCTCGGACAGACAGACCATGAGCAACGTGGTGGAGCGTGCCTGTTGCCGCGACTACCAGCGGCTAGGACTGGGCACGCTCAGTAACAGCCTGACGCGCTCCAAGAACGAGCCCTTCCGCATCTCCACCGTCAACCGCATGTACACCGTCTGCAGGAGGTAAGTTCACGGTCCAACCGCAGATAGAACGTGTTTTTACGACGGGTTCACCGTCAAATCTCATGTGTGACTCCCAAAATACACATCCCTTCCATACTCTTCGTTTATAGGGAATCTCAATTGCATGTGGTAGGTTTATGGTCAAACTGTATATGGACCATGTTTCAAGTAACTTCCTGAGTTTAGTCTCCAAGTTTTGGATTCTGGTTGAATGTACACGTTTGATCTTAACATTTATATAGATCAACATTGTTGTTTTATTTTGATGCAACTTGATATGCAGAGTGGGCCTATGAGCAAACTATATTTAAACACATGACATTATCTTGTGGTCATGACATTCTGAGGTGACATGAACAGAATGTCATCTCAATCCTGACTCCCTCTGCTCTCTCTGTATGTGTGTGTTACCAGTTACCCCGGCCTGTTGATCGTGCCCCAGAGCATCCCAGACTCCACCATCCAGCGCATCTCCCGCTGTTACAGACAGAACCGTTTCCCTGTGGTGTGCTGGAGGAACTCTCGTACCAAGGCTGTGCTGCTGCGCTCTGCAGGCCTCCATGCTAAGGGAGTGGTGGGCTTCTTCAAGTCCCCCAATGCCACCAGCGCCGGTACGACACACTCTAAAAATGAGTTAGATGGTGTCTTTTAAGGGAATGACTGGGGATGTTGGGCTTAGTTTAGGAATAATAAAACACGCCAAACCACTCAAAAGTCGGAAGTTTACATACATTTAGGTTGGAGTTAATTAAACTTGTTTTTCAACCACTCCACAAATTTCTTGGTAACAAACTATAGTTTTGGCAAGTCTGTTAGGAAATGTACTTTATACATGACACAAGTTATTATTTTTAAATTATTTAAAAAAAATTGTTTCCAGATATTTAACTTATAATTCACTGTATCACAATTCCAGTGGGTCAGCAGTTTACATACACCAAGTTGACTGTGCCTTTTAACAGCTTGGAAAATTCCAGAACATGATTTCATGGCTTTTGAAGCTTCTGATAGGCTAATTGACATCATTTGAGTCAATTGGAGGTGTACCTGTGGATGTATTTCAAATTCGGTGCCTCTTTGCTTGACGACATGGGAAAATCAAAAGAAATCAGCCAAGACCCCAGAAAAAGAATTGTAGACCTCCACAAGTCTGGTTCATCCTTGGGAGCAATTTCTAAATGCCTGAAGGTACCACGTTCATCTGTACAAACAATAGTATGCAAGTATAAACACCATGGGACCATACAGCCATCATACCGCTCAGGAAGGAGATGCGTTCTGTCTCCTAGAGATGAACGTACTTTGGTGCGAAAAGTGAAAATCAATCACAGAACAGCAGCAATGGACCTTGTGAAGATACTGGAGGAAACAGGTATATATCCACAGTAATACGCTATATTGACGTGACCTGAAAGGCCGCTCGGCAAGGAAGAAGCCACTGCTCCAAAACCACCATAAAAAAGCCAGATTACGGTATGTAACTGCACATGGGGACAAAGATTGTACTTTTTGGAGAAATGTCTTTGGTCTGATGAAACAAAAATAGAACTGTTTGGCCATAATGATCATCGTTATTTTTGGAGGAAAAAGGGGGAGGCTTGCAAACCGAAGAACACCATCCCAACCGTGAAGCACAGGGTTGGCAGTTGTTGGGGTGCTTTGTTGCAGGAGGGACTGGTGCACTTCACAAAATAGATGGCATCATGTGGAAGGAAACTTATGTGGATATATTGAAGCAACATCTCAAGACATCAGTCAGGAAGTTAAAGCTTGGTCGCAAATGGATCTTCCAAATGGACAATGACCCCAAGCATACTTCCAAAGTTGTGGCAAAATGGCTTAAGGACCTTGAAGTCAAGGTATTGGAGTGGCCATCACAAAGCCCTGACCTCAATCCTAATAGAAAATTTGTGGGCAGAACTGAAAAAGCGTGTGCGAGCAAGGAGGCTTACAAACCTTACTAGCTGAAATAAGTCATTCTCTCTACTATTATTCTGACATTTCACATTCTTAAAATAATGTGGTGATCCTAACTGACCTAAGACAGGGACTTTTTACATGGATTAAATGTCAGGAATTGTGAAACTGAGTTTACATTTATTTGGCTAAGGTGTATGTAAACCTCTGACCTCAACTGTATATCAATATAGCAATTTAATGTGGTAGTAGAAGTCTCAACTCATCAGAAACAATGAGAAAATAGACAAACACTTTAGATGCATTGAAATGCACAGCTCATGTCCCTTATAGCTTGAGCAGCATTTTTTAGTCTTCAGCATTTTATACCCAGCATGCAAAGCTGCATAAACCAGTGGTGATGGACAGTTGTGACCCATCCCCAGGCCCCTCCCAGGCCGACTCAACCAGCCTGGAGCAAGAGAAGTACATGCAGGCGATCATCAGCTCCATGCCTTCCTACTGTGAGCCCAGTGGCAGGAACACACTCGGCGGCTTCACCTCCACTCACATGAGCACCTCAGGTAGGACACACACGTACACATCAAGGTTCCCGTTAGCCAGTAATAGCCGGCTTTTGTCCCCAAAAAATGTACGAGAAGACGATAAATTGGCACCAGACATAATCCGTTTTCAAAATAATGCTATTTAGCCTATTCGTTGCTGGAAATACCAGTCAATGGAAATGCATTTGACCGGTCATGCTTATCGGTCTATAGGTTAATTTGCATAATTTCATGCAATTAAATTAGCATATGTTTATTTATCACATGCGCATACAGATACAGAGCTTCTTCTTTTTTTTTTTTGGAATGTGTTAAACAGCGCCAGAGCTTTTATAAGCCCAATCATCGCACAGAATTTTAAATGCAATTACGTGTTAACTGTTTTGATAGCCAGCATTAAAGTGCTACTATTTTTATTTCAAGTGCTTAGGCAACTGAAGGCATGATTCAGAAGGTCACACACCACTTTAGACTGTGAGCTGGAGATGGTATGCATTCTGAAAACATATACTTAATTGAGTGAAACTTTAATGTTTAACTTCATATTATGAGGCATGTCTTACCTTGCTTCAATGGAGCTGAGCCAAAATCTGTTCCTGTAAACGTGGAGGCATTTCTTTTATAAAGACTTCCCAATACCAGTGAAACAATTAGCCTAATTTTCTATTGTTTTTCAAATCAACTTTCTTTCATTGTCCAGTAGCCAAAAACACAATCCCAATCATATTAGCAACCCATGCTAGTCGTTGCATCTTTAGATCTCCCATCTTTCTACGTTTCTAATGGATATTTTTGTGTTTTCCCGCTAATTGCATTATGTAACTAACATTAGCGTGTAGCCTATAACTGCCTTGTGCGCATTGCTGCGCTTATAATGTGAATAATCGTTTATCAACATTTTAAGCTAAACATTCTGATCTGTGCATGAGCCTCACTGCTTTTAATTTTGATATACTGGTTGGATGAATTTGGGATCTATCGTCCCACAATTGTCCCAGTCTGTTTGGAATAGGCCATTTCTTTCTTGCACAGAACGACAAGCTGACAAATAGAATAGGTAAAATGTTCTACAATGGCGAACAGTAGATTGACATAGGCTAGTGATTTTCTCAATCCTTATTAGTCTTGTTAGCTCAGGTGAATGTGGACTGTTATTCTAACATCAAGTGCACTTTGGATTTTCGGAAGGACACGAGCTGTTGCGTCCTCGAGTTGCTTGTTCTGTTAAGTGCCTTATCATAATCAAAATTCTATAGGTCTGGTACATTTCTCAAATGTTCGTTGAATTATGCTGTCGATCAAATGTCCAGCGCCAAATTTTCCTAACGGAAACCCTGATACACATACACTCTCTCAGAGGCCAGAGTTTGTGACTCTCAGTTTGTGTCTATCTCCAGACTCGTCAGATAAGCTGAGGCAGCCTAAGATCGGCGCTCTGATGAAACAGGTGATGGGAGGCAAGGAGGACGTACCTGGAACCTTCAGCCGCGGAGGTGAGATTGTGGTTTTACTGTGTTTGTATGTGGTTGTGTTACTTGCGTCAATTAGTTCATTGAAACCTCCTTTGCAAGGAATGTCTTATTTCTAGGTTTGGTTTGGGATTGTATTGTGGCTTGCCCTACAATTACATGCCAAGGAACAGTCACTGGAACGAATTGACATGCGAGTGTGTTTTAACCCAAAGAGGAATGGTGGTTATGTTACCTGAATAATAACCCCTCTCCATAGCTTATCCATATTTGGGCATGTGTGTATGTATAGCTGTGTGAAACCATCTCTCCCTATGGTCTATGGTCTATGGTGTTGGTTAACGGGCATCATCTCTGTGTCATTTGACCTCAGCTCTGGGTCAAAGGGCGAGGGTCATCTCCCTCTCTCAGCCCAGAGTTTCAGGCAAGGCCAGAAACCCCCCTGGAGGTACAGTATGCACCGACCCCTAGCTCCCCAATCTAACCAATCAGGCCTCTTAACAGTGACGTCAGTCAGTCTGTCTGCGTTGGCTGGTGCCCCCGCCTGTCGGTCCCTCTTTCCCTGTGATGTCCTTGTGTGTGTCTCTCGCTCTCTCAGGACTAACCTTTTGTTGTCCAATCTCTTTGTTGGCGAGATTCTCTTCTTCTTTCTAGGCATCTGTGTGCATGCTTTTCTAGTGGGCCGTCGACTACACACACTGCTGCAGATCGTCCTGTTTGTTCATGTTTCTGTTCTGTGTTTGATTACTACTGTGTGCTGTGAGTGGTCTGATGACTCGTGTTTTTCCAGTGTTGTTAGGTTTGGAGCATCATTTTCACAAATAGCCTATTTAGCTAAATAGATCAATCTTACTATAGTTCAATTATTTATATTTTATCAGCATGGCTTTCAGTTAGTCTAGTGGTATAAAGTACAATGGCTGTATGTGTCACTGCATAAATGGCTTGTGTGTGTTGATAATGTCAAACTTGGAGGGAGGATTGGAGAATGCACACTGTATGTATGTGATAACCCCCTCAAAAACCTCTGCCTGTATGTATGTGATAACCCCCTCAAAAACCTCTGCCTGTATGTGTGTGATAACCCCCTCTAAAACCTCTGCCTGTATGTGTGTGATAACCCCCTCTAAAACCTCTACCTGTATGTGTCTGATAACCCCCTCTAAAAACTCTACCTGTATGTGTGTGTGTGATGACCCCCTCTAAAACCTCTACCTGTATGTGTCTGATGACCCCCTCTAAAACCTCTACCTGTATGTGTGTGTGTGTGTGATGACCCCCTCTAAAAACTCTACCTGTGTGTGTGTGTGATGACCCCCTCTAAAAACTCTACCTGTGTGTGTGTGTGTGTGTGTGTGTGTGATGACCCCCTCTAAAAACTCTACCTGTATGTGTGTGTGTGTGATGACCCCCTCTAAAAACTCTACCTGTATGTGTGTGCTCCAGGGAAGTGGGGCAGTATCCGGGGTAGTGGGCGTCTGAGTGCCTACAACCCAGAAGTGGGGAACAGGCTGTCCAGTAAGGAGTCTCCCCAGCCCAACGGGGGCCCCAGCGAGGCCCTGTTCCTCAGGCAGCAGCGGGCCTACCTCTACATCATCGGAGACAAGACACAGCTCAAGGTAACTGCCAAAACACAATACTACACTGGACTGTCTACTGATTTGAATATTGATAAAGACTCAATCTCGCAAGTCTTTGGAGATGTTGGTGTCATTGAACCTTGACCCCTGTTTGTCCCATATCATCAGGGTGGTAAGCAGGACTCGTTCCAGCAGTGGGAGGTGGTGCCCATCGAGGTGTGTGACGTGCGTCAGGTGAAGAACAGCTTTAAGAAGCTGATCAAGGCCTGTGTTCCCAGCTCAGCCACCTCTGAACCCAGCATGACCTTTCACCGCTGTCTGGAGGAGTCCGAATGGATGTGCCTGGTAATGCTCTCATTCATAGAGTGTGTGTGTGTTAGCATGTGCAACTGTAAAAGTGTATGTATTGTGCAAGAGGGAGACCTATGAATGCATTTTGTTTTTGTATGTTTATCCTGACTGCACAAGTTAATGTGTGTATGATTTAAGTGGTTTTGTCATGACATTTGTGTGTCCAGCTCCACAGAGTTCTGCAGGTGTCTGTCCTGGTGGTAGAGTTGTTAGACACGGGCTCGTCAGTCATGGTCAGCCTGGAGGATGGCTGGGACGTCACTACTCAGGTACAACACACGTACTCCCTAAACGTACTGCTTACACACACCTCTCATAGCTAATGTAGGTCTCTGCCTGTGCTAACGGTCTGTCTCGTCACTCCTCTGATTAGGTAACTTATAAATTACAGTCATCATGTCTGACTATCGCACCGATTCTGTCTCCAGGTGGTGTCTCTGGTCCAGCTTCTGTCAGACCCGTACTACCGGACCTTCGATGGCTTCCGCCTGCTGGTGGAGAAGGAGTGGCTGTCGTTTGGCCACAGGTTCAGTCATCGCGGCGCCCAGACCCTGGCCAGCCAGAGCAGCGGCTTCACTCCTGTATTCCTGCAGTTTCTCGACTGCGTGCACCAGGTATGTACGTGTGAGGGTGGGTTTTATGAGTGCAGGTGTGACAGTTAAGTGTGTGTGTGTTTGTCTAACCGTGTCAATGGGTGTTTACATGTCAGCTACTTTACCCAGATAATCTGGATTCTGCTATTTATCTGTATAGGCATGTCTGAGTAAACGTGCGTGTGTTTACCTGAGTGTGACAGTGCATTTCTTTCTTTTTTCCCCCCGGCCAGTGACGTGGACTCGCATGTATGATGCGTTTCTGGCAGAGGGTTTCAATGGTCCTGTCTGTATTTATGATCCCAGGTTCACACTGGCTTGCTCTATTTAACCCCCTGTTACTGTCAGTAGTGTTATTATTACACATACAGGGACATACATTGTGTACAAACATTAGGAACACCTTCCTAATATTGAGTTGCTTGCCCTTTTGCCCTCAGAACAGCCTCAATTTAACAGGTGACACCAATAAGGGATCTTAGCTTTCACCTGGATTCACCTGGTCATTCATGGACAGAGCAGGTGTTCTTAATATTTTGTACACTCAGTGTATCTGGGTCGTTCCCATAATGAGTGCTTTTTGCGTCCCTTTGATGTTTTATGTAGAAATTGTACACAAATATTGAATTTTCAAATCATATTATATTAAATGAAGTGCCCTTGAATATAGACCGAATGGAAAACTGAATACATTGTGTCCTCTGACTTGTAGGAAGATTTTTAACCCACTCAATCCCAACAACAACACTAGTTATTTTGTTGCTTTGATAGTCATTTCTGAAGATGATTAATTATTTAATGTGATTAATTTTAAGGAAAAAGAAGGGGGAAAAAGCCCCGTTCCTCATTTTAAGGTCAACCCTGTCATGTGAACTCTCGTTTTAATATGGGGGAAACTATTCATGTATCTTTTTTTTCATTCAAAAGAACCATATAATAATCAAATCGTTCCCTTACCTTTGATCTACATCAAAAGCACTCCAGGAATCCCAGGTCCACAATAAATGTTTGTTTTGTTCGAAAATGTATGTTATTTATGTCCAAATACCTTTTGTTAGAGCGTTTGGTATACATATCCAAACGCAAATTCTGGTTAGCGTTATATCGGACAAAAACTTCAAAAAGTGATATTACCAGTCAAAGAAACATTTCAAACTAAGTACAGAATTAATCATTAGGATGTTTTTAACATATAGCTTCAATAAAGTTCCAACTGGAGTATTCTTTCTTCTCTTCGTGAACAATGGAACGCAAGTGACTACCATGAGGAAAAAGTGGGATCACAAAATGGCTGCTTGATGGACAGCTGATATATTCTGCTCTCATTCACTCCCACAACAACATAGAAGCCTCATTATAATTTCTATTGATGGTTGTTCGTGAACAATGGAACGCAAGTGACTACCATGAGGAAAAAGTGGGATCACAAAATGGCTGCTTGGTGGACAGCTGATATCTTCTGCTCTCATTCATCATTATAATTTCTATTGATGGTTGACATCTAGGGGAACCCCTAGGTAGTGCAACATCATTCATATCTCAAGGGAATTTCATTTGGGGACTCTGAATACATACAAGCTCAGATTTCTGACTTCCTGTTTTGATTTCAACTAAGGATTTTGCCTGCCAATATTAGTTCTATTATACTCACAGACATCATTCAAACAGTTTTAGAAACTTCAGAGTGGTTTCTATCCAATACTAATAATAATAATATGCAACTATGACTGAGGAGCAGGCTGTTTGATATGGGCACCTTTTCATCCAAGCTACTCAATACTGCCCCTGCAGCCATAAAAAGTTAAGGAACACGGTTAGCCGGGTTTCAGAGGAAGCATGACTCCACCTTCGCCTCTCCTGAGCCTATTGGGGAGTTGCAGTGATGAGACGAGATCAAATTTTGGGAGAAAGAGGGGGGCAAAAAATATTACTTGATTTGAGTCCACCTGTGGTAAATTCAATTGATTGGACATGATTTGGAAAGGCATACCTGTCTATATAAGGTCCCACAGTTAACAGTGCATGTCAGAGCAAAAACCAAGCCATGAGTTCGAAAGAATTGTCTGTGGAGTTCTGAGACAGGATTGTGTCGAGGCACAGATCTGGGGTACCAAAAAATGTCTGCAGCATTGAAGGACCCCAAGAACACAGTGGCCTCCGTCAAGAAGTTTGGAAGAAGTTTGAGCTTGCCGCCCGGAGAGCTTGGAGCTTAGAGCTTGCCGCCCGGCCAAACTGAGCAATCGGGAGAGAAGGGCCTTGGTCAGGGAGGTGACCAAGAACCCAATAGTCACTCTGACAGTGCGCCAGAATTCCTCAGATGGAAGAATCTTCCAGAAGGACAACCATTTCTGCAGCACTCCACCAAGCAGGCCTTTATGGTAGAGTGGCCAGATGGAAGCCACTCCTCAGTAAAAGGCACATGACAGCCATCTTGGAATTTGCCAAAAGGCACCTAAAGACTCTCAGACCATGAGAAACAAGATTCTCTGGTCTGATGAAACTAAGATGGAACTCTTTTTGGAGGAAACATGGCACCATCCCTACGGTGAAGCATGGTGGTGGCAGATGGTTTTTAGTGGCAGGGACTGTGAGACGAGTCAGGATAGAGGGAAAGATGAACGGAGCATAGTACAGAGATCCTTGACGAAAGCCTGCTCTAGAGCGCTCAGGACCTCAGACTGGGGTGAAGGTTCACCTTCCAACAGGACAACAACCCAAAGCTCACAGCCAAGACACGCAGGAGTGGCTTTGGGACAAGTTTCTGAATGTCTTTGAGTCGCCCAGACTTGAACCCGATCGAACATCTCTGGAGAGACCTGAAAATAGATGTGCAGCGACGCTCTCCATCCAACCTGACAGAGCTTGAGAGGATCAGCAGTGAAGAATGGGAGAAACTTCCCAAATACAGCCGTGCCAAGCTTGTAGCATCATAGCCAAGAAGACTTGAGGCTGTAATCGCTGCCAAAGGTGCTTCAATGAAGTAAAGGGTCTGAATACTTGTTTAATGTGGTATTTCAGTTTAAAATGTGTAATAAAAATGTCTAAACAGTTTTTACTTCATCATTGTGGGCTATAGTGGGTAGGTTGAGAAAAAACAATTTAATACATTTTAGAATAAGGCTGTAACGTAACATCTGGAAAAAGTTAAGGGGTATGAATACTTTCCAAATGTACTGTATGTATCCTATCGGAGTTCTTCGTGGAAGAGTTTTGAGATCTGCCACACCCCATTTGAATCAGCTTTTGTTTTTTCGTAGGAGAAAAGCATATACACTATGCTACACTATACATATGCAATATGCTACTTTTATCTATAAAATGTCTTGCACAACTAGCTACATTTTGTTTTATCATGTCATTTATCACATTCGCCTGTTGACGCGGGAGAGGAGAGTCTAAGCTCGTTTTCCTTCTCCTCGCCGCCTCTCCTCGATTACCTTTGAACTTTTTCTAAAGGAGGTGAAAGAGGACACAGGAGTTGAGCAAATCCAGTTGAGAAAAGACCCGTGAATGTTTGACGATCCGGAAGCAGTAAACAGAGGAAGGGCAACTGACGTATTACCTTAAATCCTGTCCCCCCTGCAGATCCACCTGCAGTTCCCCATGGAGTTTGAGTTTAGTCAGTACTACCTGAAGTTCCTGGCCTACCACTACGTGTCCAACCGCTTCAGAACCTTCCTGCTCGACTCGGACTACGAACGTATTGAGCTTGGTGAGCCTTTTCTTTGTTCTACAGATAAGGGCTCGTTTTCCCCTTATCAGATGGCCTTTCTCTAGATTTAGATTACATGGTTAGGAGAAACTGAATTCTTATAAGTAGGTTATTTTGGTACACTTTTGGGTGTTTAAGTGTAACTTGTATGCCAGTTGAGTGTGTTCAATGAGTTGATGAACCTTCCGTTTGTGTTAAGGGGTTCTGTACGAGGAGAAGGGGGAGAGGAAGAACCCGCAGGTGTGTAAGTCAGTGTGGGATTACATAGACCGGCTCAACAAGAAAACACCTATCTTCTTCAACTACATGTTCTCACCAGAGGATGAGGAGGTGAGTAAACCTGGAACTCTACTTGGTTGCGTTAGACTGCCCCCTGGTGGGGAAGTTTACTGAAAATTTAAGTGGTTTTGATCCATTTTCTAATCAAGTGGAGGTTTAGTTTTACGATCTTAGACTTAAGATGTACTGGACGATCTTGTAGTTATTACATGCACGTTTTGTGGTAACAAAAATAAATCCATGTGGTCATTTACTAGCTAAATCCCTCTGTGTTTTTACTATTTTCTTTTCCCCAGGTGTTGCGGCCGTACAGCTTCATCTCCAACCTGAAGGTGTGGGACTTCTACACAGAGGAGACGCTGTCTGAGGGCCCGTCTTACGACTGGGAGCTGGTGCAGAGGGGCCGGCAGGAGAGGCTGGCTGAGGAGGTACCTGACAAACCAGACACCACCACCCCCAAGTCCCAGCGACGCATCGTCTGGCCCTGCTACGACAGCCGCAGCAGAGTGGTACCCGACGCCATCACCAAACTGCTGCAGGTTAGTGGCGATTACTTACACATTACTTACCATCAGTATACTGCAGTATTCCCTGTATAACCCTAACTTGTTGTATAAATTCGTATACACAAATCTGACTGTCCTAGGACCTGCAGAGTCTGGAGGCAGAGTTGGGGATGCCACCAGAGAAATGGAAGGACACCTGGGACAAGATCAAGGCCAACCAACGGGCCGAGGCCAAGCTGGAGAACAGGGTGAGAAACACTTGACAACCAGAAGCTAACCTAGGGTTTCACTGGCTATTAGGATGCCATCCTTCTAACAAACTTACACTTAGACCTTTTGAAGATTATTTGAAAATAACTTCTTGTAGATTTATAGTATGTGTTCTACTGACCTCTTGTGGCAACTATTTATGTTTTATTGAATATATTAGCCCTCTGTGTTTTCTTGCTCGTCCTCTGTTCTCTCGCTCTTTCAGCCGTCTTTCAACAGCTCCTTGCTGATGTCATCCAATCTGAGTCACCAGCGGCGGTCTCAGGGGGTGTACCTTCCTGAGAGTGGCGTGGGCTCCTCCATTAACCTGGCCATGGACCGTGAGACCAGCACCACCTCCACCCCTGTGGCCGGGCGCCCCAGCACCAGCACCCTATACAGCCAGTTTCAGAGCACGGAGAGTGAGAACAGGTCTGTACCCCCACCCTTATCACTGCCCCAGCAACACATTACCCCTCAGTGTGTTACGAAAGTGGCTGACTGGGTTCCTCCTACCTTTGACTCCCAGGAGTTTTGAGGGCATCCTGTTTAAGAAAGGTGCCTTGCTGAAGCCATGGAAACCCCGCTGGTTTGTGCTGGACAAGACCAAACATCAGGTAAGAGGAGGGAGGTGGACTGATGGTGATGATGGACTGATGGTGATGATGGACTGATGGTGATGATGGACTGATGGTGATAATGATTTCTCTCTGTCTAGCTGAGATACTATGAGACCAGGCAGGACAAGGAGTGTAAGGGGGTGATTGAGCTGGCAGAGGTGGAGTCCGTCATTCCAGGCACGCCCACCATGGGAGCGCCCAAAAACATAGAGGAGAAAGCCTTCTTCGACGTGAGTTACCAGAGCCTCAGTGTGATGGTTTTTATGTGTGTATTGTGACATGTTATGATCAGGGAATGTGTTTGCAAAATGACTCAAATGTAAAAAGGTAATCTACACGGTAACATAAGAACGGTCAAACAGTCTTAACCTCTCTCGTTCTCTTTCTACGGCAGCTCAAGACGACCAAACGAGTGTATAACTTCTGTGCGCAGGACAGCCCCAACGCACAGCTGTGGATGGACAGTATTCAGAGCTGCCTCTCTGATGCCTAGAGAGATGCACGGCTCCACCATAACAGGAACTATCCAACCAGGAACCAATGAGCAATGCTGAGGCACCCGATGGACATCTCTGCTGGCAAATCACAGGAGTTCCTCTCCAGAAGGAGGCGGGATTGAGACAGTCCTTTCCACAGTTGAGCGCCGTTGAACTGATGTCACGTTTCAGTCTTTTTGTTATAAAAAATTAAAGAAAACCGAAATGAAAGTAAGAAGTCCCTGAATGACCACTCGCTTTTGTCTCACCGTGTTGCTGGCTGCAGCCTGTCTCCTTGGTAGTACAACCACTCTTTGCGCTGGATGTCTATGCAAAATGAAACAAGCATGATGTAGTTTGTTGTGTGAGCTTGAAGATGGACAGTTTCTCAGTAATCTAACTGGGGCCTCCAGCATGTTCCAGCATGCAGATGTAGCCAGACTCTCCCATCTCCTAGAGACTACAACTCCCATTCCTCCACACACCAGGGAGGAAGTAATGATGAACTACATTATCCAGCCATGTCCTGTTGACCATGAAAACAGGAAGTGAATTCTTTAACAGAACACAGAATTGGCCCCAACTGATGCAGTCGTCATGGTCACCTGCTAGCTAACGTTGAAGCCTCCCGTTTCCCCGTCACTGCCTGATGTAGCCGAGTCGTACCCGTGAGGAGTTGGACACTCACAGATCCCCTCTAAGATGTCTCTTATTCCCCAGACACACCACCAAGGGAGCCCTCTCAACGGTTTATGAAGAAATTATATTTTTTACAGCTGATCTGTTACATTTTTGGGTCAGTGAGAGATCAGTCCTCCTAGTTATCACACCCAGAGCAGTTGATATGCTGTTATTAGCCCTCGTGATCAAACCAGGAGAATGGCAGTCAGAGATTCTAAATCCACCGGACAGGGAGTCTGTCTGCAGAACAATATTAGTGTTTACACAAGAAGCTATGGGCTGTACTTCTCCCTCTATATTTCTTATCAAAAACAAATAAAAACCACTATTACAGTTGAATGTTAAGGGATGCTGAAGGAACAGGAGGGATATATTTTTGTGAAGATTAATTTATGCACAAAATGATAAAACAAAAGGTGGATGGGGCCTGTGGGCAGAGCAGAGGGGATTATGGGATGGATGACTAGTCTGTTACTACATGGCACAGTGCTGAGACTGGATCTGACTAACATGACAGACTTCCTGGATACGACCCCCCCCCCCCTGTTTCTATGGTATGGTTTAACGTTGGACAAATCGTATTTCAGTTATACAAGTGCCAGTGGATTTTAACACGTGACAAGTATTAGACATTTGGATTGGAATGTGCTCTAAACAACCAATTCTGTTTTCCGGTAATATAGTTCTTAACCAGAGAGGAGCGTTAGGTGTTCAAGGCACTTAGAATAATTCAAATCCCCAACTATAATTACGCAGCCAATTATTAGCATTGAAAGTCTCAAAAGCATGTGTCCGAGGATAAGATATCACACTCTGTGCACCTACTCCGCCTTTGTTTGGTGGTCTGTGAGTCACAGCTTTGCTTCTGAACAACTGCATCTACGTGAACAGTAATACTTCAGCGAGTCCCAACTTTCTCGCCGCTGCTCTTCTGTCTAAACCAGTGTTTTTAGCTAGAGGCTGTTACATTCTATTCTTAAGCCTGTACATAGGAGTCAATGTCTGTTAGAGCCTTGTAGAGAAAATGTTTAGCTGGAATTTGTGAGATTGCAATTAAGTCAATTGTTAGGTTTTTTTATGCTACAGAGCAGTATCGGTTAGCCCTCATTTTGAGCCCCCAAGTTATGAAAACAGACGCACACACATTGCCGTGTAAAATATGGTTATACATACTGCTGTCATGTTGAACATAAAATTTGAATTGTAGATTTGTGTCTAACTCCTTTTGTATATACTACTCAGATTTGTATGTAACGTTTATGGTAGTAATTTATTTAACTTTGTCTCCTCGGTAAGAAAAGCACCACTTATTTTTAAAATTAGGAATCCAATGTGCCATTTGTTTATTTCTGTGTTTACGTGACTAATGCTACTACTTTTTGGAAAATGTGTTGTATAAGTAAACCCTCAATGTGTTTCGTTTTTTTTGTGTTTTTTTTTTTTACATTGTCCTTCCCTAAGCAGAGTGGAAATGGTGTGTTTGTATGAGCAAGAACTAGCCTCCCTGGTTAAGGTGGGTTTTCTGGAATGGAGTTACAGAATCTCATTAAGTTGCTTACCTGCACAGGTGGGGTGTTTAAAATGTCACCCACCCACCTCAACACACACTTAAAGGCCAGCTCATCCCATTTTCTGCAGTCTACTAATCTCTCCTGATTTGGTTAGATTATATCCACAACATTAATCAGATCAGTACAATATAACCTTAATATTTATTTGTTTTAATAATTTTTTTTTTCTAATTTGAAGTTCTTCTGAGCTGGGTCTGTCAATCATGTAATATATTTTTTAGAATTAAAACAAAAACACTGTGGGTTTAAAATTCACTGGTTTGTTTTTTTTTTTTCCTGTCGCAAGTTCTTATTTAGTCCAAGATTGTAACAACTGTTAATGTCTCTGATCAGTTATGATTTATGAAGCTCTTCATTTTAGAGCTACATGAGTTCAGACACAGCACCAGCCAGGTAAAACTAGACACAGCACCAGCCAGGTAAAACTAGACACAGCACCAGTATGAAGGTGGATGTGATGGTTAAATAGATATGACGGATCTAATTATGTATCCATGCAGGTGAAGGTTGTCCAGAGCTGCCTCACCCTGGAGTGGTCAATGGTCAGTGCTATGGGCAGGGATCACCATTCTGAACTCTTTATATAGCCTTCCTGAAGCCACTGTTAGACTTGGCAGGAGACAGACAGAAATCAGACTGGCAGAGTAAGAACATGCACTTTTTTGAAGAAAATGCTGTCAGGTCAGAATCTACCATTCAACCCAAAACTTAACCAAGGCAAGATAACATGCTATTAAAGATGTTCACAAAATGTAAAGTGATGGAGATGACAGGGTGTAAGGAAAGCTGATGCTTTCACAAGCCAAGACATTAACTTGGTAACACAAAGCATAATCTGTTCTACGCTCACACATTTAGATTGAAACAACTTGGCATCAAGACACACCTCCATTCTGGTCACAGTCCCAAAATGAGGGAAACACCAATGCATCCTCTCTGCCTGAAGGTGATTGGATGGGTGAAAGCACTATTGTTGTCATCCATCCAATTGTTGGATCAGTGAAATCTCCATTTAAGTACTTTGCTATTCATGTGGTCAACCACACAACTTGCTAGGTGTCAAATGACTAAATACACTGGTTGACGTACAACTTAATGAATTTTGCTCTGCCCGGAGTACCCCTGCACTGGAGAGATGAAGTATTTAGCAGAACCCAACGCTGACCTTCACAAGAAGACCGCTTCACCCCTATCTGGTGCAAAGGCAGTTCCTGCCCTGTAAGGGTTTAAGAAAAACGGAACATTAACACACGGTAATCTCAAGATTGCTTGTAAAATTACTTTAAAATGTAGATATTTGAATATAGGTAGATCATGTTTGGTTGATTTTTAAGGGGGATAGCAATAACAGTCAATTACAATCAGGTCTCAGCTCACGAGCTAGGTCAACGGAGAACCGGTTATACATGCAATAACACAAGACAAATCAAAACCTCAAGTTTAGTTTATATCCAAATTAGTTGGCCCATAACTATACCGAATGAGTCTTCCTTTCGACAACACTAAAAGTTGATTTAAATAAAATGGCTAATTGTCATTATTGCACATGAGCAGAAGATTATAGAACTGTGTTCCTTTTCCTTGGACACTTTAAAACATTCAGAGAACGAGCGAGGTACAAGAATAAAGAGATGTTTTTCCATGACAAAAAAAAAGAGCAGGTTTGGTAAAAAACCTTGATCTGAGAGACAGAAAAGATGGCCAACAGAGCTGAGGGTAGAACATAACGTCCTATAGTGTACAATAAAAATGGCTGCATAAGTGCCTTTTAAGCTCTCAAGGAGAAAGATATTTCAGAAAGGTATTTATTGTTGAGGCATCATTTTGTTAAGTTAACCTGTGCTATCCGCTCCTTACCACTCAGGTCCAACCGTTTGTGAAAAGAGTATGAGAACAAATCCTTCAGAAAAAAACTGTTTATACTCCTTTCGGATTTCGGTTGTTTAAAAGATCACTGCTACATTAAAACCACACGTACTTATGAGCAACATCAGAAAAGGCTTTGAAGACAATTTCCTCTACACTGTTCTGCCTATTGGTTGCTTTTACACGTCCCGCCTCATTATTGGTGCTGATTGGCAGTGTCCAGGTCCAATAACATGGCAGCGTGATTCATTAAAACACTGTAGGTTGCAGTGAGGTTATTTGGGAGAGGGTGGTCTCCCTGGAAATGGCACAGTCTGTCACACCAGTCTGGGGTTTAGGACTGTCTGCCCCTCAGACAGGCCCGTTGACTGATGGCATCTCTGTGCACTGGGGTGGATCCTCTCTGGAGGGCGAGAAGAGGGTATAGAGATAAGCGATTTAAGAAAGTGAGGAAGATGGAGACAAAGTGAGGGTGATAACATAATCCAACATTGCAGACCACCTCTCCTTCTCCTCTGGCAGGCTAGAGTTCACAGTAAATACTTCTACAGGCTCACAACGCTGGCAACTAGCAATGCTATTGTTCAACGTCCAGATGTGTGGCTTGGCTCTGGCTGTTAGGAAAAGGAAACCGGGTTGCTAGAATATTTTTAGCCCTGATCTGCCTGGGATCTCTACGTGCAAGCATGCATTATTTGTACACACACGAGCTGGCACCTACTTGTTGTCTGTCTGAGGGGTGGGGGTCGAGGCTGGCGGTGTGTCTGCTGCAAGCTGTGCCTTTGGGGGGGACTTGGGGGCGTCTGTGAGGGACAGTTTTTCCAGAGGGATGGGGTTCTCACTGTAGCACAGAGGAAAAAGTTAGGTATTTTTGCTTGTTAGTCAGTGATCAACAGAAGTGTGTGTGTAGATAATAAACATGTGAAGAGTGTTTTGAGTTGAACTGTATTTTGGTAGTTTAACCACTTGAACTCATATTTAAAATGTTAGTGATTCTTCATCTTAGATAAAGCACATTCATAGCTCATGGGAAGCACCCTGGATTTCCAAACTCTGAATCCAGTCATTTCAGTTCAAGTCCAGTGTATAATTACTTCAATGTGGTAGTTATGTTTCAAATATAGATGTTTATTTACATGGGTACTAAGGCTTGAGTGGACTTCTACAGAAAATGATTTAGCATTGACTGTGTGAGTATGACGAGTCTGTACCTCATGTTAAACCAACCTTTTGACCTCTGCTTTCTTGTTGCCGCCTGAGCTGGTGGTTTCTGTTGCGGCGGCGGCAGTCTTGTCGTCCTCCTCGCTGTCGGAGCCCCCGGAGGAGCTGCTATCTGAGGCTACGAGGGGAGCCTTCCTACCTTCACCCACCGGCCACTCACCACCGGGAGAGGGGCTCGCACCTGGACACACAATCACTTTGGCTTGTGTGTTAAGTAATGAAAGCCTTGTAAAACGTTTTATTGTTCTCAAATGCAATAATGACCGTCTCCACAAGGGGAGCTAAGCCAAATGTCAGATGGCTGAAACCCCCCTTCATCCCACACTCACCACTCGGTTTGACTTGTTTGTCTGCGTCACTGCTGCCTACGGGAGAGCTGCATCTGGGGCCAGCCTCTGGGCTGCAGGGAGAGGAGGTAAGCTTCAGGTACAGAGAACAGACAACACGCCACTTGGTATGTAACACAATGATGTAAACAACAAGGTCTTATGTTGGTGACTTAAAAAAGGTCTTACTAAAAACAGTTTGATAAATTGGGTTACAATATCCCAGACACTAACATCAAATGTATATAAAATTGTTTGGAGAGTGTTTGGTTCCCACCTGCTGAAAGGTTGGAACTCTGTGAAGTTGGCCCAACCTGCCTCCTGTTTGTCTCCTCCACTCCCCACTGGGGAATCCCAGCCTGCAGGACCCGGAGAGGACGAGTTACCCCCAGCTTCCCCGAAACTCGCTGTCCAGCTTGGACCTTCACATGATAACATGGTAAGAGGAAAAAGTGTACAATGGTTTTCGCAAAGTGGAGACCATTCATGATGACTGTCTAATTGATTGAGTAAATATGGGTAATAAGCATAGTTTACAAATAGCTGATTGACTGCCAGGCGTACTGGCAGTGTTGTCCTTGCTCTCCTTCAGGCTGCCTGGATCTGAGGCGCTCTGTCTGGAGTCGTCGTCCTCGTCTGAGCCCGACCCGCGGTCCCGCTCCCGACCCCCGTTCTCCAGACTGCTTCTGGAGCTGCTCTCTGAGGTGTGGGACACCCCAAACCTGACACACACACACGGAGAGAAAGAAGAGCGGTTTGGTGAGAAAAAGAGAAATTGAGGGCGAGAGCTGCACATTGGCATAACATCCCCTACTTTGTTTTTGGATGTTGAATTTTTACCAACCGTGTTCTGGATTTGACTTGTGTTGCATAGTTAATCTCCTTCTCCTCCCAAATGTCCTCCTCCTCTTCAGCATCGTCAAACTGACGTATCCTCTCTTTACAGCAGGCCTCAAAGGCAGTAGCGTTGGCCTGCATTCAACACAGGGAGAGGGAAACGCATGTAAGCAATTAACTTTCACTACACACACAATGAAGCTGGTAGACATTACAGAACAATACAACAACTTACACTATTATCATCAGCATCTAGATTGAAGTTTATTTCTGCAATCCGGTCAAATGTGGCACTTAGGAAAGGAAGGAAACAAAATAGCGTTTAATGCAAACAGCAGCTGTTAGCCCCCCCAGAGGTCTTTGTCATAGCAAACTGCTGTACAGTCTGTTTCAAACCTGATTTCTGGTTATTGGAGAAGGAATAGTGGAACGGATGACTAAACTCACTTGATGTTTTCATCATGCTCACTGAACTCCTCATCGTTGAACCCAAACTGATCCACAAAGTTGGCAGTCATCTGCTGGATCTGATAGTCTGAGAAAGCCTGGGAGGGGAAACATGAAATAATGATCTTTCCTCATGGGCAGACAAATGTGTCGTCATGGTGCTGTGGCTTCCTACCTGTTGGAGTGACAGATCGTTGGGGAAGGGACTCTCCATATCATCATCTTCACTGGAGGAGTGCAGGTTATGGGTGCTCACCTGGGACACACAGGACAGACAGAGAATTAGAGTGAGGAAATGACAGACAGAATGTGTAGAAGGGAATGCTTGTGTGATTGAGCAAGAAAGAAAAGGGTGTCTGTGTGTTGGAGAGAGACAGAGATGGTGACTGAATGGTTGATACCAGTTCCACTGTGTTTCTCCTGTTGGTCTCTCTCAGGGTCTCATCCACAAAGCTCTCCCAGCGTCCTTTGCAGTCCTCTGGCAACTCTGCAATATCACAGTCAGGTTCTAACTGAGCACTCACCCAGGCACAGTAACCGGCAGTGGAACATTCTTTACCACTTCTGTATTCATAAAAGAATAGCAATCTGGCAGCTCATCAAAACACACATACCTTTGATGAGGTCACTGATCTGGGACTGGACTGGTCCTTTCTCTAGGTTCTGTACCACCATGTTGGCCATCCTGGTCAGGTGACCCATGTTACCTCTCCTAGCGCCGCCCTCCGCCCTGAGAGACAAAACCACACACCGGTTAATGACCTCTAACAGACACTACTATCATGTTAGATACCACCATTGCAGTGAAACAATACTGGACAATACCAAAAGCAGTTCCTCGGATTTGAGTGTCTGACATGTCTTACTGTATTTGATCGTTCTCCTCCCAGGCATCCAGGATCCTCTGTACCAACCGACACTTCTGGAAGAGCTGGGGAGGAAATAGAAGAAAAAAACAAATTCAGAGACAACAAAAAACAGAATAATAATGTATAACGCTCTCGGACCAACAGGCTCCGAGACGGCTTCTACCCCCAAGCCATAAGACTGCTAAATAGTCAATTAATGGTACCCAAACTATCTGCACTGACTACGCACACTCACTAGACCCCTCAAACTCAACTCTGGACCAGTTCCACTGTGTTTTTTCATTGTTTCCCTCTAAGTGGGAACTGATTGGGTGCAATTAATAATCAGGTAGAACAGAAAACCAGCAGGCTCTGGACCTCGTATGGTGGGAGTTGAACAGCCCTGCTCTAGACTATATATACACACTTCAATGACATTCACACACTTTCACACATTATATGCTGCTGCTACTCTGTTCTTTATTGGACTCATCTATCTTGATGCCTAGTCACTTTATCCTGCCTTCATGTACATAGCCTCTACCTCTGCACATTGATTTTACATTGTAGGGAAGGGCTCATAAGAAAATTAAATGTTATGTTTTACACTAGACTATTACTGCACATAGACAGATAAATGCAGAGCTACCAAGCCACCTACATGTGCCACCAGGGTGTTGTGAAGGGTGGTCTCCTCCACCGGGTCGCTGGCCTTGGCTGGCTCCCCAGCCTCACCTACTGCCTCCCCCTGGTTCTCTGGGCCTGCTGGGGGCTTCTCTTCCTCGTGGTTCTGGAGGCCAGGAATGGGCCGCTCCGCTGGGACAGAGTGGTTCAGGATGGACGCCACACACAGCTCCACTTGGAAGTGCAAGAAGTTATTCCATGAGTACTTGAAGAACAGGTCCTGTGGAGAGCAAAGAGCGAGAGAACCGTGGTGACCGATGGTGGGTGACAGAACAAGAGAGAGCAAGAATGAGTGTGAACGACAGAAAGGAGAGGAAGTGAATAAAAGAAAAGAAAGTGCCAGAGCGTGAACAAATGAATGAATGCGAAAGAGTAAGAGAATGACAAGTTGATGAAACCCGGCGGTGCAGACACACCAGTAGCTGGTCCATTGTGGTGAGCTTGCAGAGCTCCTGACAGACACTGGGGGCGCTGGTCTGCAGCAGGGCGGCCACTAGCCGGGCCACGTGAAGGCGGGCGTTCCCCAGCGGCTCCTCCAGAAGGCCAACGGTCGTCAGTATTGCACTTTTCTACACACACACCATGTTCAATTCAATTACTAAACAGTCCAATGTATACAGGAAGAACTGTGTTGAACAAGTTGATTCAATTGTGTGTTAATGGTTGGAGCTGAGGTAAACACCCTGAACAGCTTATTTATAAAAGTATGGTTTGAATTCTACTGCAGTCTGTTGGCCTCCAACATAATCAAATAAGAACATTTTAACAAAAAGTATTATTTGTATGTTTCATGACTGAGTCTTTTTTCTTAGTACCCACTGACCACTGTACATTCATCAGCCATACAGCCTTACTGTATATCCTTACCTTGGGGGGGTTCAGGAGAAGCTGCTGGAAGTCCTTTAGATGGGGCTCAATGGCATGTAGAATACTGCTGTTGACAGTGTAAGACCTTTCATATCCCTGAGAATAGAGATCCATCAGCCCCTCCAACCTGGGACAGAAAGAGTGAACAAGGGAGGGATAAAGAAAAATATGTTCACATGCTAAAATAGCTGGAGAGATGGTCCCTGTCCAGAAACAACCTCTAGCCCCTACCCCTGCCTTAAGCATTTGGGAGATCTGAGAGGATTAGTCAGGTGTAAGCAATGTGGTGATAAATCCAGACAGCCTATCAGAAGGCAAGGTGGATGTATTACCATATTGCTTAAATCTATCATATCCTTTTAAGATCTCCACAAGTGGCTAGAGGTTGTTTCTGGCCAAGGCAATGGAAAGAGATATGAGGGAGAGAGAGTTTATTTGAGGAGAGAGAACAGTTGTTCCACTCACCCGGACCTCCTGGTCTCCAGTAAGGTAAGTAGCACTTGAGTTCCATTAACAATGGAGGCCTCACTCCTCTTCCCCTCAAACATGGTCTTCAGGAGCCCAGCTACGCTCTCCTGTGACTCTAGAACAGCCAATAAGGGGTCGGCCTCGACGTTCTCCTGCATCTGATTGGCCTGGTCTCGACTAAGGCGGATGATGTCACAAAGCGTCTGGGACGCATTTGATTGTCTCTGGAAAAAATAAATAAAAAAGGATTCATACTTCTGACCAGATAATTAATATCAACTGCCGTGCCTTGTCCAGGAGAATTCTGAAATATCAGTTTAAGGTCTATGACTCACTTCCTCATCTTTGCCTGTGTGGATGAGCTCTGTGAGTCTCTGAATAAGCTTCTCTTCGCTCAGCCACTGAGATAAGGAAAGAAAAATAATGACAGGGAATGAATGAGAGAAATACAAGACGTCCAGGTCAATAAGAAATTATATTTATAATTGAACAACATTTATGAGAACAGGAACAGCTGGCAGACAGTGGCAGCTTACATTGAGGACCTCCTGTCTCAAGGGGGCAGGCTCCACACAGCTGATGAGGCGAAGCAGCAGGTCCATCATGGCGGAGGCGTCGATGTGTTTCAGCACCAGGCCGATGAAGCCATCCTTTTTCCTCAGGAAGGAAATTACCTGGCACAAGAGAGACATTTGGGGAGCTCCAGGTAGGTCCTTACACTTTCTATATCCACCTTTATAACTGCTTGGGCATTGTGGTTACCTGTTCTGTTTTCCTAGCGATGAGGTTGCCGATGGTCTTGCTGAAGAAGCTGGCTAGTAGCGGGTTGAGGGGCGGTTCCTGCTCCAGGAAGTGGTAGAGAGTCTCCAGGAGTGACTCGTCCCCGCCCAACTTGTCGTTGATGAGGGACACATCTGATGTCAAGAGCTCACAGGCGATGTTAGGGAACCTGTAGCGAGGGGACAACAGGATGAGAGGGGGAGAAACAGTCTAAGGAAAGGCTGTGTGGGAGGGAGGTGTACAGTCTGTATTAATTCTTGAAATATAACTTTTACGATGTTTGGAAATATTCTGACAATGCTCATCTCATCAATTCTGAATTCATGTTTATTGGACCGAGTATACTGAAGACCACATTGTGTATGCTATGCTAACAGACCCAATCATGACCAGGGCCCAGTTTCCCAAAAGTATCTTAAGGCTAAGTTCTTCGTTAGAACCATAGCATCCTATCCTAACTCCGGCATTAAGATGCTTTTGGGAAACAGAGCCTATTTGGTGTTCTTTGTCTCTTGTCAGCTACTTTAGAGGGCAAGATGTTGTCCACAAGAGGGCATGCATACCATTAGGAATTAGAATAGTAATGTAATAGGATCTCTGGGCATGTTTCAAACCCAAACCTGTTGTACTCTTCTGTTACATTAGAAGGATCAACCTAAAAACATTAACTAATTTAGAGGCATCTACCATGGCACTGGTAGCTCTGTTCCCAGTTCATGACATTGAGTTCAAAACATAGTGTTTCTACTGTAAATTATCAGTCTTCAACCTTAAAAGCCTTCATAAACATTTCTTGGCTCCCACTAAATTCAGGATTCAATCCAATTAAGAGTTATAGGCATTGTGGCTTTTAAAGGCAATGTTCCCGGTTTTGCAGAGATCCCATTCGCAGTAAAAAAATATACACTGCTCAAAAAAATAAAGGGAACACTTAAACAACACAATGTAACTCCAAGTCAATCACACTTCTGTGATATCACACTGTCCACTTAGGAAGCAACACTGATTGACAATAAATTTCACATGCTGTTGTGCAAATGGAATAGACAACAGGTGGAAATTATAGGCAATTAGTAAGACACCCCCAATAAAGGAGTGGTTCTGCAGGTGGTGACCACAGACCACTTCTCAGTTCCTATGCTTCCTGGCTGATGTTTTGGTCACTTTTGAATGCTGGCGGTGCTTTCACTCTAGTGGTAAACATGAGACGGAGTCTACAACCCACACAAGTGGCTCAGGTAGTGCAGCTCATCCAGGATGGCACATCAATGCGAGCTGTGGCAAGAAGGTTTGCTGTGTCTGTCAGCGGTGTCCAGAGCATGGAGGCGCTACCAGGAGACAGGCCAGTACATCAGGAGACGTGGAGGAGGCCGTAGGAGGGCAACAACCCAGCAGCAGGACCGCTACCTCCACCTTTGTGCAATGAGGAGCACTGCATAGCCCTGCAAAATGACCTCCAGCAGGCCACAAATGTGCATGTGTCTGCTCAAACGGTCAGAAACAGACTCCATGAGGGTGGTATGAGGGCCGCATGTCCACAGGTGGGGGTTGTGCTTACAGCCCAACACCACGCAGGACGTTTGGCCAACTTTGATGTAATGTCCTTAAAACAAGTCAAAATGAGGCTCAGTAGTGTGTGTGGCCTCCACGTGCCTGTATGACCTCCCTACAATGCCTGGGCATGCTCCTGATGAGGTGGCGGATGGTCTCCTGAGGGATCTTCTCCCAGACCTGGACTAAAGCATCCGCCAACTCCTGGACAGTCTGTGGTGCAACGTGGCGTTGGTGGATGGAGCGAGACATGATGTCCAAGATGTACTCAATTGGATTCAGGTCTGGGGAACGGGCGGGCCAGTCCATAGCATCAATGCCTTCCTCTTGCAGGAACTGCTGACACTCCAGCCACATGAGGTCGAGCATTGTCTTGCATTAGGAGGAACCCAGGGCCAACCGCACCAGCATATGGTCTCACAAGGTGTCTGAGGATCTCATCTCGGTACCTAATGGCAGTCAGGCTACCTCTGGCGAGCACATGGAGGGCTGTGCGGCCCCCCAAAGAAATGCCACCCCACACCATGACTGACCCACCACCAAACCGGTCATGCTGGAGGATGTTGCAGGCAGCAGAACGTTCTCCACAGCGTCTCCAGACTCTGTCACGTGTTCAGTGTGAACCTGCTTACATCTATGAAGAGCACTGGGCGCCAGTTGCGAATTTGCCAATCTTGGTGTTCTCTGGCAAATGCAAAACGTCCTGCACGGTGTTGGGCTGTAAGCTCAACCCCCACCTGTGGACATGCAGCCCTCATGGAGTCTGTTTCTGACCGTTTGAGCAGACACATGCACATTTGTGGCCTGCTGGAGGTCATTTTGCAGGGCTCTGGCAGTGCTCCTCCTTGCACGAAGGCGGAGGTAGCGGTCCTGCTGCTGGGTTGTTGCCCTCCTACGGCCTCCTCCACGTCTCCTGATGTACTGGCCTGTCTCCTGGTAGTGCCTCCATGCTCTGGACACTACGCTGACAGACACAGCAAACCTTCTTGCCACAGCTCTCATTGATGTGCCATCCTGGATGAGCTGCACTACCTGAGCCACTTGTGTGGGTTGTAGACTCCGTCTCATGCTACCAATAGAGTGAAAGCACCGCCAGGATTCAAAAGTGACCAAAACATCAGCCAGGAAGCATAGGAACTGAGAAGTGGTCTGTGGTCACCACCTGCAGAACCACTCCTTTATTGGGGGTGTCTTACTTATTGTCTATAATTTCCACCTGTTGTCTATTCCATTTGCACAACAGCATGTGAAATTTATTGTCAATCAGTGTTGCTTCCTAAGTGGACAGTTTGATTTCACAGAAGTGTGATTGACTTGGAGTTACATTGTGTTGTTTAAGTGTTCCCATTATTTTTTTGAGCAGTGTATTTAGCCTTTATTTAACTGGGCAAGTCAGTTGAGAACAAATTCTTATTTACAATGATGGCCTACCCCAACCAAACCTGGATGACGCTGGGCAAATTGTGAGCCGCCCTATCGGACTCCCAATCATAGCCGGATGCAGCCTGGATTCGAACCAGAGACTGTAGTGACGCCTCTTGCACTGAGATGCAATAATTGAATATGTCTGCTCAATCGATATTGCCTCTAAAAGCCACAATGCCTATTATATAACCCACAATGTTATTTAATCCCAACTTATATATTTGCCATATAGGAGACAGTGGGTGAGAGGTAACAGCCTGGCCTCACATCTAAACTTGTGGGTTCAAATCTGTGTTTTTGTTTAAACAATTCTCAACATCAAATATTTGAAGAGAACTGTGTATTTTTGGGAGAGTATGAGGTAAGACCATTGCCTCAAGCATTGGGTCAAAGGTTTTAATCTAGCTTGCTGTGCTTGTTTGTTCTATTCAACCTCAACTGTGTGAAGAGAGCATATATAGTGAAGTACTCAGTGGCTCTGCAGTAAGAACCTTACCTCAAACTGATGGTTGTGGGTTCAAAGCTAACTGGTTGTGTTTGTTTGTGCTTCCACAATTCTCAATATCAATCATATGCAGAGGCATGTATGAACTGTGAAGGTGTTGTGGCTCTGGGGTAAGAACCTTTCCTCCCACACTGATGGTTATGGGTTCAAATCTAACTTTGCTGGTTTTATTCATGTTATTGGGGAGGTGCTGCCACAAATGGTTGGAGGACAGTGGTGTTGGAAGGGAGTGATGAGCAGATGGGATAAACCCCCACCTTCATAGCAGTGATTATTTCCCCCAAAAGTGGGCACTGCAGACCTTAATGCTGGAATCCGTTTTGGAATACTGACTGTTCAAACGTTAGAAGTGACCAAATCGGTTGTGTGTGCTCAGACAGCAGTAATTAGCTCACTAGTTAATAACGATGGGTGTGTGCGCAGTGGTGTTGTAATAGTAATAACGGGTGTGTGCACAGTGTTGTTGTAATAGTAACGATGGGTGTGTGCGCAGTGGTGTTGTAATAGTAACGATGGGTGTGTGCGCAGTGGTGTTGTAATAGTAACGATGGGTGTGTGCGCAGTGGTGTTGTAATAGTAACAACGGGTGTGTGCACAGTGCTGTAGATTGATTGGTGATGGTGCTCGTGCGTCCTATTACTCAAAGTTATGTAGCAAGCTAAGGTGACTACAGCATCGGCCATGAACGTGTCCCAGATGCTTTGAATGTTAGAAATCTTAAAATAACAATTAAAGCCTCAAAGATAGCATGATACAACTTCCAAAATGAGTCCTTTGTAGCAAGCCACGGCACTCAACTAGCTAGCTTTCTAGCACATTCACTCATTTCTAAACAACTAACAAGCTAGTTATATTTTTGACAAGAACAGGTGGTAGCGGAGTAGCGAGCAAGCGACAAGATATGCCAAATAACAGTAAAAACCACTTGAGGGTAAATAAATCAGATTTGACTGTTCAGACAAGTTGCATGGCCATGAGTCGGATTTGTAGCCGTGGTTTGAAATGTGGCTTGAAATATCTGATTCCATGTGCTTTATAGACATTCACACTGCAAGAGAAAAAGAACAGATTCGAAAAAGATATGCAAAAAAAAAAAAAAAAACTATGATTTGAGTCACTTCAAACTGCCAACGTGAACAAGGCTTTTGTTTTTCTCGGCAAAATCTGTATTTCAATATCAAGTGGCCATGGTGCTCCAGCCCCTTTTACCTCTAATCATCACAGCTGCCATTCAACCAACTCCACAGACATAACTGGATTTGAACTCCCAACCTCTCGGTGACAAGGCAAAGATCCCACAGCCACAAGCTCTTTCACTCTCGACAGGGATCTCGGTGTGTTAGACATTGAGAATCACAGGAAAACAAAGAATGTAATAGAGTGTATGCATGCTGGTCTTAGGTTGAAACTTGGCAGTTGGTACTTATCCACTGAGCATAGAACCCAGGCCATGTCAGAGCATGTTACAGACAAGCCCCTTTCATTTTGCACAACTGGTCTTTAGAGGAAAGGTCAGTCCGTGATGGCTTAAGCATAGGGTGTATTTGAATATTTATTTCATTAAAAGTATTTTGTGAAGCACAAATTTTCTTACAATAATGACATAGTATACACATGTGTTGAGCAGCCACATTCAGCCCATCCCTCTTCCCCCTCGGGTGACCCTTTCTCACTTAAAGCGGCTCTTCTCCTCTAGGTCTGCAGGGGGCTCTGTGGTGATGAGGTTGACCAGCTCTGTCATGCAGTGATCCTGGGAGAGGAAGAGCAGCAGCCGGCGGTTCTGGGCCTTGCACTCCTGCAGGACATCATCCTCCTCCATGAGCTCCCGCAACGTCACGTCCTCCCGGTCCAGCAGCTGGTCGATGTGGGACGTGGTGTGCAGGTCAAACTTCCAGAACATGGTGGCTGCTTGGACAGGGGACACAGCCCTAGAAGGAAGGAGAGAGTAAGAAAGAGAGGGATGCAATGATGGCATGGCGCCCTAGTAGCAGCCTAAGCAGACAGCTCCTTTAAATAAGGGTTTTCATTTTATTATAATTATCAGCCGTTTTGTTTTTTTAACATCGAGTTTTGCTGCATATTTCTGGTGGTTATGTAGCCCTCTACAAGATCATCACCAGACACTTCATCTCCCTGACTACCTTCTTCTGAGCAAGCAATGAACTGTCCCTCTCCATTTTTAAAGAATGCATACACTCAAAAACTTGGCCTCTATTGGTTGACCTAGCAAACTAAAGCTAGGCTACTCATGATGATGTATGTATTAGTTGACCTAGCCAACTATAGCTAGGCTACTCATGATGATGTATTGGTTAACCTAGCTACTCATGGTGATGTATTGGTTGACCTAGCCAACTATTTCTAGGCTACCCATGATGATGTATTAGTTGACCTTGCCAACTATAGCTAGGCTACCCACGATGATGTATTAGTTGACCTTGCCAACTATAGCTAGGCTACTCGTGATGATGTACGTATTAGTTGACCTAGACAACTATAGCTAGGCTACTCGTGATGATGTACGTATTAGTTGACCTAGACAACTATAGCTAGGCTACTCGTGATGATGTATGTATTAGTTGACCTAGACAACTATAGCTAGGCTACTCGTGATGATGTATGTATTAGTTGACCTAGACAACTATAGCTAGGCTACTCGTGATGATGTATGTATTAGTTGACCTAGACAACTATAGCTAGGCTACTCGTGATGATGTATGTATTAGTTGACCTTTACAACTATAGCTAGGCTACTCGTGATGATGTATGTATTAGTTGACCTTTACAACTATAGCTAGGCTACTCGTGATGATGTATGTATTAGTTGACCTAGACAACTATAGCTAGGCTACTCGTGATGATGTATGTATTAGTTGACCTAGACAACTATAGCTAGGCTACTCGTGATGATGTATGTATTGGTTGACCTAGCTACTCACGGTGATGTATTGGTTGACCTAGCCAACTATAGCTAGGCTACTCATGATGTATGTATTAGTTGACCTAGCCAAATATAGCTAGGCTACTCATGATGATGTATGTATTAGTTGACCTAGCCAACTATAGCTAGGCTACTCGTGATGATGTATGTATTAGTTGACCTAGCCAACTATAGCTAGGCTACTCGTGATGTATGTATTAGATGACCGAGCCAACTATAGCTAGGCTACTCGTGATGATGTATGTATTAGTTGACCGAGCCAACTATAGCTAGGCTACTCGTGATGATGTATGTATTAGTTGACCGAGCCAACTATAGCTAGGCTACTCGTGATGATGTATGTATTAGTTGACCTAGCCAACTATAGCTAGGCTACTCGTGATGATGTATGTATTAGTTGACCTAGACAACTATAGCTAGGCTACTCGTGATGATGTATGTATTAGTTGACCTAGACAACTATAGCTAGGCTACTCGTGATGATGTATGTATTAGTTGACCTTTACAACTATAGCTAGGCTACTCGTGATGATGTATGTATTAGTTGACCTAGACAACTATAGCTAGGCTACTCGTGATGATGTATGTATTGTTGACCTTGACAACTAGCTACTCACGTGATGATGATGTATTGGTTGACCTAGCCAACTATAGCTAGGCTACTCATGATGTATGTATTAGTTGACCTAGCCAACTATAGCTAGGCTACTCATGATGATGTATGTATTAGTTGACCTAGCCAACTATAGCTAGGCTACTCGTGATGATGTATGTATTAGTTGACCGAGCCAACTATAGCTAGGCTACTCGTGATGATGTATGTATTAGTTGACCGAGCCAACTATAGCTAGGCTACTCGTGATGATGTATGTATTAGTTGACCGAGCCAACTATAGCTAGGCTACTCGTGATGATGTATGTATTAGTTGACCGAGCCAACTATAGCTAGGCTACTCGTGATGATGTATGTATTAGTTGACCTAGCCAACTATAGCTAGGCTACTCGTGATGATGTATGTATTGGTTGACCTAGACAACTATAGCTAGGCTACTCACGGTGATGTATTGGTTGACCTAGCCCACTATAGCTAGGCTACTCGTGATGATGTATGTATTAGTTGACCTAGACAACTATAGCTAGGCTACTCGTGATGATGTATGTATTAGTTGACCTAGACAACTATAGCTAGGCTACTCGTGATGATGTATGTATTAGTTGACCTAGACAACTATAGCTAGGCTACTCGTGATGATGTATGTATTAGTTGACCTATATAACTATAGCTAGGCTACTCGTGATGTATGTATTAGTTGACCTAGACAACAATAGCTAGGCTACTCATGACGATATTGTTTGCTTGTTTGTTTGTTTTTTGCTTTTGAGTCACTTTGAGATGAAAATAAATCAAAAAATATATTTTTATTTTAGAGGAAGAAAAGGGGGATTAAAAGAGCTGAGGTTCATGCGGTGGGGAGGGTAACCGGGGAAATACACAAAGAAACGGATGAAAACAATGAGGCAGGAACATCTAAAAACATCAACATGGTCACTGGCTCTGTCCACACATGAACAACAAACTCATTACAGATATAATTTGAGATGTACTTACCAGTAGAAGAAATGTGGGTATCTTTAATCAGATCTCCCTCAGACAGGCAGGCATTTGTGTTTGTGCAGACGGCAGAGAGCGTGGCGAGACCTGGCATTTATCAGCATGGGTCTCCTCTTAGAACACAGGCATCCTTAGTACACAACACACTGAAAGGCTCACCATAACCTGAGAGAGAAGGGGGTTACAATAAATTATAATTCAATTCATATAGGACCTTGCATCAGATCTCAAAGGCATCTATTATTAGTCAACAGCAGTATTTGCATAGTCATCTTTAAGCAAGATGCATGTGTTGCATCAGATTTACTCAGACTACTCGACATCACGAGGATTCTAAACAGAGCTTTTCAAGAAAGACGTTTGTCTGGCTGCCATTAGTTGTAAGATCATGACCTAGCCTTCTAGTTAGTAGATTGCTAGTGAGAAAGCTGTAGCTGGGTTTGACTTTAGAAATCTTAGCTTTGGGCAGCCGAAACCTAAGTCAACGTGCTTCTTTTGAATTCTTAGCTTTCAGTTATGAATGAGTCAATGAACTGATGTGCCAATGGCCTGTCCCAACTTGCCTTGTGGCTTATATAAAAAAAAAAGAAGAGAACTAGGCCTACTCTAACATTATATATCAATACAACTTAGCCTAACAACGGTGAAATGTGCAACGCGTATTGTTGTGTCGTCAAGAACACTAACAATAAAATAACTTCAGCTAACTTAATTACTTGAAGACAGTAGTGAATGGCATTTAGGCCAACAATGGAGAGGCTCACACAGAAATACAGGCACACCATCAGCTAAGAGATGCTGGCTGGAAAATCTTAAACAAAATCCCAGATGCATGCTT
The DNA here is from genome assembly GCF_036934945.1 of Oncorhynchus masou masou. Taxonomy (NCBI): domain Eukaryota; kingdom Metazoa; phylum Chordata; class Actinopteri; order Salmoniformes; family Salmonidae; genus Oncorhynchus; species Oncorhynchus masou. Next base: position 17,968,733 of record NC_088237.1, read on the forward strand.
TGGGTCTTGTTAGGTCTATGCAAATGCTTTATGAAATGAGATAAGCATTTTGAAATGGATTATAGGCTTGCACAGGCTACCAATTACAGTCAAATTCACAAGTACTTTGTCTGAAGTCTAATGTATGAACACTGGGCTGACTAGCAGGTTAGCTGCCTAGCTACTACAATTAATATTATTATCTGTATGCTTTAAAAGATATGCAAAAGTAAATGCATCTAGTGCACATTACCCTTTCCTGGACCCTCACTCATACATCACTAATGTGAAAAGGTTGTGGTTAGCTCTAGCTACTTCACTGTTCTTGACGTCAGCATTTCACACTGAACAACCTAGCTATAGGTCTAGGCAACCACAACTATAGACAGGAAATTAGAATAGTTTGAAAAATCTGTTGGCCATGGTTGCTATGATAAACACACTAACTAGCCTATCAAGACCATTATTCAGATATGTTGGAAGGGACCAAATCAAACCAACTTGCTTAGTCAACAAAAGACAAATGTGCTGGCCGGTGCAATATTACACAGACTGGACGCCCACACAACAATGGGTCTGAAAAAGAAAATCAAAGTATTTCCTACTCTTTCCTCTTATTTGGACAATCCTGCACGTGCAGGAGAGTCCATCTGGCATACATTTACAAAGAGCACACTAGTGCAACAATAACCCCTAGAGTGCTCCCATGTGGATGCTACACAGGAAAAAGCTAAAACTTGACTTCTCATCTAAAATAGAACTCACCAGGGGCATCCTCAGCAAAACAGTCCACTGGCTAATAGAGTAAATGATGAAAAGAGCAATGGTTGAAGAGCAATCAACTGGATGCTATGACCCAACAGTAGCCTGTCATTAAGCAAAGCAAGTGGCTTATGGGGCAGCATAGTAATGCAGCGTTTGATTACACGCTTGTCAGGCATTCCTATTTCCTAGTTGTGATGTCGGATATACGACCGTTTCATTCATGTGCTTTTTGATCGGAACAATTTGTCAACCAACAAGATTTTAGTTAGCTTGATAAGCTAACGTTGGTAATAATACAAGTTTTCGAGCTTCCTTAACATTGACAATATGGTCAATCTAGCTTCTTTATAAGGTTGTAGTTGTCAATAACGTCAACAATTTTCTCAGAGTTTCCCCACTTGTAATTCAGAATTGGAGGGTTGTTTAAGTGAAACTTCCCAGTCGGAACTAGGAATTTCTGATAACTCTGATAGCACATGAACGCAGCATAGACAGAGCAAACAGAGGGCAGGCTGTCACAAATCTTAGATGGCTTCCTTTCCTTGTTTCCTCACCTTCGTGACCACTGATTAGATATGCAAAAGCAAAATGGTGGAAACTTATAAAGTCTACTACAATCGGTGGTTATGAAGGAGAGTTGATAGGGAAAGGAGGCTATCGAAGATAATTGGGACATAGCCAGGCTTTCCCATTTCCTAATTAGGCGCTTATCAGTCTCAGTTGGCTGCACTGCTAAGCACCTGCAGGTGTGCTTCTCCATGAGTTGCTAACAAAAGTAGAAACAGGGAGCCTCAATTAAGACGCTCTTTCTTGTTGCCAACTTATACCTCAGATTCAAGATGTGGTTGGTTTTGAATAATTGAATAACTATTACAAACATGACCATTTTGTTTTGTCACTCCACCAATTCTACTTTTCCATGTCGAAGACTCCCTAAAATGTATCAGCATATTGATTGCGCCACCAGGGCTGGCAAAACCTTGGATCACTGTTATTCTAACTTCCGCGACGCATATAAGGCCATGCCCCGCCCCCTTTCGGAAAAGCTGACCACAACTCCATTTTGCTGATCCCTGCCTACAGACAGAAACTAAAACAAGAAGCTCCCACGCTGAGGTCTGTCCAACGCTGGTCCGACCAAGCTGATTCCACACTCCAAGACTGCTTCCATCACATGGACTGGGACATGTTTCGTATTGCGTCAGGCAACAACATTGACGAATACGCTGATTCGGTGTGCGAGTTCATTAGAACGTGCGTTGAAGATGTCGTTCCCATAGCAACGATTAAAACATTCCCTAACCAGAAACCATGGATTGATGGCAGCATTCGCGTGAAACTGAAAGCGCGAACCACTGCTTTTAATCAGGGCAAGGTGACTGGTAACATGACCGAATACAAACAGAGCAGCTATTCCCTCCGTAAGGCTATCAAACAAGCTAAGCATCAGTATAGAGACAAAGTAGAATCTCAATTCAACGGCTCAGACACAAGAAGTATGTGGCAGGGTCTACAGTCAATCACGGACGACAAGATGAAATCCAGCTCAGTCACGGGCCAGGATGTCTTGCTCCCAGGCAGACTAAATAACTTTTTTGCCCGCTTTGAGGACAATACAGTGCCACTGACACGGCCTGCAACGGAAACATGCGGTCTCTCCTTCACTGCAGCCGAGGTGAGTAAAACATTTAAACGTGTTAACCCTCGCAGGGCTGCAGGCCCAGACGGCATCCCAAGCCGCGCCCTCAGAGCATGCGCTGACCAGCTGGCTGGTGTGTTTACGGACATATTCAATCAATCCCTATACCAGTCTGCTGTTCCCACATGCTTCAAGAGGGCCACCATTGTTCCTGTTCCCAAGAAAGCTAAGGTAACTGAGCTAAACGACTACCGCCCTGTAGCACTCACTTCCGTCATCATGAAGTGCTTTGAGAGACTAGTCAAGGACCATATCACCTCCACCCTACCTGACACCATAGACCCACACCAATTTGCTTACCGCCCAAATAGGTCCACAGACGACACAATCTCAACCACACTGCACACTGCCCTAACCCATCTGGACAAGAGAAATACCTATGTGAGAATGCTGTTCATCGACTACAGCTCGGCATTTAACACCATAGTACCCTCCAAGCTCGTCATCAAGCTCGAGACCCTGTGCAACTGGGCACTGAACTTCCTGACGGGCCGCCCCCAGGTGGTGAGGGTAGGCAACAACATCTCCACCCCGCTGATCCTCAACACTGGGGCCCCACAAGGGTGCGTTCTGAGCCTTCTCCTGTACTCCCTGTTCACCCACGATTGCGCGGCAACGCACGCCTCCAACTCAATCATCAAGTTTGCGGACGACACAACAGTGGTAGGCTTGATTACCAACTACGACGAGACGGCCTACAGGGAGGAGGTGAGGGCCCTCGGAGTGTGGTGTCAGGACAATAACCTCACACTCAACGTCAACAAAACTAAGGAGATGATTGTGGACTTCAGGAAACAGCAGAGGGAACACCCCCCTATCCACATCGATGGAACAGTAGTGGAGAGGGTAGTAAGTTAAGTTCCTCGGCATACACATCACAGACAAACTAAATTGGTCCACTCACACAGACAGCATCGTGAAGAAGGCACTGCTCCTCAGGAGGCTGAAGAAATTCAGCTTGTCACCAAAAACACTAACAAACTTCTACAGATGCACAATCGAGAGCATCCTGGCAGGCTGTATCACCGCCTGGTACGGCAACTGCTCCGCCCACAACTGTAAGGCTCTCCAGAGGGTAGTGAGGTCTGCACAACGTATCACCGGGGGCAAACTACCTGCCCTCCAGGACACCTACTCCACCCGATGTTACAGGAAGGCCATAAAGATCATCAAGGACAACACCCACCCGAGCCACTGCCTGTTCACCCCGCTATCATCCAGAAGACAAGGTCAGTACAGGTGCATCAAAGCTGGGACTAAGAGACTGAAAAACAGCTTCTATCTCAAGGCCATCAGACTGTTAAACAGCAACCACTAACATTGAGTGGCTGCTGCCAACACACTGACTCAACTCCAGCCACTTTAATAATGGGAATTGATGGGAAAGGATGTAAAATATATCACTAGCCACTTTAAACAATGCTACCTAATATAATGTTTACATACCCTACATTATTCATCTCATATGTATACGTATATACTGTACTCTATCATCTACTGCATCCTTATGTAATACATGTATCACTAGCCACTTTAACTATGCCACTTTGTTTCCCTACTCATCTCATATGTATATACTGTACTCAATACCATCTACTGTATCTTGCCTATGCTGCTCTGCACCATCACTCATTCATATCTTTATGTACATATTCTTTATCCCCTTACACTGTGTATAAGATATTAGTTTTGGAATTGTTAGTTAGATTACTTGTTGGTTATTACTGCATTGTCGGAACTGGAAGCACAAGCATTTCGCTACACTCGCATTAACATCTGCTAACCATGTGTATGTGACAAATAAAATTTGATTTGATTTGTCTGTAGGCCTATCAAGGACCTCAGCCACAGCCTTTTCTCCCGTTTCCATTACTTCGATGCAGGCAGTATACTTATCCTGCCCCCACTCTCCAATGGACATGTATCATTGCTACAGTTGTCAAAGTGTATATTATTTGTAGTATTTTCTCAAGTAAACATTTTTACATTATTATTTAATTCACTTCAACACTCCACCAATTCTACTTTTCCATGTCGATAATTTCTTTGAAAAAACAGTTGCAAGATGAATAACCCCCTACTATCACTCCTTGTCTGACAATGCAGGGACATGTGTTCTGTAGAACTGTAAAATGATATGTTGGTGGCCTTGGCAAGAAATGCACATCAACTGCTGAGTGTTGGAAGCTCACATTTCTGTTTACTTCACAAGTCACTACAGTAGTACTTGCTGGCTACTTCTATTCACTACTTGGAGATTTGACATTGATTATTTATAAGCTAAAGCTGCCAGTGCCAAACCCGTGCCCTGCAGTTGGAAACGGGGTTGAGTTTGTTTGTTCAATGGATAGAAATTCCAAGACCGTCGATTTGTTTCTAGACAACTATAATTTTACAACGGTGTGGAATTTTCCGCAACAAGTATATCTTCACGAATGCAAGAAGTAACATGTTAGATAGTTAGCATTTCTTGCAACCAAGACATGATCTTTAACGAACTTCACTTCTCTTTTTGGTCTTGCTAACGTCGAATGTCTGAACAGCAGCAGCTAACGTCAGCTAGCATTAACGTTAGTTAGGACACATTAGCAAGCAACCTAATTCAGTTAGCAAAGTAGATTGGCTAAGCCAGATGGATTCGACAGTCAAAGGCGGAGAGAATCCTGAGCCGCTAGCTATCCAGGTAGTTAGCGAACTTATCGTTAGCATACAATTTATCTAGCTTTAGCACAAGGACTTGAGCAAATTATCATCAACTTTGTCGCCAGATGGTTAAAGGACTGGGTGTCGGCGTTAGTGTCTCTCCGAGTCCGATAACTAGCAGTTAAAATTAGCGTAACTTTAGCTGGCTAAATTGGCAAAGGCTAGCTAACCCTCTTCAGCTAACTCGGTACTGATAGCTTAACCAGGTATTTTAAGTCGCCAAGCACAAATAACTCACCAGCTTTACCTAGCCAACGTTGGTTGAGAAACTTACCGTGTTGTTCAAAGTTTGCAATCCACTCGTCTGTATGGCTAACGTTAGTTAGCGAGCTAGCCAAATGTGATTTGTTTTGATGGTTCAGGCTGACGAGCAGTATGAGCAAAGTATCTGTCAACCTGGTGACACGGATATTAATCTCTTGCGACGTGGCAACGGACAGGCCTCACATGTGTACCTTGTATATTCAATATTATTACGCGTAATATCTATGTATGTCCTCTACAGTACATAAATTTAAAAGCTAGCCTGTTACAAGCTAAAGCAGGAAAAACTCGGTCATATTTTCGAAACAAAATGGCGAATATTCTCGCGGAGGCGCGCAGGGGAGTGCACATTGACTTCTTCTATGGCCTGGGTGTCAAAATCATTTTGCCCCGGGGCCTCACTGAAAATTGGTTATGTTACTGTACCTCACCATCTACAAAATATAGTCCTCTATCCATCGTTTTTCTAATTTTCGATACACCCTGTTTATCTTTAATTTCCGTGATTATTAGGGAGCAGGACACATTCAATAAACTGTATAAAATAGGCCCATTATCATTTCGACACAGTTTCGATTTGGTTTTAGTCATTTTAAAGTATACTGATCAAGTATATAAACACAAAATGCAACAATTTCAAAGATGTTACTGAGTTACAATTCATATAAGCAAATCAATCTATTTTAATTAATTAATTGGATTTCACATGACTGGGAATAGATATATGCATCTGTTGGTCACAGATAACTTTTTAAAAATGTAGGGACGTGGATTAGAAAACCAGTCAGTATCTGGTGTGACCACCATTTGCCTCATGCAGCGCAACACATTTCCTTCGCATAAAGTTGATCAGGCTGTTGATTATGGCTTGTGGAATGTGGTCCCATAATTTTCTTCAATGGCTGTGCGAAGTTGTCGATATTGGTAGGAACTGGAACACGCTGTGCCTGTGGTACACAGTCACTCCAGAGCATCCCAAACATGCTCAATGGGTGACATGTCTGGTGAGTATGCAGGCCATGGAAGAACTGGGACATTTTCAGCTTATGTACAGATCCTTGCTTCATGGGGCCGTGCATTATCATGCTTATGCCTGCCCATAGCATAACCCCACCGCCACCATGGGGCACTCTGTTCACATCAGCAAACCGCTCGCCCACACAACGCAATACAGGTGGTCTGTAGTTATGAAGCCAGTTGGACATACTACCAAATTCTCTAAAACCAGTTCGAGGCAGCTTATGGTAGATACATTACATTCTCTGGCAACAGCTCTGGTGGACATTCCTGCAGTCAGCATACCAATTGCATGATCACTCAAAACTTGAGACATCTGTTGCATTGTGTTGTGTGACAAACCTTAACATTTCAGAATGGCCTTTTATTGTCCCCAGCACAAGGTGCACCTGTGTAATGAATGCTGTTTAATGAGCTTCTTAATATGCCACACCTGTCAGGTGGATGGATTGTCTTGGCAAAGGAGAGATGCTCACTAACAGGAATGTAAACACATTTTGTGCATAAAATTTGACAACCCTGTGCATATGGAACATTTGTCTGCTTTTTGTACATATGGAACATTTCTGGGATCTTTTATTTCAGCTCATGAAACATGGGTCCAACAAATTAAATGTTGCGTTTATATTTTTGTTCAGTGTATATTGAGTCATTTTAGTATATACTAGTATATACTTTAGTGTATACTCCCTGACAGTCTAGCTTGACACAGTCAAGAAACTGTATAAAAAGGTCTGTCATCATGATCTTCTTTTTTTACTCAAACCACCCGCTTCCAAACCACAAACTTTAAGGTGGATGCTGCCACCTACTGTGCTGGAGTGTGTGGTCAATCACAGTTTACATTAGCTCTGCATGTATAAAGGAAGCAAACCAATAAACATAAATCCACCTACCTAACTGTACTATTAAGAACATTTAAAAGAGCCCTACTAACTTCTAACAGACCCTTCCCCATTCCTTTCAAATCCATCCAAACCTGTCCAACCTCAATGACTTTACACTTCAATCTTTCCCTCTCTTCAACATAATTACAACAATATAACAACACACGCTCCACCTTTTCATCGACCATACACTCCAGACACAAACAATGCATTCCATCCTTGCCAACCAGATGTAATGACGAGTGCAATGTACACTGTCCTAGACAAAACTGAGCAAACACCACCTCTTCCTTCCTAATCTGACCTTTGAATCTTGGTCCGTCAACCTTTCTTGGCGCAAAGACTTCAGAGAGAGACGAGGAATAAACTATAAATCTTTGCTGTTCCCCGTTGAGACTGTTGATTTATCAAACAATATAATTTCCATTATTACATTATGATTGGGATAAAGAGTTGATTTTTTTTTCACCAGCTCCTGGATGCATACATGGGGAATTTTATGTCTGTCTGCTACAGTTTTCAATACATTGGGACCAGGTTGGGGCTTCAGTGGATTGTTGACAATGAGCTGCATATTAATGTAAATAAATCACAAGTATATATGACTTCTCCTGTCTGCGACATTACTGTCTAGGATAGTGGACCGAATGGTCTTGGCCTGCTCCTCTGATAAGGCATTTTTCCACTAGAGTGGACTAGAGGTCTTTGTTAATTCCATCAAAAGATAATCAATTGATTTACCACTAATTACCAGTTGAACACAGAAATGACCATGCATCATCTGCACTGTCCATGGAATAACTTTTATATTTCATGTATTGCTACAGATATAATACAATGTTAAAGCATATGTTTTTCTGCACAAACACAATGCATTTCATTTGCAACACAATTATTATGTATGATAAATATATAATTGACTTTGTTATATTTGTATATTTTATTATATTTGTTTGATGCTGCCTTGAGCTGGGATGAAATGCGGGGCTGAAAGAAGAGCGTGAGGTTCAACCCCAAACCAACATCTGTTCTCTCTGCTACCACAAGGCAAGCGGTACCGGAGCGCCAAGTCTAGCCCCCCACACACACCACTGCCACTCTCTGATGTCATCTATGCATAGTCACTTTAATTAACTCTACCTACATGTACATACTACCTCAACTAACCGGTTCCCCCTGAACACCGGTTAGGGGGGGGGGGGCATGTTGATGTTTCCAGGGTGAGAGTAGTGCACAAAGTGTCATTTGCTGAGGCAGTGATGAAAGTAGAGGATGGAGGGCAAAGGGTGTTATTAGTGGAGGGCAAATTGTGTTATTAGTAGGCCAATACAGAGTGACCCGGACAGTTTCTGCTTTAGTAAGGTGGCTGCTTGGTGTTTATTGCTATGGTCATTAATTGTACTGCACAGATGGAAAGAAAATCCCAGAAGATTGAACTGGTAGTAGCAGCAGCAGAGATGTTTTTGGGTGTCAAAGATTTTAGTGCAGAATAACTACAAGGGGTTTTGAGAGAAGGGGTGGTGGGGTGTGTTGGGGATAGTGGTATTTGTTTTATTTTTTTATTTAACTAGGCAAGTCAGTTAAGAACAAATTCTTATTTACAATGACGGCCTACCCCGGCCAAACCCAGACGACGCTGGGCCAATTGTACACAGCCCTATGGGACTACCAATCACGACCGGATGTGATACAGTCTGGATTCGAACCACGGACTGTAGTGACAACCTCTTGCACTGAGATGCAGTGCCTTGGACTGCTGCATCACTCGGGACACCAAAAAAGGGTATATACAGTATCTGGTTAGATGGTGGTGCAATTTCCCTTTTCCCCATATCCCTTTTTTGTGAACAAATGTGCAATTCACTTTCCGAACTGTGAAAAGCAGCAATACACAACGAAGCGTCTAGTCGGCCGGAAAAAACACACGAAGAAGAATACGCTGCGTTCAACCACAGAGTTTTTAAACTCAGAGGTACAACATCGTGAGACTTTCGTGAACGCTTGCTATAAGCAGACAAAGCAGACCAGACCGGGGTTTGTGGTTTGAGAGGTCAATGAGAGAAGTGAAAAATTATTCCTTAGTTGTTCATTTTCTCAAAATCTAAAGGCATAACCCAGATTTGAGCCAATGTCTTTGGGAGCAGAAGATGCTATGACTACAACCTAGACAAAGTCAAAAACAGACACTTTTTATTTTTTTGTCAAAAACGACTTAATATTGAAGGAGTGCCTTTGATTTGGCAACATGCCAAATTTGACGCGTGACGACCGTTATTTCTGCACATGAGTTTGGCCTCATTCCAAACACGTAAAAGACACACCCTCTCCCCTCAGCCCTCAAATTTAGCGGACACTTCTGATGACGTTTTATGACGTCGGACGTGTTTACACTTGCAGGGCAAGGGGCGATTAAAATTATTTTAAATTTTTTAGTTTAAATTATTATTTTGTATCTTATTTCTCAGAATAGTTCCTGATTACACTACGGGTGGTTTTTAGTCTCTCTTACTACAGAGAACCCTTGGTTTGGTCTAGAACATAATTTTCTGATAAGTTGAATTTCAAAAGTCGGATAACATCTAGCTCAGAGTTATGGAATAAGCTATTTTCACTTTAAATTTACTTAAATGGTGCAGATATCGGTTCCTTGTCGCTTACGTTCACTGCGCATACGTTTTTGACTCATCCTACAGTTTATACTGTTCTATAATCGTTGTTGTTTTGTCTTTGTCTATAGTTTCTCTTACTGCTAGGGGGTTACGAAACAATGTGAAGCACAAGGCCTTATTTTTTAGTTTCTAAACAATTTCGAACAGATTTGTGCTTTTTTCAAGAATCTCACTATTTTGGGCTGATGCCAACTTCTGGAGGTCACAGTGGGGCAAAGATATTTGGCTTTCCCATGGATCTGGTCACTACAATGAAAAATACCTTTGGTGGTAATATTCTACACTCGGAATGTGATGGTTTGCAATTATTATAGTGATAAAGTTGTAGTGAAACTGACAGTTTTTCATCAGCAGATTTTCTTGTCATGGTCCTTAATTTATAAGCATAATTTTTCTCCACACAGATATTATATATGGAATAATAGCGACATATTGTATAAAAATGCTTCTTTGTTTTTAGAATATTGGTTCTGAAATAATATCCTATGGGTGAGCCAACTGGTAAATGCAGAGGGTGTTTTTTCTTAGTTATAAGGAATTCTTGTCACCTTACAAGGTCCCTCTAACACCTAAAGATTTTGCAATTGTTTTAGATGCCATTCTCTCGGGTGTTTCTTTATTATTCAGGAACGCGTCAAGACCTGACCCCTGACCCTCAGAGCCTACCTTCCATTGACCCTGTTAACTCATCAGTATGAAAGATTTGTTTCTCTTTTGGTCCATTCAACAACAGAGCAATACGAACCTTGTTTCAGCAGGATGTTGTATCTATACATTATGTCATGCCTTATTGGAATGGATTTATTGATAATATTTGTAGGAAAAAAGTTTGGATGTTGCCACACACATTCCTACTTATTAACACAATTAAGGAAGTTTCCTTTAAAATTATTCATCAATATTATCCTGCCAACTACTACATGAAGAACTTTAAGGAAAACATCAACTCAGATTGTACCTTTTGTAATGACCACCCAGAAACGGTGTTGCATCTGTTTTTGGTAATGTATGTAAGGATGTAAGGAATCTGTGGCAAGACATCAGTAGATTTATAATTGAACACATTTATGAAGATTTTACACTATTGTGGAGAGATGTACTGCTTGGATTCTTTACCTATGATAGAAATAAGCTGAACAATTTTATGTAAATCATTTCATTATTCTTTTTGCCAAATTTCATAGTCACAAATGTAAGTTTACAAACAAAACACCACATTTCTTACCCTACAAAAATAAATTGAACTGTATTTTAAGACAATTAATTACTATACTAAACAAAAACCTGTTGGAATTATAAGTGTATGTGTGTCCCTTAAGGTCCTTGTGCAATGTGATATTGTTCCCCTTAGCCCAATTGTCCTTTGTATATTATTTAAATATACTTGTGTTTCCACATGTACTTCCTGTATCAAATCAAATCAAATGTTATTTGTATTTTATTTGATCTGTATTGATTTGTTGTTAATAAAAAATTAATTAATTAAAAAAAAATACAAAAATATGCTTTTTGTTCTTCATTTGAGGTTAGGCATAATGTTAGCAGTGTGGTTAGGGTTAGGTTTAAGATTTTAAAAAGGTCAATTGTAGATATGGGCGGGGTTTGTGACTTTGGCTGTGGCGCTGGTGACATCCCCTCAGTGGTTGAACTCAACTCCTCCCCTTTTATTATACTTTCCCATACTGCATTGCGGGGAATTATGGACCAAATTGGTAAGCGACAAATGACTCCAGGTTTAGCTGTATTTTAGTTTTATTTGTGTATCAGTAGGTTTAACTTGATACACAGCGAAATAGATTTAATTTTCAAACGTATTCATATTCAATTATACTTTACAAGCATTATGAGTGGAGTGTTTAAAGTACAAAAATTGCGGCCTTGTAGCAACCTCTCGTTGCCAGCCCACTACTAGCTAAAGACCTAATAATTGCTAGCGTTAGCGTCCACAGATCTGTGTTGTTACAGTAGTAGCTAGCTATACTTTTAGAATAAAGTGGCGGTTGGAGTTGATCTGCCAGTGCTAATCTAATAACTTAAATTGTCAGGACAGTACTCTAACCTTGACAACATATTCAGAATAAATAATGTTATGTTTGTAGCTTAGACTATGTGCTAGCTAAGGTTTGCATTCTCCCATCAACTTCTGAAACTCCAGAAAATGTTAGCGTTGGCAAAAATGAAACACTAGCGCTTTGCTAAACTATTTATCGTGGTTATAGTGTCAATGCTAGTAGGAAGTATCATGTAAATGTTCGCTTGGTAGCAGATGACTGACTCTGGTCACTGATATTTTGAATGACCCATCGTTCCCCCCACAGACAATGACCTGCAAGGCACGGACGGCTCGGGGAGTCTTGGGGGCCCTGATGTCCGCAGACGCATCCCCATCAAACTCATCTCCAAACCAACCATCAGGAGCAAACCTGCTCCCCGGACACAAAGACCCATGAGCAGGCAGCCCTCCAAACCCCAGGCCGGGGATGAAGGTTAGCCAGCCACAAGTGCTTTCTCATCTCAATGTTTTAATTTCCAGGGGCTAGGATTGGGATAGGGAAACCTGTTGCTCGGTCATAGAAGTAAGCTTTCATATGGGACTACTGTAAGGCAACATATCTGTGTTTCTAGAGAGTTTTAGCTTCAAACAAGAGGAGAGGTTCGACTGTGGTACCAAGGCTGGGGATGTGTTTGCAAGTCAACGGAAGTTCCCGCAGCAAATGTTTTGGGACTTTAAGGTAGTGTTTCAATTTCTATTGTGTGGGGGGGAGGAATGCAGGAATGCATTCCACCTACATCATTACTGTGTCATAGACCTCTTGGTATTTTCCCCACAGTTGAATTTGATAGGTGAAAAGGATGACATTCCAGCACACTTTTGTGACAAGTGTGGTCTGCCCATAAGGATCTATGGACGCATGGTATGTCTCTTCGAGCACGTTTTACATAGTGTGTTGTGTCTCTTAATATTTTTTTTATAGTAAGAGGCTATGAGTGCAGCAGCTTATACTGTTATGATCTGTATTAACTCACCAGATTCCATGCAAACATGTATTCTGTTATGAGTGTGCATTGCTCCACGAGAAGAAGGGAGACAAGATGTGCCCAGGGTAAGCTCTTGACATTATTATTTATTTTTTTAACCTACCCACTAGTGCAGGGGTTCTCAACTGGTTTTGCCTCTGGACCCAAATTAAACCAGCTTGTCTCAGTCAATATTTGCATTGTGAAACAAAAAATATCCCTAATGCAATCTGTAAAAATATTTTGAATGCTATATTGATAGTAAAGGGAGCAATTATATGACAAGAGAAAAACATTCCCACCTTTTCATTGTCAAAAATTTTAAAAAAATCCCATATTCTTGATGAAGAATGTTAATGAGCTCACTTGTTTGAGACCACAACATCAACCAGATCTGCTAAATAGCTCTATTAATAGCTATATAAAAAATACTTTGATTGAACAAAAATGGTAGAGATTAAATTATATATATATTTTTTAAGTATGTTTATTCTGCCCTTGAGTTGCGTTCCCATGCAAAACTAGACAGATAGCTAACAACTACGTCCTCAAAACTCCCAAGGCGTGACTTTTCTTGAGTGAATATATTGAAAACGTTTGTTGTGAAACTGCAAAATACAGAAAAGAATATACTTTAGTATTCAATTCACACCGATATACTGTAGTTGTACATTATACATTTGAAGTTGCATAAATACAAAGCATGTGCTAAGGTACCATGCATCTGGCATGATGCCAAACCATATAGCTAATTGTTACTTATATGGTAATTGGCTAAGTCCTTTCATTACTCTAATGTACAACCATCTATGTAGAATAACAAAGCATATTACACTAGAAACAGTAACAACTACAGTATTGTAAATTTTACCATTTGTTTGCATGACGCACGAGCAAAGTAATACAGCTAACGACATACATGAAAGGCACTGCAATTTGTGTGAGTAAATGCAATCAACATTGATATGTAAGCAACTCTATCAATAACAAGATTATTATCACTAGCTAAGTGCTTGAATCGAACTTACAAACAAATATTTTCTAAGGCTGAAGCGTGACAAGAAATAACTACACTGAAAGACCTGCACCATACCATTGTTTTTAGCTGCTTCTATGCGTGCAGAACGAATTCTCTACTTCCTGTTTGCATAGTCTTTCTAAGTACCTGAAAGCTCCACTAGGAGGTGAATAACACCATGGAACACAATGAAAATGCATCTTAACTATTGTAATAAAATAATCTGTTACCTTCTAACAGGATGGCAGTACAATGTCCATTATAATTTCTACACGTGTTCTTACTGGTTGTAGTTGTTTAAGTAAAAAAAAAAAAATACTCAGCCGTGTCTAGTGACGTTACGTTTGATACCGGAGCCCCGGGGCATGCATCAAAATCGCTAAGCAGTTTGTTTCGAAACAGTGTGCCGAGGCATGCATCACATTATCAGAAGCACATGATCAATGACGTCTGGTGCTTCGTTTTGTCGAACAACCACCTGATTGGTTTCGGGAGAAGATAAAGTGTGAAGGCATGTGCGATGTCATCTATACCAGTTTGGCTGTTGTAAATTATTTTGACCATTAGGCGCCACTAGTGTACACTGTTGAACAAAGCTTCTTAATGAACCTATTTTCTACACAATTGGCTGGAAATGTTTCCCCATTACTACTCGCGACACATTGAAAACGTCCCACCAGTTGAGAATCGCTGCACTAATGTATTCAACTGTCCATATACAGGGCTCCCGAGTGGGGCAGCATTCTAAGGCACTGCATCTCAGTGCTAGAGGCGTCACTACAGACCCTGGTTCGAGTCCAGGCTGCCATCATTGTAAAAATGTTCATAACTGATTTGCCTTTAAAGGTTAAATATCTAAAAATATACATTCTGTATGTGTGGTTGCTGACTGCACTTACTAACTCAACCTTTTGTGTTGTTTAGTATGCAGCTCTTCAGCTGCACAGACCCGGTCCAGCGCATCGAACAGTGTCTGCGGGGCTCCCTCTACATGTGCAGCATTGTGAAGGGCTGCAAGCGCACCTACCTTTCCCAGCGTGACCTGCAAGCCCACATCAACCACCGCCACATGAGGGCAGCCAAGGCTTTGGCAAGCCGCCAGGATGCCCTGCACCTTCCCCCATCCACAGAGGTTCCTGACCGCTTCCGCGTGCCCCCGCCTCACCTGCCCAAGACCCAAGGGCACCTCCCACCCCCTCTCCAACATGGGGGTCATGACCCCTACGGTCAGCCACCACCGGCTTCCCATGATGCACCTCCTCTTTCCCAGGAGACCTTCCGCATTGCCACAGTAACTACACGCGCACGCAGCAACCTCATCACCGTGCCAATCCAGGATGACTCCGCTTCTTCCTCCACCTCTTCCTCCCGTGACCCTCTCCCTCCTGGCCCGGGCCCTGCTCCACCCCCACACCACCATCCCGGGGACTACCCTGGTCAGCCTGTAGTGTCCCATCCCCACCACATGATGGCACCACCGCAACAGCACTATGGCCCTCCACCTCCTCCCCCTCCACCCATCAACCACCCCATGCAGCACCCGCCCCAGGGCTCTGGGACACCCCACATGGTGTACAACCAGGCCGGCCCTCCCCCGCCTATGTCCAACGCACCCCCTCCCATTACCCCCCCGCCAGGACATATCATGGGTCAGATGCCCCCCTACATGAACCACCCTCCTCCAGGCCCCCCACCTCCACACGGTGGTCCTCCAGTCAACGCCCCTCCTCCCCACCACTACAACCCTAACTCCATGCAGCAATTCCCTGAGGACCAGGGCACACTCAGTCCCCCTTTTAACCAGCAAGGGGGTCTGAGCCCTGGGATGTGGCCTGCCCCTAGAGGGCCTCCTCCTCCAAGGATGCAGGGCCCCCCACCTCAGGGCCAGATGCCTGGACCCCATCACCCCGATCAGTCCCGCTACCGCCCTTATTATCAGTAAACTCTCAACTCCCCACAAAGTCAGGGGCATTGTTTGACCTGTCCCTTTTCTTCTCCAATGGTTTGAATAATGTGAACATGAGTCTCTGGGTTCTGTATGACTGTCATTTCTATGGAAACACTTTAAAGAGACTAGTCTATGGTGAATGTATGTATCTAGCTGTTCACTTTTATTGATATGAACCTTTTGGACTGTCAAATGAGCAACGATACATTTGAATCGCTCCTGTATTTGTCTCCAATGGACATTGTTGTATCTTGAAAAAATTTGGTTTGATGACGTCTCAATAAATATTTTCTAACAAAGCGTTAAATCTCATTATTTTTCAATAATATTAGTTGTGGAAACTTTCATCCATTTCAGTAGGGGGCAGTGTATGATCTAATATTTGACATTGTTTGTGGAGAGAGCCCTGTGTTTTGGTTAATCACATGACCTGGATTTTAACCTTTTATTTAAAGCTTTTTCAATCAAACTGTCCCCCTTTTTATGTCAGATGGTACAACACCGTTCTTCAGACAATTGCTTTTTTCTCATTTCTGGAAAGCTTAAAATAAAAGTAGAAATCCAGGTCATGTAACATGATTGAACAAAACATGTGATAAAAGAAGATAGCTGCTGGGAGAAAGTAAATACATTTTGAGCGGGGTGGCACTGTAATTATGTCAAGGACGAAACCCTAAGATTACTTTATTAAAAAGTATTTTACTAACATTTGTGACTTATCAACTGTGTTATCCTGCCTGGGTGTTGCAGTGCTATTTATTGTCACCCTCCCTAGCAAATACGTCAGGGGATTATTCTGCTACAAACATATGTAGCTAATAGTGTTTTGCTGTGGAGTATTTGCTTTGTTGATACTAAGGATTGTTGAGGCTATTTGAAAATAAGCAACTTTATTGTATGTCCATAAAAAATGGCTTTGCTACACAGAACTATACACTGAGTGTACAAAACATTAGGAACACCTTCCTGATATTGAGTTCCACCCCCCTTTGCCTTCAGAACAGCCTCAATTTGTCAGGGCATGGACTCTGCAAGGTGTCAAGTGTTCCACAGGAATGCTCTCCCATGTTAACTCCAATACTTCCCACTAATTGGTCTTCACATTATTAATAAACATCTGGAATAAGCCTATAACAGTGTGGCTTTGTTGGTAGAACATGGTGCTTGCAACAACAGAGTTGTGGGTTCAATTCCCATGGGAGACTAATATGAAAATGTATGCACTCACTACTGTAAATTGCTCTGGATTAGAGTGTCTGCTAAATGAAAAAAAGTAAAAGGTTTTGGGTTTCAAATTGACCATTATAGCATACTTGTTTACATCACTTTGACCTTGGACAATATTTCATTTCGGAACTAAAATAATGAGCTCTCTGTCAGATCTTCCATCCCGAAATTCCATGACTCTCGGTTCGCAGGAGAATAGACCCTGTTATCAAGCTCATCCCCAGCAAGAGGATAGAACTTCCAATTAATGTTGGACACCTGCTGATGACATCATTCAGAGACAGACTCTTTTGTTCAATCAAAGTTAATAATTAGGGGGTGCTTATATAATCCTGTTTCACTGTATGTACAAGTGGGTAACCTGCACAGGTGTGAAATAGATTTTTTGCATATTCTTCTCCCACTGAGAGTGGGGCCACAGCCAGGGGATCAGCCATTATTGACAGCGACCCTGGAGCAATTAGGGATTTTACCTTGTCAGCTCGGGGATTCATCCTACAACCTTTTAGTCACTGGTCACCTTTTAGTCACAGTCACTGCTCCTTACCACCAGGCTACCTGAAGTGCATTGTATTGATTTGTACCTTTCCACTGAGAATGCCATCAAAGTTATAACTGAGTAAACATGTTGATTATACAGGATTGGATTTATCAAGAGTAGTAAAACTACATGTGTGTCTGGTATTTACACTGAACAAAAATATAGACGCAACATGTAATGTGTTGGTCACGTGTTTAATGAGTTGAAATGAAAGCTTATTTCTCAAAAATGTTGTGCACAAATTTGTTTGCATCCCTGTTAGAGAGCATTTCTCCTTTACGAAGATAATCCATCCACCTGACAGGTGTGGCATATCAAGAAGCTGATGAAACAGCTCGGCCATTACATAGGTGTACCTATGTACAACACAGAGTTACACATAAACAAATGTACAGTCAATAACACAAAATAAAATAAAAATAGAAAGATCTATGTACAGTGTGTGCAAATGTAGAAGAGTAGGGAGATAAGCAATAAATAGGCCATAGAGGAAAAAATACTTACAATTTAGCATTAATACTGAAGTGATGTGCAAGTAGAGATACTGGGGTGCAAAAGAGCAAGAGGGTAAGTAATAATATGGGGGTGAGGTAGTCAGGTGTGTATTTACAGATTGGCTGTGTACAGGTACAGTGATCGGTAAGCTGCTATGACAGCTGATCCTTAAAGTTATAGAGGGAGATACAAGACTCCAGCTTCATAGATTTTTGTAATTCTTTCCAGTCATTGGCAGCAGAGAACTGGAAGGAAAGGTGGCCAAAGTAAGTGTCGGCTTTGGGGATGACCAGTGCAATATACCTGCTGGAGCGTGTGCTACGGGTGAGTGTTGCTATGGTGACCAGTGAGCTGAGATAAGGTGGGGCTTTACCTAGCAAATACTTATTTGATAATCTGGAGCCAGTGGGTTTGGCGACGGATATGTATTGAGGGCCAGCCAACAAGAGCATACAGGTCACAGTGGTGGGTAGTATATGGGGCTTTGGTGATAAAACGGATGGCACTGTGATAGACTACATCCAGTTTACTGAGTAGAGTGTTGGGGGCGATTTTGTAAATGACATCGCCAAAGTCAAGGATCAGTAGGATAGTCAGTTTTACAAGGGTATGTTTGGTGGCATGAGTAAAGGAGGCTTTGTTGCGATAGGGAGCCAATTCTATATTTCATTTTGGATTAGCTACTACAACAATTGGATACCATGAAATTGGGGAGTAAAAATGGGTAAAAAAAAGGTAGGTAAAATAAATATCATTAGCCCATTGCTAATATCATTAGTCATTTGTTGGGTATGGTGCTGCAGCACCCCCAGCACCCCTACTTCCCATGGCTATGGACCATGTACTACAGTACTGTGTGATAGAATATACAAACAGCTTCCACTTTGTTGCAAATGTTGCTGTACGTTATTGATAAACACTGGAATGATATTCCAATGACTCTAGGAACACACACTTCAAATCATCCATTTCCTATAGGATTGGATGTAAACTACCTATAGTAGCCACTTTTCTCTTTTAGGTTTATCAGATCCTTATATTCCATTTACTTTAGGAATAAAAAAAATAGTAGACGACAATTGATCCAATTTCACTTCTTCAATTCCATTTCTTTGGAATCACTACTCCTACTGCCAGTTACATGAAATGTCCCGAACAAACTGTCCTTAAACTCCAAGGTTGTTTTACTGAGAGGAATATCCATATGACTAATGTGCTCAATAAAAATGTCCAGCAGTCTTCATCTCCAAATGAATGACCTGATAACGCACATAATATGGACTGAATTTATGTCTGAAGACAGTCTGAGATCTACTGTCACTGTCTCCATCACTTCCTTTTATAGGATGTGATATACACTGCTCCAAAAAAATAAAGGGAACACGAAAATAACACATCCTAGATCTGAATGAATGAAATATTCTTATTAAATACTTTTTTCTTTACATAGTTGAATGTGCTGACAACAAAATCACACAAAAATTATCAATGGAAATCAAATTTATCAACCCATGGAGGTCTGGATTTGGAGTCACACTCAAAATTAAAGTGGAAAACCACACATCAGGCTGATCCAACTTTGATGTAATGTCCTTAAAACAAGTCAAAATGAGGCTCAGTAGTGTGTGTGTGGCCTCCACGTGCCTGTATGACCTCTCTACAACGCCTGGGCATGCTCCTGATGAGGTGGCGGATGGTCTCCTGAGGGATCTCCTCCCAGACCTGGACTAAAGCATCCGCCAACTCCTGGACAGTCTGTGGTGCAATGTGACGTTGATGGATGGAGCGAGACATGATGTCCCAGATGTGCTCAATTGGATTCAGGTCTGGGGAACGGGCGGGCCAGTCCATAGCATCAATGCCTTCCTCTTGCAGGAACTGCTGACACACTCCAGCCACATGAGGTCTAGCATTGTCTTGCATTAGGAGGAACCCAGGGCCAACCGCACCAGCATATGTTCTCACAAGGGGTCTGAGGATCACATCTCGGTACCTAATGGCAGTCAGGCTACCTCTGGCGAGCACATGGAGGGCTGTACGGCCCCCCAAAGAAATGCCACCCCACACCATGACTGACCCACCGCAAAACCGGTCATGCTGGAGGATGTTGCAGGCAGCAGAACGTTCTCCACGGCGTCTCCAGACTCTGTCACATCTGTCACATGTGCCCAGTGTGAACCTGCTTTCATCTGTGAAGAGCACAGGGCGCCAGTGGCGAATTTGCCAATCTTGGTGTTCTCTGGCAAATGCCAAACGTCCTGCACGGTGTTGGGCTGAAAGCACAACCCCCATCTGTGGACGTCGGGCCCTCATACCACCCTCATGGAGTCTGTTTCTGACCGTTTGTGCAGACACATGCACATTTGTGGCCTGCTGGAGGTCATTTTGCAGGGCTCTGGCAGTGCTCCTTCTGCTCCTCCTTGCACAAAGGCGGAGGTAGAGGTCCTGCTGCTGGGTTGTTGCCCTCCTACGGCCTCCTCCACATCTCCTGATTTACTGGCCTGTCTCCTGGTAGCGCCTCCATGCTCTGGACACTACGTTGACAGACACAGCAAACCTTCTTGCCACAGCTCGCATTGATGTGCCACCCTGGATGAGCTGCACTACCTGAGCCACTTGTGTGGGTTGTAGACTCCGTCTCATGCTACCACTAGAGT
The DNA here is from genome assembly GCF_036934945.1 of Oncorhynchus masou masou. Taxonomy (NCBI): domain Eukaryota; kingdom Metazoa; phylum Chordata; class Actinopteri; order Salmoniformes; family Salmonidae; genus Oncorhynchus; species Oncorhynchus masou. Next base: position 17,989,620 of record NC_088237.1, read on the forward strand.
GAAAGCACCACCAGCATTCAAAAGTGACCAAAACATCAGCCAGGAAGCATAGGAACTGAGAAGTGGTCTGTGGTTATCACCTGCAGAACCACTCCTTTATTGGGGGTGTCTTGCTAATTGCCTATAATGTCCACCTGTTGCCTATTCCATTTGCACAACAGCCTGTGAAATTCATTGTTAATCTGTGTTGCTTCAGAAGTGTGATTGACTTGGAGTTACACTGTGTTGTTTAAGTGTTCCTTTTTATTTTTTTGAGCAGTGTACTTTATTATCCCTGAGGGGAAATTTGTCTTGGAGAATTAGTCAAACCCTGAGTGTACAAAACATTAGGAACACTGTTTGCCCTCAGAACAGCCTCAATTATCCGGGGCAAGTCTGGCTAGGCATCCTCCTTTCCCTTTCTGTCGAAAGCATTCCACAGGGATGTTCCAATGTTTCCCACAGTTGTGTCAAGTTGACTGGATGTCCTTTGGGTGGTGGACCATTCTTGATTCACACAGGAAATGGTTGTGTACATTTTTTTGCAGTTCTTGGCACACAAACCGGTATGCCTGGCACCTACTACCATACCCAGTTCAAAGGCACTTAAATATTTTGTCTTGCCCATTCACCCTCTGAATGGCACACATACAGTACACAATTCATGTCTCAATTGTCTCAAGGCTTAAAAATCCTTATTCACGCTGTCTCCTCCCCATTCATCGACACTGATTGAAGTGGATTTAACAGGTGACATCAATAAGGTATTATGGTTTTCAAACTAGATTCACCTGGTCATTCTATGTCATGGAACACTGTATCTAATCATTATGTCATCATGAATTGCTTTGAGAGACTAGTCAAGAATCATATCACCTCCACCTTACTGGCCACCCTAGACCCACTTCAGTTTGCATACCGCCCCAACAGGTCCACAGACGACGCAATCACCATCACACTGCATACTGCCCTATCCCATCTGGACAAAAGGAATAACTATATAAGAATGCTGTTCATTGACTAAAGCTCAGCATTCAACACCATAGTACCCTCCAAGCTCATCATCAAGCTGGAGGCTCTAGGTCTCAACCTCGTCCTGTGCATTTGGGTCCTGGACTTTCTGACGGGCCACCCCCAGGTGGTGAAGGTAGGAAACACTACCAACAATGACGAGACCGCCTACAGGGAGGAAGGGAGGGCAGTCGGAGAGTGGTGTCAAGAAAACAACCAATTACTCAACGTCAACAAAACAAAGGAGATGATTGTGGACTTCAGGAGACAGCAGAGGGAGCACCCCCCTATCCACATTGAAGGGACGGCAGTGGAGAAGGTGGAAAGTTTTAAGTTCCTTGGCATACACATCACAAACAAACTGAAATGGTGCACCCACACAGACTGCGTGGTGAAGAAGGTGCAACAGCGCCTCTTCAACCTCTGGAGGCTGAAGAAATTTGGCTTGTCACCAAAAACCCTGACAAACCTTTACAGATGCACAATTGACAGCATCCTGTCAGGCTGTGTCACAGCCTGGTACGGCAACTGCACCGCCCTAACCGCGATGCTCTCCAGAGGGTGGTGCAGTCTGCACAACGCAAACTACCTGCCCTCCATGACACCTACAGCACCCGATGTCACAGGAAGGCCAAAAAGATCATCAAGGTCATCAACCACCCAGCCACTGCCTGTTCACACCGCTACCATCCAGAAGGTGAGGTCAGTACAGGTGCATCAAAGCTGGGACTGACGGACCTCTAACGGACCTCTGAGACTATCACAGTGCAGGTGCATTTATACGGAGACTTGATTACACACAGGTGGATTGTATTTATCATCATTAGTCATTTAGGTCAACATTGGATCATTCAGAGATCCTCACTGAACTTCTGGAGAGAGTTTGCTGCACTGAAAGTAAAGGGGCTGAATAATTTTGCACGGCCAATTTTTCAGTTTTTGATTTGTTAAAAAAGTTTGAAATATCCAATAAATGTCGTTCCACTTCATGATTGTGTCCCACTTGTTGTTGATTCATCACAAAAAAATACAGTTTTATATCTTTATGTTTGAAGCCTGAAATGTGGCAAAAGGTTGCAAAGTTCAAGAGGGTCGAATACTTTCGCAAGGCACTGTATTCTCATTCACCCCTTTAGATTTGTGTGTATTAGGTGGTCGTTGGGGAATTGTTAGATTTCTTGTTAGACATTACTGCACTGTCGCATTTCGCTACACTCGCATTAACATCTGCTAACCATGTGTATGTGTTAAACAACATTTGATTTGACTTGATTTAACAGAGATCAGCATGATGATTCCTTCATGGTCTGTGCCAAGTTTACGCTCTACCTCTTAAGTTCTTCTTCTTACTAACAATGGCTTCTACGCCACAAGACACACAATGGGAACGTTGAATTCATTGATTCATTTCTTTAGCAAAAGAATGAGGCATCATCTCACAATGTGAAATGTTAAACCCCATGTGACCTACTTGTTGCGTGTATGTACTGTACTGACATATATGTACTGACATGCACACACACAGACGACATGTTAATGTTTTTAAATGTATGAAAATGGTCATGTATTTTGTCTGTAATGTATTTTTAATGGGGATCCTGATAAATCAAAATCAAATCAAACATACTCTGCTTATCTGCAACACTGTTTGAGAGTTATTCACCCCATCTGAAAATGTTTCTAGTTGTCCTGTACCTTTATGACGTATATACCTACTGTGTAGGATTCACAATGGCATTTCTAGAGCAATATTTGTGATCCAAACCAGGCAAATGGATCAGTGGCTTTACGGTATGTAAACGTTGAGACACTCATCAATCCTCAACTCTAATCACTATAATAAAACACAATAAAAGTGCACTTTTTGATCAATTGAGGTGTTGCCACACATGGGTATACTGGAAATACCCCATACTAACCTCCACCAACTTTATCAATCATGGTTACTGTTGTATAACCCAGAACAGTTTGTCAAAGATCTCTACTTAATCATTCATCTCTTATCAGGGCTTTATCTGTGACCAATATATCAAAACCACGTTAGTCATCCTATAATTCTTATCAATATCTCAGTTACAGGACGTTCAGATTTCCAAATACTGTACTGCTCAAATTGCTTCATTTCTTGCTGGCGGAAATACTTTGTGCTAAGAAGTACATTTATTTTACATATAAAATACAACAAAGTAAACATTCCTATAAAATCCCTATGTACACATATAAAACGCAACATTGTCAAGCTATTTAAAAAAACAATAATACTTCTGATTCAATTTTAGAAAATAAATACATGATATGAATGACATTTTCTGATTTTTCTTTCAAAATCTTCAAAATTGCCATTGAGTATCTGTTTAACAGTACAAAAGAAATCAAATATATTTTATGTACAATTATTAGCTCAATAAGTGGTATCCTGTATACATATGGTTACTGTATGGTGTCCGTTTTAGGACAGTATCATGGGTCCTTACGTCTATTATCACCAGAAAGTACAGCGATCACAGGAAATGCATGCCATCCCAGGAAATGAAAGTACCGTACACACCACTACACTCTTAGAAAAAGGGTTCCAAAAGGGTTCTTCAGCTGTCCCAATAGGAGAACTCTTTTTGGTTCCAAATATAACCCTTTTTGGTTCCAGGTAGAACTCTTTTGGGTTCCATGTAGAACCATCTGTGGAAAGGGACAGTCGAAGAACCCTTCAAATACTGACATCTAAGAGTGTAGTTCTGGAACTAGAACTTGGTTTCTGGCTCTGAGACCTGGGGAGAACAAAGAGATACTACTTTTAGTTTAGATTTTGTCAGCTCATCTTACTGTACTTTGTACCTAGAGTTTTATGAATTATCTGTACCTCCACATGAGTTGCAACATTACAATAGTTATTTTTTATTAATTATCATTTTGATTGCTGATGCCTATTCATTACAAATGTAGAAAAGACAATGACAAATAGATTTGATGGGTCTCAGTTACTTACATGCACAAATTTGTCCCTGCTACGCAAACTTGACACACCATTGCATTGGTTGCCATGGATAGTGGCTGTTGTTATAACCTGTAAGACAACATGATACACAAGAATGAGACAAGTTCCTGTGAATGAACCGATGTGGGCCAAGATAAGGTTGGGCACCTCTTATTTAGTCTGTAAGGGTGGAAACAGCAACAGATACATAGTACTTTTCTATAGGTAAATGCTATACCTTTTCGCAGACTTTTGTGTTTTCAGAGTTTACTGGATGTTTCTCCAGGATATGCAGCATGGCATCGTGGAGGGTCAGGAAAAACATGGACGACTTCACCTCGTCGTCAAAGAACTTACAGCTGTGTAGTTTCTCCAGGATGTACTCTTTGGACACAAGGGACAGATATCGTTAGATCAATCACCTTACCTCTATTTGCTTCAGAGTGATTGAATTCAGTGTTAAAGAGAAAATGGGAGAAGGAATGGATGGGACAGATGGCTTGTCTTAAACCAGGCTTACCGTCACATGCCACAATGTAGACCTCAACTTCAACCCGAATGAACTCTTTGAGTGCCTATAGAACACAACAAAATATCAGTACCCAGCGAGTAGAAATACTCTGGTGAAATATACAATCATCCCCACATTCCCCAGGGTTGTAACGGAAGAGTTTTGTTTTACCGCTTTGAGTCCCTTGAGGGCAGAGATGTCGAGGAAGGAGACGGCTGAGAAGTCCAGGATCAGGCTGTGGACGTCTACTCTGGGGACATGGATGTTGGCAGGAAGCTCAGAGTTCCAGTTCACCTGGACAGGAAGGTCCTTGAAGTCAGTGGGCTGGTCCAGTTCCTCCATGTTGCTCTCATCCTCAGACTCCTCAATGGGACCAGAGCTGGTGAGCAGTAGGCCTTTCTGCACCGGGAGAACCACAACATTACCACAACCTCTTATTGTGAAAACCTGACTACATGTAGAAGGTGATCTTTTGAGGTCCACCCACCATTATGGGAAGATGATTCATTTGTTTGTCATATACATGCAAACCCAAGACCATTCTGATAAGGCATGTACGGGGACGACTGCCTATATGTCCTGCAGCATGTGCTTGATGTCAGTTGATTTTGGATTGCTAGAAGTATGTTGTTGCCAGGTGTGAAACTAATGTTTTGGGCTAGATGGATTTATGACATGCTATGGCCATTTAAATTAAACTTTATGACACAGGGGGCTCTTGTAAAGTGTTAACGGGGTAACTTTGTGAGTGGAAGTTATCTTTTTATGGGTTTCTAAGGGCAACAGGTAAGTGCACCACTACTCACCGATGTCATCTGCAGCTCTCCTTTCTTTAGAAGTTTCCTGATCGTCCTCAGGGCTTTGTTTCTCTTTCTCAACACCCTCAATGGGTTAAAGCCCACCTGAAAACGTATCAAAGTCAAGTTGAACCCTAATTGGCAATTGCACACATGAAAGTAGGAGTAACTATTACACATGGGATTTATTGTGAATGGGGCATACTGTTTACCAGTGCCTTGGCCATCATACAGATCAAGGCTAAACTTTGTCTTATCTGCATGCGTTTAGTGTTTAGTAAGGTGCAAGTTAAACTGTAGTAACACCGATTTGTATGGGAACTATTGCTATACAACCTGGTATACTATATTACCTCATACACTGAGGTGGTATTGACCTTCATGAGTTTATTTGATCATTCTTTATGACCTTTTTCCATTGGAACAAATCCAATGAGAAAATAAGTCTTAATAAGTACACCCATGAAAAATTACCTTGTTGGCCCATGTCATGGAATTGTAAGGCCTACGTGTAAATGTGTTTGGTAGAATTCTTCATTTTACACATCTAATTGTGTATAATTGCTTACTTACAGCTTCCACCAGCTTGCCTCTGAAAAAATCAATATTGGCAAAGAAGATGGGAGACGGTATCCTGAAGATCTTCACACCCTCTGGCTCATAGATCTGGAAAGAGATAGATAGACAATAGAACAAGGACCATGTGTAGACACACCCTCTGGCTCATAGATCTGGAAAGAGATAGATAGACAATAGAACAAGGACCATGTGTAGACACACCCTCTGGCTCATAGATCTGGAAAGAGATATATAAACAATAGAACAAGGACCATGTGTAGACACACCCTCTGGCTCATAGATCTGGAAAGAGATATATAGAGAATAGAACAAGGACCATGTGTAGACTCACCCTCTGGCTCATAGATCTGGAAAGAGATATATAGACAATAGAACAAGGCCATGTGTAGACACACCCTCTGGCTCATAGATCTGGAAAGAGATATATAGACAATAGAACAAGGACCAAGTGTAGACACACCCTCTGGCTCATAGATCTGGAAAGAGATATATAGACAATAGAACAAGGCCATGTGTAGACACACCCTCTGGCTCATAGATCTGGAAAGAGATATATAAACAATAGAACAAGGACCAAGTGTAGACACACCCTCTGGCTCATAGATCTGGAAAGAGATATATAGACAATAGAACAAGGACCAAGTGTAGACACACCCTCTGGCTCATAGATCTGGAAAGAGATATATAGACAATAGAACAAGGACCAAGTGTAGACACACCCTCTGGCTCATAGATCTGGAAAGAGATATATAAACAATAGAACAAGGACCAAGTGTAGACTCACCCTCTGGCTCATAGATCTGGAAAGAGATAGATAGACAATAGAACAAGGACCATGTGTAGACTCACCCTCTGGCACATAGATCTGGAAAGAGATAGATAGACAATAGAACAAGGACCATGTGTAGACACACCCTCTGGCTCATAGATCTGGAAAGAGATAGATAGACAATAGAACAAGGACCATGTGTAGACACACCCTCTGGCTCATAGATCTGGAAAGAGATAGATAGACAATAGAACAAGGACCATGTGTAGACTCACCCTCTGGCTCATAGATCTGGAAAGAGATAGATAGACAATAGAACAAGGGCCATGTGTAGACACACCCTCTGGCTCATAGATCTGGAAAGAGATATATAGAGAATAGAACAAGGACCATGTGTCGACACACCCTCTGGCTCATAGATCTGGAAAGAGATATATAGACAATAGAACAAGGACCATGTGTCGACACACCCTCTGGCTCATAGATCTGGAAAGAGATATATAGAGAATAGAACAAGGACCATGTGTCGACACACCCTCTGGCTCATAGATCTGGAAAGAGATATATAAACAATAGAACAAGGGCCATGTGTAGACTCACCCTCTGGCTCATAGATCTGGAAAGAGATATATAAACAATAGAACCCTCTGGCTCATAGATCTGGAAAGAGATAGATAAACAATAGAACAAGGGCCATGTGTAGACACAAGGACCAAGTGTAGACACACCCTCTGGCTCATAGATCTGGAAAGAGATATATAAGACAATAGAACAAGGACCAAGTGTAGACACACCCTCTGGCTCATAGATCTGGAAAGAGATATATAAATAATAGAACAAGGACCAAGTGTAGACACACCCTCTGGCTCATAGATCTGGAAAGAGATATATAAATAATAGAACAAGGACCAAGTGTAGACACACCCTCTGGCTCATAGATCTGGAAAGAGATATATAAACAATAGAACAAGGGCCATGTGTAGACTCACCCTCTGGCTCATAGATCTGGAAAGAGATATATAAACAATAGAACAAGGGCCATGTGTAGACACCCTCTGGCTCATAGATCTGGAAAGAGATATATAAACAATAGAACAAGGGCCATGTGTAGACTCACCCTCTGGCTCATAGATCTGGAAAGAGATATATAAACAATAGAACAAGGACCAAGTGTAGACACACCTTCTGGCTCATAGATCTGGAAAGAGATATATAAACAATAGAACAAGGACCAAGTGTAGACACACCCTCTGGTTCATAGATCTGGAAAGAGATATATAAATAATAGAACAAGGACCATGTGTCGACACACCCTCTGGCTCATAGATCTGGAAAGAGATATATAAACAATAGAACAAGGACCAAGTGTAGACACACCCTCTGGCTCATAGATCTGGAAAGAGATATATAAACAATAGAACAAGGACCAAGTGTAGACACACCCTCTGGCTCATAGATCTGGAAAGAGATATATAAATAATAGAACAAGGACCATGTGTCGACACACCCTCTGGCTCATAGATCTGGAAAGATATATATAAACAATAGAACAAGGACCATGTGTTGACACACCCTCTGGCTCATAGATCTGGAAAGAGATATATAGACAATATAACAAGGACCATGTGTCGACACACCCTCTGGCTCATAGATCTGGAAAGAGATATATAAATAATAGAACAAGGGCAATGTGTAGACACACCCTCTGGCTCATAGATCTGGAAAGAGATATATAGACAATATAACAAGGACCATGTGTCGACACACCCTCTGGCTCATAGATCTGGAAAGAGATATATAGACAATAGAACAAGGACCATGTGTAGACACACCCTCTGGCTCATAGATCTGGAAAGAGATATATAGACAATAGAACAAGGACCATGTGTAGACACACCCTCTGGCACATAGATCTGGAAAGAGATATATAGACAATAGAACAAGGGCCATGTGTAGACACACCCTCTGGCTCATAGATCTGGAAAGAGATATATAGACAATAGAACAAGGACCATGTGTAGACACACCCTCTGGCACATAGATCTGGAAAGAGATATATAGACAATAGAACAAGGGCCATGTGTAGACACACCGTCTTCACAGTCTTGTAAGATAAAAAGATATTGGTGAGTGTCTTTAGTCCACATTACTGTTTACTCACACTCATGTAATCCTTGCGGTCTTTGTAGATATCTGTTCCTGTGATATTGGCCAGGACACTGCAACGTGGGCTGGGAAAAAATGCAGGCAGAAATGTCACTATGACATTGTGTTCCAGGGTTGGGGTTAATTCTAAATTGAGTTTTGAATTGGTCTTTAATTCCAAATCAATTATTGAATTTGAACTGAATGTAAACTGGCTCCATCCCACAGGAAGCAGAATTTTAATAGAATTTGAATTAAAGGAAGTATAATTGAATTCCTTACATCATTACGCACATGTTTATTTTGACATCATGCATGGTTACTATGTTTAACAATTTCTTGAAACATTTAATTTTTAAAACGCATCCTCCTAAAAAGAGTGTTAAATAGTAAACAGTGGTCTGGAAATATTCTAAGATCATTTTGTTCATAATTCACTTACATGTTATTAAATATTTGGAAAAATTAATTTCCCACAATGCATTAAATATGAATACTAACATCTGAGTTATAATCCCATTTGTATCGATGGTATCTGTATTCTTTAGTAAGAGGTGGCAGATGTTTTGGGCAAAATATTTATCAAAGGAATGAGACTCATCTGTTTCTTGTCTCATTTGAATTTATTTTAATTGCTTTGAATTCAATTATACTTCCTTTCCTTACAATTAAATTCCAATTATGCTTCCTGTGGGGTGTGACCAATTTACATTTGAATCTCAATTCTTGGATTGAATTGAATCAAAATCTGAAATGTCGAATTAACCCCAACCCTGGTGTGTCCAACTTCTAATAACATTGAAAACTGACAAAGAATAAACACAGACACAAGTTCAACTTTTTTGTTTGGAATTTGGAGATTTGTGCCCACACTCACAACTGAGCCCTGAAGACAACGGTGAGCAGCTCGATCCCTAGACCTACAGCCAGCCCCAGATCCAGCCCCAACAGGATGGAAGCCAGGCAGGTCACCACCCACACCACCTGGATAAAGACATGGAGGGGAGGCAAGACAGGGGGATGCAGGATGGAAGGGATTGGAGGAAATATGAGTTCATTATCACAGTTGGTAAAGACATCATTGCTTGTTTCCATTTTAAGTGCAGTTCAGTGGGAGTGTCTCAGAAGACTCACACAGTCGGGCCGGTCTCTCCTCCACAGGTAAGGGACTTCTCTGATCTGCATCAACATCCCCTTCAGGTTGACTATGACCACCGCCCCCAGCACCGACTGTCAACACAGAGGGAAAAGGTCAGGCAATGACATCTTTGATGATCAGTCACAAGAGTTGCACAAGACTTCCATCTAAATTCCAGTGCTCTTATCAACTTCATGCAGAGTGATTCATTCCGTAATGTCCTAATCTTAGATGTTAAGTCCCCTATATGGGGGACTTTGAGAGGTTCTGGACTGGTTCTTTGTATGTCTATTTGGGTGGAAATCAAAATGTTTCCCTATCATTCAACTCCTAAAGTCAATTATATTGTAAATACTGAGTGAGTTTTACCTTTGGGAGTGGCTCCAATAAGAACCCGACAGCCAAGGTGACGACCATCACGATGAGCGCTGACAGTAGACCAGCGATCTGAAATGAAGTAAACACTTTATTTGACTCACATTTGGCTATTCACAAAACAACTACAGATAAGCACTTTTTAAGCAGTGTTTCCCTTTGATATATTTCATAAATTATAATTATTTATTAACTTGGTACATTGTAACTCTGAGTCAATTCTTTCATTCCTCGCAATGTACTGTAGGTCACGAGTCACGACAAACTACATCACATTCTCTCTCCCATTTGTGCAATTCTATCTAGTTTACACTATGATAAGTTATCAGTCATTATTACACCAAAGATGAAGAGACCCAAACAGGTCAATATTTCATAACGTTTACAGCTACATCTCTTGGATAAAGAACTTGTACAGGAAGGAACTCTAAGTATGGTTGTGTGTCTGTATTCTCAGACAGCCTCTTGGTTTAGTAGTTTACCTGGGTTTTACCACCTGTACTCTCCTGTACCGCACTCCTGGAGAGAGCTGTGCTTGCTGCAAACGACTTAAAGGCTGCTCCAATGATGTTACTGGCCCCAAAAGCTATCAGCTCCTAGAGAGCAAAACAAGGACAAATACATGTTCTGGAACCGTTGATATTAGTTCAAGTCTTATGTTGATAGTTTGTATTAGGCTGACAATCCTCATTCACAAGCAACAATAAACACATTTTTCCGTACCGCCTCGGCTTCCAACCCCTCCTCCTAATGTTCTGGTTTTGGGACTCACCTGATTTCCGTCTATGATGTAATCGTGTTTGACTGAGTAGACCTTGGCGACAGAGAAGGCTACAGCAAAGCCCACTATGGCCATAGGGAACGCCTCAACAGCAGTCTGCCCGAAGATCTGCATGTTCGGGGCCATAGGGGACTCATACCTAACAGATTGAGAGGGAGAGATATTGTTAGATTCCTTTCCCATCTATTCTCAGCCAGTTTAACATGCATCTTTTTATATGTGCTTACCCCACTGGAATACGGCCGACAACATCAACTTTATAAATCACCCGGAAGTTGAATGCATAGGAAACGCCACAAGCGATGACAGTCTGCGAAAGTCATTACCAAAATCAATGTATCAGTTATTAGCAGGACAAATGCAATCTGATGATAAAACAGTATATTTCAAGAGAATCTGGTTACCTTGCCAACTTTTACACAAAGCTGTGACACACTGCAGGCTTTTAGTACATCAAAATAAGTTCATGTATTTTCCTACAATTCACCTGATTGTCCTCATCTGCCATACTGTGAGTCAGTGTGAGAATAAGATATCAATACTGTACGTTTCACAAAAGCTGTCTCCTTGCTACAATGGCATTGTACTTTGGATCAATACACTCTTAGGAAAAAGGGTTCCAAAAGGGTTCTTTGGCTGTCCCCATAGGAGAACCCTTTTTGGTTCTGGGCAGAACTCTTTTTGGTTCCAGGTAGAACTCTTTTGGGTTTCATGTAGAACCATCTATGTAAAAGGTTATACATGGAAACCTGTAACCAAAAAGGGTTCTTCAAAGGGTTATCCTATAGGGACAGCCGAAGGACCCTTTTAGGCTCTAGATAACACATTGTTTTCCAAGAGTGTACCAAGATAGGAACAAGGGAGTGACTGTTCAGGATAAGAATAACAATGCTTTCCGATGCTTATCTGTGATGACATGATCTGTACTTTGTGCAAGTGCATACTCACATTCAAATGTATATTAAATAGTGAGACACATCTACATAAACAGTGCCCTGTATGACGATGCCTTTTTCTATTCTCTTAGAAGAAAAGGTGTTATCTAGAACCTAAATTGGTTCTTCGGCTGTCCCCGTAGGATAACCCTTTGTAGAACCCTTTTAGGTTCCAGGTAGAACCCTTTTCTTTTCAGATAAAACCCATTGGGTTCTTTTTTCTAAGAGTTTAAATTCAGTGGTTCCCCGTATGAGGCTGGTTCTCGCCACAATGTTTCCCAATTCTTATCTGTGTATTATCTGTGTACATATAGAGCTGAATCCCAGGTTGTGATGACATAGTGCACACAGTGCCACTCACCATGATAACCTCTATGGGGATGGGAACAGGCAGCTTGGCTTTGTATCTATCGTTGATCTCCTTCACTATGAACACCACCACCATGATCAGAATGGACATCACCAGGTCACACACGTTGGTCTTCTCGATCTGGACAAATATCTTCTCCAGGGTCTGAGGAAGACGTCAGTTAATATTGATGACAGTAATGAAGAACCAGTTACAGGGTGTGAGAGTTCAGTCAGAGGTCTCTACACCAAGCCATGACTCATGAATTACAGTTTTTTCTGAAATATTGGGGGCACTTGAGGAATACCTGTGCTTAACTGTGTAAGATAAGATGAGACAATGAGACACTTGTTTATCTTATCAACACAGTGTTATTCCTCAGAGCTATAGAAACAGATTAGATATGAGGGATAAGATATGAGGGAGTTAATGAATATATCTCTGTTGTAGCTAAGTCATTTCATATTTGGATATCAGTAGATAAAAATCATACTGTTGCATTGAAATACATGTGACCTCATCCTGTCTCTCTTCCTGGACTCACATAAACGATGGACAGGGGTCCACTGAGTCCCGGCACCACCAGGCCCAATACAAACTTCAGCTGGGACACCAGGATGTGGATGGCAGCCGCGGTGGTGAACCCAGACACCAGCGTGTCTGACAGGTACATGACGATGAAGCCTACCTGCAGCAGACCCATGGCCAGCTGGGAGAGAAGCAGAGGACTCATGTTAGAATATGGGAGATCACGTCCATAGATAGAGAGAGGGAGTCATTGTTCATTTTAGATTCAGATTACAGAGAGATATGAGTAATGTACAATACATGAATGATAATGCTGCGGTAATGATGGTGTTTTACCTGCATTATCCCCATGAGGAAGGTGACAGAGGCGGCCACCATTACTCTCTGCTCATCGCTGGTCAGCCCCTCAAACCCAGTGATGTTGACTGGGGGGCCTTCGTCAGGCACAAGCCTTGTCACCACTGCACCCACCATGAGGCTCAGAACAGGGAACGCTCCTGGTGTGAGTGGGGTGAGGAGAAAGAGAGAGGGAGCAAGGATGAGGATGCAAGGGATGGAAAGTGGAGAGGTGGGCAGAGAGAGGGCGGTAAGTACAGTAAAAAGGTGTGATGGCTTGTGATGGTCAGAGCAAAACACTGTATGCGCACACACACACACACACACACACACACACACACACACACACACACACACACACACACACACACACACACACACACACACACACACACACACACACACACACACACACACACACACACACACACACACACACACACACACACAGTACTTACCTACTGAGATATGTCTGGAAGTGCCAAGGAAGAAGTAGATGATCACTGGGAAGAAGGCAGTGAAGAGTCCGTACCATGGAGGGAGGGAGGCCAGCAGGGAGTATGCCAGACCTGTCAATCAAACAAAAACAATGAACAACAGTTTAGAGCATGTTTAGAGCATGTTTAGAGCATGTTTAGAGCATGTTTAGAGCATGTTAAATAACTCCACCATAAGTCACAGGAGACTACGACAGCATTCAAGAGTCATCGTGATCCAGGTGTTTTAAGTATCTATTGACTTTTCTGTGTGTCAATGCTAGTACTGTGACAATAATGCCTGCTAATAAAGATACGTTACCATCTCTTCTTTCATTAAACAACTATTAATAGGTGTCTAGGACCAGATAATATATTTTAGGTGATACCACTATTGGACCTGATTACCATTCCGTAAAACCATAGTTCATCAATATTGTTACTTTATTTTCTTTCAATGATCAATGTTGATGTTTTGGGGACGTTAATGAGGTCTACAGTTCTTTATCAAATGATTTCTCAAAAAGTGCTCTAGGAACTGCTTTGATAGATCTGAAGATGCACACTGGTTGATTGAGGTGGGTTAGAGTGGGTATTAGCTTCACCTTGTAGAACAGCTACCAGTCCAGTGCTGACCCCAGATACAATATCACTCAGCAACCATTCTTTCAGCTGGTAGATTCTCATCCAACCAATGAAAGGCAGCAGAGAGAGCGCTGCGTTCTTAGTGCGCTTGAGGTCACAACTACAGTTAACACACATACCATTTTTAGTTAGTCTCCACAGACATGATTTACTAATAGTTTATAACATCTAAGCATCTTTATGCACAACGTTTAGACATACAGTATATAGGATGATAGGGCTGATCTTTAAACTAGATGTATGCTTTTGAAGGAAAAGTTACCATATCTTTAAGCAAACTAAAGACAATCAGGGCATCTCAGGTAAAATGTCATGTGGGCTCACTAGTCCACACTAAAGAAAGACTAAACTACTAAAGTGAATTGAGTGGTAATAACTAGATGAAGGGCTAGATTCAATCCTTTCTGTCTCAACTGGAAATAACCTACAACTGCATAACAGTTTCATTGTTTTTATTTCAGCATGTCTGAGGTGTAACTGCATTAGAGCTGTCAAATCAGCAAACGACTTCCGTCAGTTTACCTGTCGCAGACATTGCCATGGATGTGCTGAGTCACATTAATTATAATCCCAAGCAGCCTTGTTACTGGAATGGGTGTTGTAATAATCTACACCTCCAATAGGCTGATCTAAATCAGAAGGATTTCTTTGAATGATATTATTTCTTTTAGCCTATACTTTACAGTTCTAAACTAAACGCGAGCGGGACGGGTGTGGCTTCGTGACAATGACCACAGGAGCAGCCCCTCACCTATTTGACAGCTCTTAATGCAGTTACACGTCCGACACCGCCAAAACACCAGCTATGCGGAGTGTCTGCTATTGCCAGTGGATTGAATCTACACAGAAGTTTTGCATCCATGCACTGCAGCCTATCATAAGGCTACCTTACACAAAACAACACAAGCAAAACAACAGAAGAAACTTGATTGATTCTTACGTGAAGTACTGCTTGACGTGGTGCCGCAGGGTCTTATGGTGCCTGTGGATCTTCTCATGTTCGTCTGCGAAGGCGTCCTCTGAGTAGAGTGGCCTGGTGACCACGTACTGCTTCATCTTTACCCTCTACTTCTCGTTGAGTGGTGCGGCACCTGTTCCTCACAGGGTCTCTGAGACCCATCAATCACATTTTAGTACAGGTTCCTGTCATATCTTTCCCTCCTGCCTTTGAAAGTACCTTGACACAGACAATTACTGTGGAGCTGCTGCACAACAAAGGTGCAACTACCGTCACACACTAACTAACTACATCAGCCTGTGTCATTAGTGTCACAGATCTGTGATGTCCAGTGGACCAGCTGCGACTGGCATGGCTGGGCAGGGCCCGTGCTGCCTGTCAGCATTGACCTGGTTAGAGTGGTCTGGGTTAAATAAGGGTTGTGATACCATTATAATACACGGGATAACTAGGAAGGGTTGTCCTATTTTACAATGAGTTTTAACTGAAGGAAATACGAACAAAAAAAATACTCTGAAGAAAGTGTTAGGTCACCAACTGCCACAGACGACTGCCACAATCGATCTATCTTTAATAGTAATAAATTATAAGCAAGGTACTAAAATAATGCATAACACTAACACTTACCTTACTAGTTTATCTGTGTATGCAGCTTCAGTGTATCCAGACTTTGCCTGTCTTTCTCTCACTTTCTCTCCGCACAGAGGAACACCCCGAGATTATCTAGGACCCTTGGGAATGTTGCCATCCATAAATCCTCTCTCCCGGCTTGCTTATCGTTCTTAACTGTAATTATTAACAGCAATTATGATGCAGTCATCACACGCCAGCCCTGCCTTATCCTTGACCATTGTTCTTATTGATACATGCCCTGGCACATTGCCTCAACTTTCAATGATGAATGAGTGTGTCTGAGAACCCCACTTATGGGCAGGGTGGGGAGGACTGGACAGTGGTCGTGGCTGTACACTGGAGATCAGTGGACGTTTCATGGTAGAGGTTCAGGTTAGAGTTGAGGTTGAGGTTAAACATGGATGAGTATGAAGAGGGGTAACAGTACTACTATACAATAATATCAGCTCTCAACTTTCAAGCTGGCTGTAACGGCCGTTGGTGGAAGAAGGTGAGGACCAAGGTGCAGCGTGGTACGTGTTCATCTTTTATTATGAATTGAACACTGAATGGAAAAACAACAAAAGAGAATGAACAAAACCGAAACAGTTCTGTCTGGTACAGAATACAAAAACAGAAAACAACTACCCACATTCACAGGTGAGAACAGGCTACCTAAATATGGTTGACAGCTGCCTCTGATACCAGGCCAAAACACATAGAAATACAACACACAGAACAAAACATAGAATGAAAAACATAGAATGCCCACCGCAACTCATGCCCTGACCAAACCAAATAGAGACATAAAAAAGGAACTAAGGTCAGGACGTGACAGTACCCCCCCCCCAAAGGTGCGGACTCCGGCCGCAAAACCTGAACCTATAGCATTTCACCGCGGTGGCGGCTCTGGTGCGGGACGTAGACCCACTCCACCTTAGTCTTGGCCCACTTAGGTGGCGCCTCTGGAATGGCGACCCTCGCTGCCGTCCCCGAACTGGGGACCCTTACAGCGGGCCCCGAATAGGCGGGTGACTCTGGCGGCGCCGGACAGGTGGGAGACTCTGGCGGCACTGGACAGGCGGGCGGCTCTGGCGGCTCCGGACAGGCGGGCGGCTCTGGCGGCTCCGGACAGACGGGGGGCTCTGGGCAGACGGGCGGCTCTGGCGGCTCCGGACAGACGGGCGGCAATGAGCCTGCACAACCTGTCCTGGCTGGATACCCCCTGTAGCCCGGCAAGTGCGAAGAGTTGGAACTGGCTGCACTGGGCTGTGCTGGTGAATCGGGGACACCGTGCGTAGGGCTGGTGCCGTGTTAACCCGGGCCGAGGAGCGCACTGGAGACCAGATGCACTGAGCCGGCATCATCCCTCCAGGCTCGATGCCCACTCTAGCCTGGCCGATTCGAGGAGCTGCGATGTAGCGCACCGGGCTATGCCAGCGCACTGGGGACACCGCGCGCTTCACCACATAACACGGTGCCTGCCCGTTCACTCTCTCGACACGGTAAGCACGGGGAGTTGGCTCAGGTCTCCTACCTGACGCCGCCAATCTCCCCGTGTGCCCCTCCCCCCAACAAATTCTGGGGCTGCCTCTCGTGTACGTTACCTTGAGCCAATTCCTCGTAGTGTCGCCGCTCTGCTCTAGCTGCCTCCAGCTTCTCTTTCGGACACCGATACTCTCCCGGCTGTGCCCAGGGTCCCTCACCGTCCAATATTTCCTCCCATGTCCAGGAGGCCATTACACGCTGCTTGGTGCTTTGGTGGTGGGTAGTTCTGTAACGGCCGTTAATGGAAGAAGGTGAGGACCAAGGTGCAGCGTGGTACGTGTTCATCTTTTATTATGAATTGAACACTGAATGGAAAATCAACAAAAGAATACAGAATACAAAAACAGAAAACAACTACCCACAAACACAGGTGGGAACAGGCTACCTAAGTATGTTTCTTAATCAGAGACAATGATTGACAGCTGCCTCTGATTGGGAACATACCAGGCCAAACACATAGAAATACACACAGAACAAAGCATAGAATGAAAAACATAGAATGCCCACTCCAACTCACGCCCTGACCAAACCAAAATAGAGACATAAAAAAGGAACTAAGGTCAGGACGTGACACTGGCTAATGTTGTGAGATTCATTGCAGCCACACAGAAGGGATATTATTGTTCATCTGGGGTTGGGGTGTCAGTGCAGGGGATGTCTTGTTGTACTTAACAGTAGGTCTTACATGAAGCCTATCTAAAGCACCCATCTGAAGAAATTCAAGAATAACAATGTAAAAATATAATAGTAATTGTTTTGTCCAGACTGTTATGACCCAATTTCATCATATCTACAGTACATGCTGACCACTTGTGTCAAACAAAGGCCTACAGCATACCTATTTACAGCCTATCTATATACACCATACATCAGGGGTCCTTAATGACATCAGACACAGGACAATTTATTCTTGAGTGAATGATTGAGAGGCTGGAACATAGTCATAAATAATTTGTGCACTGCAAATAGACCCAAAGAAGCACAAACAGATTTAGTATTTGACAAAAACAGAGTCATTTCAAACCTTGATTACATTGGGATCACATATTCCTCTCTAGTTATGCTTGGGAATACTTGGGAACAGATTTCCTAACCACAGGCGGCTCTATGAAAACATATTACATTGACCCAGATCTTGTTGCGTGACCAGTTGATAAGCTACAGGTATCTCTGCTTTATGTTATCATCACAGTTTTATCACAGCAAAATAGTATATGTTTTTGTTGGCTTTCAATGCTGCATTCCAGTCAAGTGAAAATAGCATGTCTGTGGGAATGACCTCACAGGTGTGCATGTGTGTGTGTGTGTGTGTGTGTGTGTGTACAGTAGGTGCACGTGTGTATAGGGGAAGGTTACTTAATTCTCTGTTTTTACTGTATATTTATTACTTACAGTACCCGAAGAAACATATTTGGGGTGTATGTTTCACAGGTTGATGTTTCTTGTCATGAATATTGCCCTGGAGGCAGAACTGAGAGATTTCCTCTAGATGGGCCAGCTGCAAAATTGTCTTTATTGTAAAAATCCATAAAAACAAAAATGATGGTTAGGATTCAAATCTGATTGTATGACTTTGTGACTGTGCCAGCTAGTGACCACTAGTGCCTCCAGAACAAACAAAACATCTGTTTGACCTGCTCATGTTTTTGTTTACATTTAATCAAGATAAGAGTCTCCTAAATCAAAAGAAGCACATCCTCATATTAACATGATGTTCTTGCCTTGTCATGCTGTTTGTTATAGATCGGGCCTTTGTCCTTCAAGGCTTTGACATGTGTGTTGTCAGATTTCTAATGCCTGATGAAGGCTGGATTGCTCCTTTAACGACTACAAGGACAAACAGTTTCCACTGACTCCCTATTACTGCCCTTTCCACTCATAAAGGCAGATTAAAGAAAAGAACGGTCTCTCACAGGGCAAGGTGAACTGAGTGACTTGGTTGTGACCCATTTTGACAGTGATGTGATTGAGGTATGTGAAGAATTACTAATATAACTGTTTAAAAATTTGTGATGGTCTGTCTGCATTTTAGGTTTTTGTGTGTAGGGTTTTGCAAGTAAGTAATTTAAAAGTACAATTATTTTTGAGTCATATGTGAATACAATTGGCTTGTACAATACTACAATAAAGTACATTAAATAAAGCACAATAAATAAACATGTCTCATATATGAATGAACATACTTTCTCATGTATCATTTAGTGAGTATTCAAATAGTCCGTAAATCATTGAATCAATGAATCACTCCTGATAGGAGCTTGGCATGGCCTACACAACATAATAATAACAATAGAACAACCAATAAACAGTGCGGTAGTATTCAGCAGAGAAAACTGAGAACCTTTTACATTGTGATGATAAACAATAAAGAAAGGATGTATGTCAGGTTGTCCCCAGGAACAGGTTCCATATGGGAGAATCCTAGCAACCATAACAATCCACAACCACCGATGGAGATCAGAACACAATAAACCCTCTCTTCAAAGACAGAATTATTTAACAATCTCACACCCACGACATGGTTTATAAAGTTGCTGTCAAATATGAATTACTGATAATATAATCATATTTTTTTTTAAATCATGATGCCATGATGGATGCTCTAAGCCCCATTGATACCTGGTGATGACATGAGTCCTTTGTTCTGATCTTGTCTACATTCTGATTGTGCCCATATTTCCAGAAATGTGTCGACACATGGCATTAAAATATGTTTTTACCTGTCCCCTGTGTCTGCATTGTGACCAAATGTTCTGGTCCCTTCCTTTATGTAAATGATTTCACAACTATGTTTTCAAAATGCTATTCATTTATTTATTGTTGGACACATATTGATGTAATCAGTCAACGGTGCCACCTGTCAATGATTTTATAGGGCGGGAAAAAATATGATTTAAATGCTTTCTCTGTCCAGATCTGTCTACACTTGTAAGATACCCAGACACAATGTGTGTCTGACTACCAGAGGTGGACAGGATGATATGATCACAATCAGATCACAATGTGTCTTTTGATTTTCTACCTGTCTAAAAAATGTGGGCACAAACAGAACGTGGACAAGATCAGGACAAAGCTAGAACCAGGTATAAATGCAGCTATCGTTTCACAATCATTAAGAATGGAGCAACCTGTACATACGGAAACAGTAACCTGCTTATAGAAAGAACACCTTGATCTGAATAGATGCAGCAGTCAAATAGTGAGGTAGACCGCTCACTGAAATAGACTGAATCTGATAAAAAAAGGTGTGTGTGAGTCTTACAGTAGTGACTATGTTAGAGACTGAACGGAAAGCAATATGTATTTTTAAAGCTGGCTTTACACTATACAACCCACTGTACAAGTTCTTGCCTCTCCCATCTAGAAAGACTGTACTCCCCCAAGTGATAAAATGAAACATAACTCAACAAGTGTTGAATATACCTTATTTGAGAACCATGTTCAGACTCAGTCAGCCACTGTAGTCCAATGTGGTGAAGAATGAATGCCGTTTACACAGTGCTCCAGTAGGCGCCAGATTTGAAAACAAAGTAAACATCATCCCTCAATTAGTAACACAGCACTATCAAACTTACTTCACAGTAACCCACACAGGAACATCAGGGGAACGCTAGGGCCGTAATCTGCACAAACAACTCATACCTCGCACATGGCCAGAGGCAGATAAGGATATTTTGATTGACTGGGAAAGGAAATATGACACTAAATTTAATATTCCACAAAGCTTTAAATGCTTGCAGTCCATATTTAGACATGATTAAAAGAAAAACAACTTTACAATTCTGCTCTTGGTATTGCTAGTACACATTTTTTACAACAGTCTAGTCTGCCTTTTATTGTGATGAGTTGATGACTGAGAACGCAACGTTGCATCATTCATCTCTTAATGGCCCTAATAAAAAACAAGCAACCAAACCCTTTAATCCAAAGAGGAAGAAGCGAAGCAAAAGGTTTTACTCCGCCAAAAATATGTCCCCGAAGTGAGGAATTTTTGTATCGAATTTGATCAACAAAAAATAGAATTGATCATTTGCTCCGTGACGCTTATTTGATTGAATAGAAGTTTCATAATGGTTAGAATGCAAGCTACGCAAAACCAACTTTATATCGGAGTTGTGCCTGTTGTCAGAGATAGACCCATCATGGATATTAGTATGGACATTGCCATTGAGGGCTTTCACCATGTTACATTAATCAACTGGGTGGGGATTCCTATGAGTTGGGTTGCCTCAAACTCCTTGCTCCAGCTGAATGGTTACTCCACGCCCACGGATGTTATTTTCTTCTCTAAAAAGAATGGACTACTTTAAAATGTAGTTTGCTTCAATGGCGCTGCCCATGCTGGTACAGACGCTATGATTGCACAAATACAAAGATGACTCTTCTATCTATCTCTATGGCCTGTTGTTCACACACTTATCTACTCTCTCATTGGCTAGAATGGTCTCACCTGATCTCGCCGCCTTCTGCCTGCCTTCCATCTTTGAGGACATGTATTTCCATTGTTAGAGCAGTCACTTGAATATCTTGTCAATATAATAGACAATCTTTGTTTAAACACACTTCAACTTTTCCTGTATGACATCACTTCCTGTGCAGGGAATGGGTCGAGGAGAAGAAGTCTGTGAAAGGATCTGGGATGTAGTACCACTCTTGTTTCTGGACTCCATTTAACTAAGTAGGTCACAAATAAAACAGAAGTGTCTCTTCTTCCCTCTTCCGGGTTCACGGGAGTGCTCATCTCTGGAGGGAGGAAACTGAGCGCTTATAACACAGATCAACTGCGACTGCATGGATGAGCAGGACTTCTGTATTTATGCATTTGTTCTTCTGAAAGCCCTCGACACAAACACAAACAATGGTTGTTGAAATGCGTACAAGGAAAAGGACATGCATAACTCCTATTGTAGTTTTTCCGTATTTATATGATTACACTTGTAAAGGAGAAGGGCCTTGACATAGCAGAGAGGTTACAATAATATAAATCAGTTTATTATTCATTGATCTAATTAAGACACTTTACTGTTGTTAAAGAGAGATATCAATGATCGGCTGCCTCAAATCACCCTCTTAGTCCACTCCAAAGTCCAAAGTTATACTCAGTTGGCGAAGAGCAGCTTCCCCTGAGTTTGAGCTGGAGTCTGGGGAAAATCCATCGTCAGTGTCACCTGATTTGACCGTGGTCCCTTATGGAAAATAACTTATACTGGTTGATCCTCCGTTCACAGACAACACAGATGCAGGGTCAGCTCTTCTGCGTTTCTGTGTTAGTTGGAGAGTCCATGGATTGCCTATGGATGAGCAGAGAGTCTCGGATGAATAACGGACAACGTAATGGCTGTCAAACATTCTGATGCGATTGACAATAAAAGAGAACTGGAGTGATGAAAATAGTTCTCACTCTATGCTGGTTGTCATAGGTCTCAATCAGGTCCTCTTCCTCAGTGAAAGGCGGTGGCTCCTTGCAATCCTGCATTAGAGAAAGCTGGGCACAGACAAAGACAAGATGGCAAGGTTAATACAGTCTTTAGTCAGTTGTTTGAGCATCAATTCAAATCAGAGAATAAACCACTGATTTCCGGGTCCCTCACCCCCTCAACCATGGCATCCTGCATGCTCCCATTGGCTGTCTCCAGTTTGATGTAGAGGATGGCATCGTGGACAGAGAGAAAGAGGAGATCTCGTGTCACCTCCTCATCGAAGAAGGACAAGGCTTCCATTTTCCGTACAATTTCATCTGGAGTGTTAGATGCCAGTTAGAGAGACCAATAACAACAGCAAAGAACCCAATGCAGAAGGCAGAGCTGTCCAGTGCTGAAACAGACTGGCACAGACACCACCAGTTATCAGAATGTGAACCTCCAAGCAGGCCAACAAAACACAACCATTATTATGGTTATTATTATTATCATTTTGGGCAGCAGGTAGCCTAGTGGTTAGAGCATTGGGCCAGTAACCAAAAGGTTGCTGTATCGAAAACCCGAGCTGACAAGGTAAAAATCTGTCATCCTTCCCCTGAACAAGGCAGTTAACCCACTGTTCCCCAGTAGGCTGTCATTGTAAATAAGAATTTGTTCCTAACTGACTTGCCTAGTTAAATTAAAAAAAATATGACATGGACATTTTGATAGTACAATCTGCTTTTAGTTCATTCTAATCCACTTGGCAGCATTGAACAAACATTACACAGCAGAATTATTTGTAAGAAAGTGATAGCACTGTCCCGATAACACTGCTTACTATGCTCAAGACTTTAAATAGTGACATATATGTTTTTTTTTATCCCAAACCGTACCGTCACAGCCTGCAATGTAGACATTGACTCCGATGCGTAGGAACTCTTTAATGACCTGTAGAGGACAGAGGGGGATAGATTAGTGTGACACCAAGCCATTTATCTCACAGGGTTAAGCTTTGTAATCACTAAACACACAAACCCTCTGATGAAACGCATTCCTGCACCCTGAGATTGCTACAGTAAACAGAGCAGACACAGAGAAATATTTTAAGTAGTATTCTGACATTGTTGAACCGGGGAGGACCACCCTCCTCAGTGAATTTCATAAAAATAAAAATTGTGAAGCATGAAAAAAAGTTATCCTTTTTACATAAAACTATACTAAATATATTCACATGTCACCAAATAATTGATTAATACACACTGTTTTGCAATGAAGATCTACAGTCGTGGCCAAAAGTTTTGAGAATGACAAAAATATTAAATTTCACAAAGTTGATTTTCAAAGTTAATTTTCACAAAGCTGCCTCAGTGTCGTTAGATATTTTTGTCAGATGTTACTATGGAATACTGAAGTATAATTACAAGCATTTAATAAGTGTCAAAGGCTTTTAATGACAATTACATGAAGTTGATGCAAAGAGTCAATATTTGCAGTTTGATCCTTCTTTTTCAAGACCTCTGCAATCTTGCAGGTTTTTGGGCCACATCCTGACTGATGGCGGCCCATTCCATAATCAATGCTTAGAGTTTGTTCAGAATTTGTAGGTTTTTGTTTGTCCACTCGCCTCTTGAGGATTGACCACAAGTTCTCAAGGGATTAAGGTCTGGGGAGTTTCCTGGCCATGGACCCAAAATATTGATGTTTTTCCCCGAGCCACTTAGTTAGTTATCCCTTTTGCCTTATGGCAAGGTGCTCCATCATGCTGGAAAAGGCATTGTTCGTCACCAAACTGTTCCTGTAACTGTAACTGTTAGCGGTTATGATATGAAGGTTTGGCTTGGATTTTTTTTTTGCCTGGTCACAGATAGCTGATGTGTTGTGCACTGAAGTCCACAAGTGATGGGAAAAGGTGAGAGAAGGAGAGAGCATAGATGCGAAAGTGAATTATACAACGGGCAAAATTATCATGCATTTGTATTCGACTACTATTCATTCCAAAGATTCTGTTGAAAAACATTGCTTAAACGGAAGCAAATGTAACAAAATAGGGATAAACATACCTGAATTGGCCCAAAAGAAACTAATTAGCAACTGTTGGACTAATGAATACACCCCAAATCAGCTAGATGCATTCAAGAGCGTGCGATGCAGTATTGAATGTGTCATTGTCACCTTGATTACTCTCATTTCTCTCTCGACCAGTGCACCTGCATTGTAAACTGTCATTCACAGGCTAGGTTGTAGCAACCTCATGATGTGGGTAGGGGATATGTTAGTATAATGTAGCCTAAACTTATTGATATTACATTGAGCTGGGTGAATGGAATATGAATGGCAATCATCCAGTATGCTGTAATAGTAATAAGGCCATGCTATTAATTTTTTTTGGGCCTCCCTCATCCTAAACATCACTGACCATCACTGAACCATACAGAGGGTATTTATTCCTTTAGTTTTGGCATTTGTGCATTGTCATTGTCATGAGGCTGGGCACTGTGTATAAGCAGTGACATGATGCCTCGTCATATTTTCAATGATGGCCTAGGAACAGTGGGTTAACTGCCTGTTCAGGGGCAGAACGACAGATTTGTACCTTGTCTGCTCGGGGATTTGAACTTGCAACCTTTCGGTTACTAGTCCAACACTCTAACCACTGGGGTGGCTACCTGCCGCCCCAGAAAGATGACTCACTATAGCACTGTAGTAAGGGATATTTTGTCTTTGAATGAACTTTGGCCTGTAAAATCTATTCTGTAGAATATCAAATGGATGGTACCAGTAGTAGAGTTCGACCTACCAGTCTGAGGGACTTGACGGCCACCACGTCTAGGAAGGACACGGCTGAGAAGTCCAGTACCAGGCTGTGGATCTGGACCTTAGGTACCGACACCCTGACTGGCAGCTCCATGGCCCAATCCACACGGACCTCCACCTCTGGCACAGGCCAATCCCCGTCCTCCACCTGACCAGACTCCCGCCCACTGTCCTGTTCGCACTCAAAGCCCTTGTTATCGACACCCAGGGAGACCTCGGATACTACCTCCCCGGTCTGGATGAACAGAGGTTCAACCAATCAATCAATCAATCAATAAGTCAAATATATTTCCACAACCTATCTTAAAATCCTAACTGGTTACCAGGTACTGTGCTCACTTTACAGAGCAAAACTAAATGAGTGCAAAGGGTTGAAAGGAGACTGAAAGATGGAATTACCCTGTTTCAAAAGATTCTGAGCTGAACAGATGAATGTTATCAATACTCAGATTGGATCTTACCTCTGTCGCCCTCAGTTTCCCTTTCTTTATGAGTTTGTGAATCTTCTTGAGGGCCTTATTCCTCTTCTTGAACACTCTGACAGAGTCAAACCCCACCTGCATGTCAAAGGTCAAATGCACAACAAACTTTCATCTTGCCTGCTTGTAGAATGATAAGGCCTATCCACAATCTATACAATGTCAAGGGGAAATATAATGAGCTCACTCACCGTGACTCTCAATCGCTCTTTGAAGTAGTCAATGTTGGCAAAGTAGATGGGAGCATTGCACTTAAAAATCTTAATTCCGGGAACTTCTGCAATCTGACAGAGGAAGTCCTCATTATTGCATTTATTTCTGGCATCCATTTATGGTATATATTAATTAGAGTTCAAACATTTCAGATGTCTTACATTCTTGTAGTCTTTCATGTTCCTGTATATGTTTGTGCCGGGTATGTTTCCAAGTGTAGAGCATGCAGGACTATGGATGAGGAGAAAAATATATATTTTTAGAAGTTAAATATATTTTTCTTAGTGCCATCCTAACCATTTCTATTTTGTAGACAGAAAATATAAATAATGACAGTTTAAACTAGGACACATCAAGCATATGAATCCTAGAATCTCTTAGCAGTTATTTTTAATGCTTATTTGTTTTATGTTATACATCAGTGGGTTTGGGAAGGTTGATATTTCTAATGACACGAGCTGAAGACTTCAAAGCCATCCTAATAGCCTTTGATTACAGAAGAGGTCTGCTCAGTGTTACCCATAGTTTCGCTGACTGAAGTTTGTAGACTCTTATCTACACAGCGGTGAAGAGCACGTGGTCAAACACGCGAGCCGGGGAAATCTTTTGATCTTCTGATTTATGGTCAATGGGTTTATAATACAGAGTAAATACTGTAGTGTATACAACAATATCAACATCAAAATATGACATCTAATCTAGGCCTTCACAGAATGCATCTAGTAATGTATGTGATTGGTTCCATTGCATTGTGTTACGTGCTGTAGGTGTTATGTGTCACTCACAACTGTGTCCGGACCACGACAGTTCCCATCTCAAACACCAGGCCAGCCAGCAGTCCCACGTCTAGTCCCAACACCACAGAAGCCAGGCAGGTCGCCAGCCAGATGAACTTGGAAAATAACAAGTTTCAGTTTTAACATACGATGAGATCCAGCAGAGAAAGTCTTAGTTCAATTGTTACATTGAAGTGAAATACAGTGGATTGGGTGACATCAACACACTACGGTATCTTTACTGCCAGTGATTACATGTATAGTTATTCCATGAATCCATGCATGTATTCCAAGTTGATCATGTTTTCATGTCATCTACTTCAGGTGATTGAAAGTGGATGGTGCTCTACACTGTTGCTGACTGTCAGTGTTACTCACACAGTCTGCTCTGTTCTGTCTCCACAGTGTGGGCACCTCTGTCACCTGCATGAACATTCCCTTCAGGTTGGCGATGACGATGGCTGCCAGCACTGACTGTGGGACCAATACAGAGCTGGATTAGTGTGTTAGTCTACAGTAGGTATTCCCAAACTGGTATGCACAATGTCGTCGGGTGG
Organism: Oncorhynchus masou masou; assembly: GCF_036934945.1. Lineage (NCBI taxonomy): Eukaryota > Metazoa > Chordata > Actinopteri > Salmoniformes > Salmonidae > Oncorhynchus > Oncorhynchus masou. The sequence goes on from NC_088237.1 coordinate 18,017,304, forward strand.
GTCAAATAACCATTTTCAAACAGTACATTTATATTTCCCAACAGGGCTATACATTTGGGTGAGTTTTTTTCTCTCGTCTGAGTAGCCTCGTTTCACTGACAAAAATAAAATGAAACCATTTAGTGTTCAGCGAAATAACAACACAACGTCAAATACAGGTAGCCTAGTCAAATAATTAACATCCAATCACATTAACCAAAAGGTTGCTTGATCGAATCCCCGAGCAGACAAGGTAAAAAAAGTCTGTTGTTCGGCCCCTAAACAAGGCAGTTAACCCACTGTTCCTAGGACGTCAAGTGTAAATAAGATTATGTTCTTAACTAATTTGCCTAGTTAAATAAAGGTTAAAAAAAATAATTATAATAATAATAAACCGTTACTCTGTTGCAGGAAACCTTCACTGTTGTGACATTTAGAAACGAAACATGACAATTTGAAAAATAAGCCACAGAAGTTTTTTGAGCGAGAATAAAGACTACTTTCAAGTATTAAGACATGTAAAAAAGCAACAGATACCATTAATAAGAAGGGTCTAGAAGAGTCTTATATGGTGAGCTACTGAGTGGCTAGAACAGGCAAGCCCCATACTATTGTAGAGGACTTCATTCTTCCTGCTGCCGTGGATATGGCTGGGACAATGCTGGGAAAAGGCCAAAAAAACTATACAGACAATGACTTCATCAAAAACACTGTTTCACGACACATCAGTGACATGGCAGGAGATGTTTTGAAACAATTCCTGCTTTGCATACACGCCAGTGAATTATATGCGTTATATCTGGATGAGTCAACAGACATGTCGGGCCTGGTACCCTGGTATATGTACGTTATATTTATGGGGGGTCAATTAAGGAAGACATCCTCTTCTGCAAACCACTGGAAACCATGACATGAGAAGATAATTTTTAAAGTACTGGACAGCTTTGTGACATCAAATGGACTTTGGTGGTCAAGCTGTGTTGGTATCTGTACTGATTGCGCAAAAGTCATGACAGGGAGACATAGTGGAGTGGCACCCTCAGTTGTTCCTGATGCCACTTGGGTCCACTGCAGCATCCACTGTTAGGCTCTTGCTGCCAAGGGAATGCCTGACAGCTTGAAAGACGTTTTGGACACTACAGTGAAAATGGTTACGTAATGACATAGGCAGCGACCATTGTAACACTTTTACAACATACAGAACTGCTCTGTTTATCACGGGGCAAAGTATTGACAAGTTTTTTTGAATTGAGAGACGAGCTTAAAGTTGTATTTTTTCACTTGTCTGACCGCTTGCATGATGACGAGTTTCTCACACGACTGGCCTATCTGGGTGATGTTGTTTTTTCCCGCCTGAATGATCTGAATCTAGGACTACAGGGACTCTCCGCAACTATGTTCAATGTGTCCGGAACAAAATTGAGGCTTTGATTAAGAAGTTGTTGTTCTTTTCTGTCCGCATTACAAAGGACAACACACAGATCTTTCCATAATTTGTTTTTGGTGTGCAAATGAACTCAAGCTTACGGACAATGTCAAATATGATATAGCGAAGCACCTGAGTGAGCTGGTTGTGCAATTACGCAGGTACTTTCCCTAAACGGACGACACAAACAACTGGATTCGTTATCCCTTTCATGCCCTGCCTCCAGTCCGCTTACCGATATCTGAACAAGAGTGCCTCATCGAAAATGCATCAAGCAGTTCTGTGAAAAATTCATTTAATCAGAAGCCACTGCAAGATTTCTGGATAGGGCTGCACTCAGAGTTTCTTGCCTTGGCAAATCGCGCTGTTAAGACACTGATGCCCCTTGCAACCATGTACCTATGTGAGAGTGGATTCTCGGCCCTCACTAGCATGAAAATTAAATACAGGCACAGACTGTGTGTGGAAAATGATTTAAGACAGACTTTCTAATACAACCCAACATTGCAGAGTTATGTGCATCCTTTCAAGCACACCCTTCTCATGAACTTGTTGTGAGTTAATCACAATTTTTGATTAATTAATAAGGTTTTATATGTAAGATGGCTCAATAAAGAGCAAAAGTATTAATTATTATTACATTATTATTTGTGGTCCTATAAGAGCTCTTTGTAACTTCCCATGAGCCGGGTTGTGACAAAAACTCATACTCATTCTCATGTTTAATAAATGTATTGTATAGTGTGTGCGTGGCAGGCTTACAATGATGGCAAAAAAACAACATTTGAGAGCGCGCTGACCCTGGTGCTCGAGGGGGTATGCAGCTGGAGGTTGAATGTTTGAAGGGGTACAGGACTTTAAAAAAGTATGGGAACCACTGTTCTACAGCAATCCCATTTCACACTCTGCATTATCATTGGATGTGGTTGATGAGTTGACCCATTATACAGCTTGGATCTCTTCCTCACCTTCTGCAGGGGTTCCAAGAGGTTCCCGAGAGCCAGGATCACAATCATTACCATCACAGCTGAGATTATACCAGCCACCTGTAAGAATAGTACACACGTTTGTAACGGCACCCTGTTAATGTGTGTGTGTGTGTGTGTGTGTTTGTTTTTCTTGCCTATAAGTACTGTATAGTGTACCTGACTCTTGCCGCCGGTGCTCTCCTGTACAGCGGTGCGGGACAGTGCGGTGCTTGCCACAAAGCCGGAGAAGCAGCCACAGAACACATTACTGAACCCGAACGCTATCAGCTCCTAGGACACACAGGGAGAAAGCCTGGTCAATCTACTGCAAATGATACATGGAGCATCGCACACATTACAGCTGAGAAACCAGTGTCAATCTGCAAATGTTGTTCTTCAACATACTGTACCGGTGCTCTGCTGTGATGTCATAGAGACTAGGGCCTTGATTTAGAAAACATTTGCATTGGTGCTAATTTGCAATATACAAATCCGGTTTTGGTAGGGAGTGTTGAGTTACTGTAAACCGATTGAATGAAGCATTTAAGTGATACTTACTATAAAAACCAACACAGTGTTTTAGTGGTGTCCTGACTATGTGTGTGTTTGTGTGGAGTGACTGCAAAAAATAGATATTGGCCACAATACTCACATTGCTTCAGAGAGACATTAGGAAGGTCATATTAAACTCTTGGTTATAGACACTCTCACATCACAGTTCAACTTCCGTAGTGTGAGAGAAATTCTGCTTGGGGATAGAACTTGATTGGCAGGAAGTTTGGAACGTACCACACACACACAAGCATACACACCTGATTGCCATCGATGGTGTAGTCGTGTTTTGCAGCGTAGACCTTGGCCACAGAGACAGCTACTGCATAGCCCACTACCGCTGTAGAGAAACTGGAGCCCAGAATGTTCCACAGCAGCTCTGTGTTGGGAGGCTGAGCTGGAGCAAACCTGTGGGACAAACCCCTCACAAGTTACATTGGAAAACAGCATATATTTTACAGTTTTGATATTGTGTTTGATTTAGGAAGTGTACAGTAGCCAATTTAACTGAATTGAACTCATATTGTTGTTTAAATAGTCTTTCAGTTATGTTTGGTATTGTTGGGGATGTTTCTCCATGCCATTTGTTAATACTCTGATGGTAACACTACAAGCCAAGTTGGTCTGGTTAGGATAGCGCCTGCTGAATGACTTAACGAGGATGACCATAAGATTCTAAGTCTGTCAATAAAAAACTCCAAAACATCCTCTGCTTTGGGGACAGGAAACAGGAAGTGCCACAGGAAGGGCTCTCACCCCCTGGGGATGCTGTGCACAATGCTGGCACCGTAGCGCGACTCCAGCTCGGTGGCGTAGGAGATCCCAGCGGCAACCACGGTCTGGGAGCGAGGGGGGTGGATTGGGGTGGAGATAGAGACAGTTGGACACAGGGAGAGGCGAGACATGATGGTTTACTGTACACTTAAACATGTATCACACATGTAACACACACATATACAGTCATTTCATCTTTAGGTTATAGTTATTTTATCACTTAGGATGATGTAACTTGGTGGAGAAGTTCTAAAAACACCCCATTAATAGTAGCCCATAATATCCTCAGAATTCTCCGTAGACCCTATTACATGCTTGGATATTCTGCATTTTATAGAATCTCAAACACGGATCGTTATCATTTCACAACAGTAAAATATTGACTGTGAGCCATTCCACTTCCTACCACAATCACTTCGATGGGGATTGGGACGGGAATCTTGTGCCGGAATTTGGAGTTGACCTCTTTTACGGCCATGACGATGACAATGGTGAGCAGCCCGGCCGCCAGGTCAGCTCTGTTGGTCTGTCTGATGTTGGTGAACACGTCGATGAGCGTCTAAACAGAGGAATTGGTCATATGTGGTGATCTTTATGTCTGACTCTATCCCTGAGACATGCATTTTGTTCAAATGCAAAGTAGGCCTTCGAATGAACCTAGTTGGATAGAATGACCACTAAATAGAAAGCTCTTTCGTTGTTATTTTGTCAATAACCACGTGTTATTTGATGGATAGAAAACTCTAGGCTGTTTTTTTCTGAAAGAATTCTCTGACACTAACAGCCAATCAAAAGGAATCTAGACAGATGTTCTTCTACAGTGTGTATTCAATTATTGGACCCTCACGTAGAGGATGGAGAAGCAGCCGCTGTGGTTGTTAGTGGGGACGGAGAGGACTATCTTCAGCTGGGAGATGAGGACGTGGAAGGCAGCGGCCGTGGTGAAGCCGCCCACCAGGGGGTCCGACAGGTAACGGACCAGGAAGCCCACCTGGAGCAGCCCCATTACCACCTGTATGGGGAGGAACACCTGGTCACCATGGAGATACAGTAGACCATATGACTTGACCAGCAAAAACTCTTAATCCAAGTTAAAGATAAATCAGGGCTCAGAGTTGTTTGTCGAGACCTTATATTAATATGAACAATATGGTGTCAGATCATTGTGGGATATCAATGTCTTCCTCTTTGCACTGAATCTTTAACTCAATAATTACCTGGAACAGCCCGACCAGCACAGTCATGGAGGATGCCACCATGATCCTCTGGGCCTCCATGGCCTCCACGTCCACCACAATCCCATCAGACTCTGTTCCATTCACACCGGTGCCATTCCCAGCAAGCAGGAAGTGGTCATCGGGGGCGAGGGTCAACACGACGGAGCCCACCATGAGACAGGTGACAGGGAACGGACCTGAGGGGTGGAGAACAGGCAAGGGAGACACCTGATAAGTGCACGCGCAATTGATGCCACTTTTGTAAATGCATTGTTACATATTTGACTTGATACGTCTCTGCCTCATTCATGAAACATCCAATCACAGGAGATGGGTGAGTTCATTAGTCATTGGTCAATGGTCAGTCCAGGTGTCAGTCAGGTGGAGGGGTGGGCCCTACCTACAGAGATGTGTCTGGAGGTGCCCAGCAGGAAGTAGGTGAGGATGGGGAAAAAGGCAGAGTAGAGTCCATAGACTGGAGCCACGGACACAAGCAGGGCATAGGCCAGGCCTGAGACACAAGGAAATAAACCACAGAAAATGAGTAGTGTTTGTCTTCTCACATGAGAATTGACGAGGGGCAACTGCAGTCTGACATGTTTACTCTGTCAAGATTGATGACTTTCAGTTTCAACAACCTGCTATTTCAAAGAGCACTAAACAAAACTGTCTAAGCATGAAATGGTTCAAAGCAGCTTGCCATGGGTGATTACAACAGTGAGGAAAGAATGCCATTTGGTCACACTGGATACTCAAAAAGTTGCTATTTGTGGAATCTACACATCGACTACAGTTGGTTTAGAGAAAACTGGGACGCACACCTTGTAAGCTGCACACCAGACCAGTGCTAACACCAGAGATTACATCGCTGGGAAGCCACTCTCTTATTGGGTATCTGGAGAGCCAGTCAATGACAGGAAAGACTCCTTTCACAACCTTCAGGGCCTGCCTACCTGAGCAGCTGCATTGGTAAAAACAGATATTTAACGTCAAACATTATTACAGTCAGCATAGATACAGACAGACAGATTCACTTCTCACAGACCAAACATACAAAATGTTGCCTGTTTTCCTTTCAGTAAGACTATTAAAACCTTGTCCAAACTGACCCACAGGTGCGGCTGAGTCTCTCCCTCAGGGTCCTCTCCTCCCGGGCCTGCCTCTCGTTGTCCTCCTCAAACGTGGGGTTGGAGTAGATGGGTCTGGACACGGTGTATGGGTACAGGTTCTCTGGAGGGTGGGCATCCATACCTCTCCACCTGCCGAGGGGACAGACATGATGGAGATGTTTACATGGAACACAACCAGTGAGCACCAGTGCCTTCTCTTATGAAGTGTAAACATCTTGAGTTAGAAATAGTTTCTGAAGATTTGCTTGACAGAGAGATATAGAAATGGGATAGAGCTGGTCTTTTATTTATTTTTTACAATCTTTATTAAGAGCTGTCATTTTATTGTGAGGAACTGCAGTTTTATCCAATTTTTGTCCTCTGTTATGTGAATGATCTTACAGACCTATTCAATCAAACCTGGCACTTCCAGGGTAGTGAGAAAGCCTGTTTGAATGTATATGCTCTTCTCCCTTTCATTTCTCTCTGCTTGTCACCATGTATTTTGTGGAATGGCACACATAGCCAGCCAGTGAAACCTTTGCTTTATCTTATCAAGTGTGAATTATAATGACACAATGATATTGTGACAATAAAAAAAATTAGGGACCTGATATAGTGACTGCAGAAAAAAACAGGTGTCAGATTTAACTGGGGAGCTTCCTCCATGTTCTTATCTAAGAGGCAATTTGATTTGTATCTTTCCAAAACAGTGAATAAAATATAATTCATGACATGATGTCTGAGTTTATCACCAAGATTACTCTATGGTCAAAGGTCAAAAACACAAACAGGACAGTACTATAATTTAGGCACAGTAATGTTAGGCTACAGTATCCATGATTTCTATAGTAGATTTGTCTGATCATTTTTTTCTTCACACCTTGTGATGTTTTTCAGGTTCTGTTAGAGGAAAAACCCCTCAAACATGGTGTCATTGATTGCTCCAGAGTGTTACAATGGGGACAGCTGGACAAAGTTTTGGTCATAAGATCTCCCGCTGTGTTTTTGACCCAGTAGTACTGCTTGTTGGGTTTCAGCATCGTACCATAGCCAAGAGCATCCTTAGCTTGATCTCACCCCAAAGCTGTCACTAAGGAACAGGGTTACCAACGACATAGCGGTGCCAGGCTAAGAATACATCCAAAACACAGCCTAGCCTAGCCTAGCCTAGCTTAACTAGGGTAAAATCTGGGGAAAGCTAACCACAGTTAGGAAATGTAATTTTTAAAGCACAAGTTAGTCAGCGAGTGAATAAGACACACTTTTATGACATAGGAAAACACTGGATGGCCGGATAGGGGTGGGTCTGATATTCTACACCTTCACCTAATATGACACCAGAGGCTTGAGTGAAAGATGGAGTTTGTGTTCAACACAGAACAAACTCTCTCTTTCATTAACTGTATATTTATGAGTCAGTAGATCAGAGCCAGAGTTGGGGGCTTGTCCCCCATTCAAAACCATTGTAAGTCGCTTTGAATAAAAGCATCACCTAAATGGCATATATTATTGTAATTATTATATAAAGGCCACCACCACAAGGTTTTCAAAATGTGCACTACAGACCAACGTAGATATCCTTCTTTGATAACCTTTAATCATTTTAATTCAGTGTTCTATTTTAGGATATGACTTTAATTATTTTCTGATTATGTCTGAAGAACTTTGTTCACAATTTGACCATGATGTTTGTCCATTTTGTTTGGCTGTTGGATGACCACACAGTTGCATAAATATTTACAAATCCATGAGTCACAAATTAAAACATAAAAAAAAGAATATATACTTCTACAAAAGTATTGTGTCATAATCACTTACCTGATCTCATTGGGTAGTTGTTTTATATTCCAGAATGTTGCTCCTTTTCAGAAGTGAATAACAAAAGTACATCCACGAATTGACCACAAACATTACACATCCTCTTACAAACAGTCGAGGGCTAATTCTTCAATGTCATACTCTCCTCGCTCTCTCTCTTTGTTTCTTAGAGCCCCATCCCTGTGTGTGTTTGTGTTTAAGGCTTATATGAGGGTGGGGGCCGGGGGGAGTTGGGGAGCAGAGGGGTAAGGGGTATGTGTGTCTGAGTGTTGCCGGTGGAGGAAGCACAAGGGAGCTATAGAATCTACAGAGCCCAACAGAAACTTCTGCCAAGGGTGGCTGTGTGTGTGTGTGTGTGTGTGTGTGTGTGTGTGTGTGTGTGTGTGTGTGTGTGTGTGTGTGTGTGTGTGTGTGTGTGTGTGTGTGTGTGTGTGTGTGTGTGGGGGGTGTGTGTGTGGTGTGTGTGTGTGTGTGTGTGTGTGTGTGTGTGTGTGTGTACATCTATAGTTCATGTTGACCTGTGGAGGTGTAACTGATTACTGAAAGTGGGACTGAATGCACTGAACGTTATTTGACCCTGTCCTTAGCACAGAATGTTCAGTAAGGTCCCTCACCACTACAATACTAGAGCATGAAACAGTGAGTAGACTATTTTACACATATTGATACAAGTATCATCACAGTGAACTTGATGCTCTTGTCTTGATGGTTTTCATGATACGCCTTGAGCCAGTAAAGAAGCACTGTTCAGTCTGTCATAGAAGTTACTTGCCAAACGCTATGTTTTGATAAGATCAAATGGGTTTGTTTTGTGCCAAGCCCTGCTGTGTGTGTAAGTGTGTGTGTGTGTGTGTGTGTGTGTGTGTGTGTGTGTGTATGTGTATGTGTGTGTGTGTGTGTGTGTGTGTGTGTGTGTGTGTGTGTGTGTGTGTGTGTGTGTGTGTGTGTGTGTGTGTGTAAGTGTGTGTGTGTGTGTGTGTGTGTGTGTGTGTGTGTGTGTGTGTGTGTGTAAGTGTGTGTGTGTGTGTGTGTGTGTGTGTGTGTGTGTGTGTGTGTGTGTGTGTGTGTGTGTGTGTAAGTGTGTGTGTGTGTGTGTGTGTGTGTGTGTGTGTGTGTGCTATTTTCTGATTATGTCTGAAGAACTGTGTGCACAATTTGACCATAATGTTTTTCCATTTTGTTTTGTTATTGGATGAGCACACAGTTGCACTTTTTTTTTCTTCACAAATAAAAACATGTAAAAAATGATTATACTTCTACAAAAGTATTGTGTCATAATCGCTTACCTGATCTCCTTGGGTAGTTGTTCTATATTCCAGAATGTTGCTCCTTTTCAGAAGTGAGGTTTGACCACAAACACTGAAAATGAAATATCCTCTCAGAAATAGTCTCTCTCTCTCTCTCTCTCTCATATGGCACATTTCCACTGAGGATTTGCCCCAGTGTTTTACCCAAATGGCTCAGACCTTTCTGTTTCCCTCTATGCGGGCTGGCACCCATGTCTCACTGGGCCATGGCTCCGGTGGACCTGCTCTGACTTGGAGCCAAAGCAATGCCCTGGGTACCTTTCAGCTGTCATTTACATAACATTGGCTAACTGAACTTTAACACCTTCTCACAAAGCAAAAGCCTTGAATGATACGTATGTTGTTGATTCTGCTTGCCAAAAGTCTCCAGTGTCAAACTCCTGATGGAAACACTGGTGGTACCCTGCTGTGGGGTAAGTCTAGATGGAAAAAACACCATTAGAGCCTCATCCCTGTGTGTGTGTGTGTGTGTCTATAATTCCTGTTGACCAGTGGAGGTGTGACTGATTACTGAAAGTGGGACTGAATACACTGAGTGTTACTTGACCCTGTCCTTGGACAGACTGAACAGTGCTTCTTTACTGGCTCAAGGCCTATCATGAAAACAATGTCATTCCTTTTCCAGTATTGCAGTTGTGACGGACCTTTCTGGACATTCTGTGCTATGCCAAACGCTATGATTTGATAAGATCAAATGGTTTTGTTTTGTGCCAAGCCATGCCATGTTACTACAGTCAGCTCGCTATACATCTGAGACTTGACAATGTGTGTGTGTGTGTGTGTGTGTGTGTGTGTGTGTGCGTACTTGTGTGTCCGTGTGCCTGTGTGTGAAAAATATGTGTGTAGAGGGGAGGTTTAAAGATTAATTTGATTATATTTGGCTGGTTGGGTTTACTAGGCAGGTTAAGAGGATTCAATATTGAATATCATAACGTTATGACAGAGAGGTGTAGTGGTCAGGAAAGCCCAGGTCTTTTTCATTAACAGCAGCTTATCACTCTTCATTCTCCACAAGGAAGCTGTTGTGTGTGAGACTCGCTAAATCATTCCCAACCCACCCAGCATTTAGGTCTCTGATCTGGGTATAACTCCTCCTTGCAGACCCCCAAGCACTGGAAGGTCTATGACACTCATATTCAAACAGCATGTTTCTAGCCAAATGGCATACACAGGGGTTAGTTGTAATTATACTGCAGTATGCCATGCAGTATGCGCTTTTGTAGCATGTACAGATACTACTGCTGTCAAATGTGTCAGTCTTGATCAACTGACCTCTGATCTTGAACTCCCTCTAATGGATACTCAAAATACTGGTAAAAAATGTTCAGACTGAAAATAACCACACTGATTTCATAAAATAAAAAAACAACCTTTATTGAACTAGGCAAGTCAGTGAATAACAATTTCTTATTCAGAATGATAGCCCAGGAACAGTGGGTTAAAATCTCTTATGGCTGAGATCGGCTAAGATCCCGTTAACGGGATCGATTTGACAACAGCCAGTGAAAGTGCAGGGCGCCAAATTCAAACAACAGAAATCTCAATTAAAATTCCTCAAACATACAAATATTTCACACCATTTTAAAGATAAACTTGTTGTTAATCCCACCACAGTGTCCGATTTTAAAAAGGCTTTACGATGAAAGCACACCAAACGATTATGTTAGGCCAGGAGCTAGTCACAGAAAAACACAGCCATTTTTCCAGCCAAAGAGAGGAGTCACAAAAAGCAGAAATAAAAGATAAATAAAATAAAATAAAAGATAGATAAAATTAATCACTAACCTTTGATGATCTTTATCAGATGACACTCATAGGACCTCATGTTACACAATACATGTATGTTTTGATCAATAAAGTTCATATCCAAAAATCTCCGTTTACATTGGCGTGTTACGTTCAGTAGTTCCAAAACATCCGGTGATTTTGCAGAGAGCCACATCAATTTACAGAAATAGTCATAATAAACATTGATAAAAGATACAACTGTTATATGCATGGAATTTTAGATCCCCTTCACCTTAATGCAACCGCTGTGTCAGATTTAAAAAAAAACGTTATGGAAAATGAACACCATACAATAATCTGAGTACAGCACTCAGACAACAAACCAAGCCATACAGATATCCGCCATGTTGTGGAGTCAACAAAGTCAGAAATAGCATTATAAATATTCACTTACCTTTGATGATCTTCATCAGAATGCACTCCCAGGAATCCCAGTTCCACAATAAATGTTTGATTTGTTCGATAAAGTCAATAATTTATGTCCAAATACCTCCTTTTTGTTTGCGCGTTTATTACACAATCCAGGCAAAAGTTCAGATGAAAAGTCATATTACAGTTCGTAGAAAAATGTCAAACGAAGTATAGAATCAATCTTTAGGATGTTTTTATCATAAATCTTCAATAATGTTTCAACCGGAGAATTCCTTTGTCTGTAAAAATGTAGTGGAACAGAGCTAACTCTCACGTGAACGCGTGTGATCAGCTCATGCCACTCTGGCAGACCTCGGACTCATTCAGCTCTCATTCCCCCCTCCTTCACAGTAGAAGCATCAAACAAGGTTCTAAAGACTGTTCACATCTAGTGCAAGCCTTAGGAAATGTGATATGACCCCATAGACACTGTATATTGGATAGGCATACCTACAAACTTCAGATTTCCCACTTCCTGGTTGGATTTTTTCTAAGGTTTTTGCCTGCCATATGAGTTCTGTTATACTCACAGACATCATTCAAACAATTTTAGAAACTTCAGAGTGTTTTCTATCCAAATCTACTAACAATATGCATGTATTGCCTGAGTAGCAAGCAGTTTACACCTTATTCATCCAAGCTACTCAATACTGCCCCAAGCCATAAGAAGTTAACTGCCTTGTTCATAGGCAGAACAACAGATTTTTACCTTGTCAGCTCAGGGATTCAATCCACCAACCTTTCGGTTACTGGTCCAACGCTCTAACCACTAGGCTACCTGCAGCCCAGGATTAGTCTGGCTGGGGCCGCCATGCTTCACCTCACCTGGATGCTCTGAACACATGAATCATATCACGTGAGTTAGGATTGTAATGTAATATGTGGTTATCATATTGTTCAATATGTGCGTCCATGGCCTTAGAAGGCAAATGAGAATGGTTATGCATGCTTGCTAAGTTATTCAACAGTCACCAAAGGAAAGAGAGCCAAGAGGGCCCATAAATAGTAGACCTTTCCCAGAAAGACAGATTTGAGGGTTAAGTATGCTTTTGTTTACTTTTTAGCCAGTAGTTCTGAAAGCAGTGCTCATGAGCCTAAAGTGGTCCCCGAAAATTGCGTACTACGTCAAATATGTGTATGTACAGTGCCTTCGGAAAGTATTCAAACCCCTTGACATTTTCCACATTTTGTTAGGTTACAGCCTTATTCTAAAATGTATTAAATCAATCTACACACAACACCCAATAATGACAAAGCAAAAACTGTTTTTTTAGACATTTTTGCTAATTAATAAAAAATAAAAACAGAAATATCACATTTACATTAGTATTCAGACCCTGTACTCAGTACTTTGTTGATGCACTTTTGGTAGCGATTACAGCCTCGAGTTTATCCCATTCTTCTCTGCAGATCCTCTCAAGCTCTGTCGGGTTGGATGGGGAGTGTTGCTGCACAGCTATTTTCAGGACTCTTCAGTGATGTTCGATCGGGTTCAAGTCAGGGCTCTGGCTGGGCCACTCAAGGACATTCAGAGACTTATCCCGAAGCCACTGCTGTGTTGTCTTGGCTGTGTGCTTAGGGTCATTGTCCTGTTGGAAGGTGAACCTTCACCCCAGTCTGACGTCCTGAGCGCTCTGGAGCAGGTTTTCATCAAGGATCTCTCTGTACATTGCTCCGTTCATCTTTTCCTCGATCCTGACTAGTCTCCCTGCCACTGAAAAACATCCCCACAGCATGATGCTGCCACTACCATGCTTCACCGTAGGGATGGTGCCAGGTTTATTCCAGATGTGATGCTTGGCATTTGGGCCAAAGAGTTCAATCTTACTTTCATGAGACCAGAGAATCGTTTTTCTCATGGTCTGAGAGTCTTTAGGTGCCTTTTGGCAAACTCCAAGCAGGCTCTCATGTGCCTTTTACTGAGGAGTGACTTCCGTCTGAATACTCTGCCATGAAGGCCTAATTGGTGGAATGCTGCGGATGGTTGTCCTGGAAGGTTCCCCCATTTGCACAGAGGTACTCTAGAGCTCTGTCAGAGTGACCATCAGGTTCTTTTTTATTTTTATTTGTTTATTTATTTACCTTTTTAGTGGGTGGATCAGCTTTAATATTGCGGATAGGTTGTTGCCTCCATCAATGTAATTGTCTGCCTAATTTCCAATCCCCCATGTATTTTCTGGGGTAAATATATACATACATACTTTTTAGAATATGCCTTTATTATTCCCCGCAAACCCTACCACCAGTCCCCCAACTGGAGTAAACTTATAAACAATAACACTTAGTCTTCTTCATATTAACTTTACAGACACAATCTATTTTACAATAGTTATATTTTGTTTGTTTGTAGTCCTTCTTTTTAGACCATCAGGTTCTTGATCAATGGAAACAGGATGCACCGGAGCTCCATGTTGAGTATCATAGCAAAGGGTCTCAATATTTATGTAATTAAGTTCTGTATTTTGGTTTTAATAAATGTGCTAAAAATGTCTAAAAAACTGTTTTCCCTTTGTCATTATGGGGTATTGTGTGTAGATTGCTGAGGATAAACTAAAAAAATACATTTAAGAATAAGAATGCATTTTTTTCAGGAAAAATTCAAGGCGTCTGAATATTTTCCGAAGGCACTGAATGTGCGTTATTGCTCACTCTACTGTATGTACATCTTGCTAGCTGTCGCTCAAATGGCAAGGGGCAAAAGCTCATTGGCTGGAACTCTAATTGCCAGGGGCTGACCCAGCGTGGGGGTAATCTAGGGGAAGTTGCGCTGCACAGCTTCCAGCAAAAAATCAATTTCAAGCTAAGAATTTTGTGGATAATTGAGTTAAGACAGTAGTTCTGCTCGTAGAACTACACATTGACACATCCAGCTCAAAGTGAGAGGTTTATAACATACTTACTAGTTGGCAAAGTTCCAGAGAGGGTCAACTGAGATTTACCCATCATTTCCCTGAGCGCAAAGCCTTGATTTACCAATCAAATGAGGACTAGCACATATCCTGTTGTGCTACTCAACATGGTGATATTGACTCTGGTCTTGGTCATATGCCAAATGAAGAATATTGACTTGTAATTTGATGACGCCAACCAGAAGTTAAATTGTACTTTTACTAAAAAGTAAGAAATTGTGTACATCATGACCAATATTTTGGTGTCAAAAAGCATTAATTTAAATAAATGTACATAGTACATTTCTAATCATGTCACCTTTATGAGTTGCAGTATTCTTTGACAACCTTTTAGGAACATTTATTTAACATCAATGTCTGTCTTTCAGGACAATTTCAGGACATTTTGTATTTTCTGTCCTTAAACACACAATCAAACTATTTAAAAAAAACTATTACTCCAAAGTAATGTAAAAACTCTACTAGAAGGGGGTTATTCATTCAGAACAACGTGGAACAGTACATAGTACATTTCAGATTATGTCACCTTTATGAGTTACAGTATCCTTTGACAACTGTCTATGTACATTATATGACATCAATGTCCATGCCTTTCAGGACATTTTTAGGACAATTGTGTATCTTCTGTCTTTAGACACACAATCAAACAATTCCTCAGAGCTTAAATATTACATGGGTCAAGGTTCATTGACGTGGGAGGAGGCACAGACGGCTTGCCGAGCCAATGGAGATGACTTAGCGAGCATCCTCACCCAAGAAGATTACACAGCATTCCAAAGCATAACAGAAACACAGCAGGTTGATATGTGGATCGGACTCTACTGGAAGACTTCTACCAGAATGTGGGAGCGGTCCAATGGGGACCCCTTTCCATACCGTGTGTCTGAGCCTCAACTGGGTGCTAGTAACTGCTGCTCCCTAACCCGTCAGGGCCATGGACAGACTGAACACGCCTCCCTGGACAAGATAGACTGCTCTCTGAAGAGTTTATTTCCACTGGAAGTAAGAGACATCTTTTATTGAACAGACAAAGAGAGGAAAAGATAGGCAGAGGTTGCATCAGAGGGCACTAGGCTGGATTCAAACCTTTTCTGACATTATAGACATCTGTTCCAGAGGCTGTGGCTTGACCAACCGGGCAACAAGACTACCATCTTATTGGGGTTGTTGGGGGATATAATACAGGGACAGGGACAGCATTTTAGCCCCAACAGGGTCCCACTACAGCAAACACTGTCACATGTCAGACACAGAGATGCTCCAAGTAGCCTACTCCAGCCACCTCTCTCTCCCCACTCTCACTAGGAACAAATGCAAATGTGTGTTCATTTTACATCTGCCCCTGCAATGCCCTCTACTTCTCATCCTGTGTGTCCCTAACCTGCCGCAACTCCTCCAGTGCTCTTTCCTCTCTCTCTCTCTCTGTGGGTGTATCTGATTGTGTGAGTGGAGTTCCATAATCAAGACCTCTACAAATACTCAGCCCTGCCACTTCCACGCTGCCAGATCATAGCCTTTGCTCATTCCGTCCGCTCTAACTCTGGTCCCTGTCACCAGTCCCTCGTCTCACTAGGCCTGCTTCCCTGCCCTGGACCCCGCCCTACAGAAAATAGTCCAACCTTACACAGGGCACAAAACGAACAGGAACTCAAACACGCACAACCTGACGAACAGAAAATTCCAGTGAGGGTCTTTGTACTGTTGTGTTTGTTTTCTTAGGTCACTGTGGGTCTGGATGAAGAGGACCAGCCATGATGATGCAACAGGAGAGGGATAGAAGGTCCAAGAAAACTAAAATAGTCAAGCTCTCTGTAAATAATCCTAGTACCTAATAATATTACCGTATATAAATAACATTTTAGTTCATCAGACAATGCATTTTCTTTAACTATAGATAGCTTTTTGCTCATGAATGAAAAATATGAAGTACTGTAAATGTATATTAGGATAGATTTAGACTTTAATGTTGTACTGTTCTAACAAACTGTAATCCAAGATTCGTTGGTGTATGAATGTAATGTAATTAATGTTTGTTGTACATAAGGGCATTTTGATCAATGAAGAGAAGAGGAATAAAAAGGACATTAGTGTTTTCTCAAGACTGTAGTTAATTAAAACATGTACTGTATGGTGACAGTGATGGATTTTCATAGTGTAAAATTCTTCATATTGATGTTACACACTCACTTATGGATGTAACTGTTGACATTCTTAAATAAAATGTTTGATTTGTGACAATAGTATTACCATTATTTTCACCCTCCAGCAGCTATTAGTCAGAAACACAGTCTCATGGATAGCAGGGGAGAGGTGTGGGGTTCTTGCCCTTATTCATGTGGTTGGTTATTAATGGCTGTTAAAACCTCTCTGGAATATGTGGGACGCTAGCGTCACACCTGGCCAAAAGCCAGTGAAAATGCAGAGCGCCAAATTCAAATAAATTACTATAAAAAAAAATCTAACTTTCATGGAATCACACATGTAAGATACCAAATTAAAGCTACACTTGTTATGAATCCAGCCAACATGTCAGATTTCAAAAAGGCTTTTTGGCGAAAGCAAACGACGCTATTATCTGTGGGTAGCACCTCCGTAAACAAAGAGAGAAAGCATATTTCAACCCTGCAGGCGCGACACACAACGCATAAATAAAAATATAAATCATGCTTTACCATTGACAAGCTTGTTTTGTTGGCACTCCAATATGTTCCATTAACATCACAAATGGTCCTTTTGTTCGATTTATTCCGTCCATAAATATCTAAAATGTCCATTTATTTGGAGTGTTCTATCCAGGAAAACCCCGGTTCCAACTTACGCAACGTGACTACCGAATATCTCAAACGTTACCTGTAAACTTTGCCAAAACATTTCAAACTGCTTTTGTAATGCAACTTTAGGTATTTTTAATGTAAATAATCAATAAAATTGAAGATGGGATGATACAGGAGGAAAAAACTGTAGCTAGCTTTCTGGTCATGCGCCTCTAACAGTACACTTGAAGTGACCCTCATTCTGAACAGGGCTACTTCATTACACAATCAATTTCTAAAGACTGTTGACATCCAGTGGAAGCGGTAGGAACTGCAAGAAAGTCCCTTAGAAATCTGGATTCCCAATGAAAACCCATTGAAAAGAGTGACCTCAGATATAGGTCCTCGGGGACCCTCGTTTGTCCTCGGGGTTTCACCTGCTAAATAAGTTCTGTTATACACAGACATGATTCAAACAGTTTTAGAAACTTCAGTGTTTTCTATCCAAATACTAATAATATGCATATCTTATCTTCTAGGGATGAGCAGCAGGCAGTTGAATTTGGGCATGCATTTCATCCAGACGTGAAAATACTGCCCCGTCACCAAGAAGTTTTAATTAATCACCTTGATAAACCAAACACCATGAATCAGTTAGTGAAGGTTCAAAAGATTTGAAAACCTACATTTAATTTATCATATTGTTACTTAGCATTTATCTAAATTGACATAGACAGGTAAGTTCAACTACATCCTAACTACTTGTAACACTAAGTTCCAACTAAATAAGTCAAACAGGACCTATGGGCTTTTGAACATCCAGAATTACATTGCAATTTGTTAACACAATTGGGGATTAGGCTGCCATAGCTCTGCAGGTACCACATACAAAAATACATATAAGTCCTGTTTTCTAACAATTGCTGGAAGCTCTATGATACTCATAATCAAACAGCAGGTTTCTAGCCAAAAGGCATAGACAGGGGTAGTTGTAATGCTGCATGCTATGCAGTATGCTCTTATTGTATAATGCACAGTACAGGATACTGCTTTCTATCTTGAACTGGTCAATATTTTTCAGACTGAAAATAACTACTCTAATTGATTGGTCTGGCTGGGGGCCCCATGCTTCACCTCACCTGGTTGCTCTGAACACTGAGGTGAGAGTTATGATTGTAATGAAATATTTGGTTATCATATTGTTCAATATGTTTGTCCATGGCCTTAAAAAGGCAAATGACAATGGCAACGCATGCTTGATAAGTTATTCAGCAGTCACTAAAGGAAACCTAGCCAAGAGGGCCCACAAATAGTACCTCTCCCAGAAAGACATATTTCAAATAAAAATCAAATCAAATTTGATTTGTCACATACACATGGTTAGCAGATGTTAATGCGAGTGTAGCGAAACGCTTGTGCTTCTAGTTCCGACAATGCAGTTATAACCAACGAGTAATCTAACCTAACAATTCCACAACAACTACCTTATACACACACGTGTAAAGGGATGAAGAATATGTACATAAAAATATATGAATGAGTGATGGTACAGAACGGCATAGGCAAGATGCAGTAGATGGTATAGAGTACAGTATATACATGAGATGAGTAATGTAAACACAAAAAAGTGGCATTGTTTAAAGTGGCTAGTGATACATGTATTACATACAGATGGCAAGATGCAGAGGATGGTATAGGTTACAGCATATACATATGAGATGTGTAATGTAGGGTATGTAAACATTATATTAAGTGGCATTGTTAAAAGTGGCTAGTGATACATTTTTACATACATTTTTCCATTATTAAAGTGGCTGGAGTTGAGGCAGTGTGTTGGCAGCAGCCACTCAATGTTAGTGGTGGCTGTTTAACAGTCTGATGGCCTTGAGATGTAAGCTGTTTTTCAGTCTCTCGGTCCCTGATGTGATGCCCCTGTACTGACCTCGCCTTCTGGATGATAGCGGGGTGAACAGGCAGTGGCTCGGTGGTTGCTGTCCTTGATCTTTATGGCCTTCCTGTGATATCGGGTGGTGTAGGTGTCCTGGAGGGCAGGTAGTTTGTTTCCCGGTGATGCGTTGTGCAGACCTCACTACAGTTGCCGTACCAGGCGGTGATACAGCCCGACAGGATGCTCTTGATTGTGCATCTGTAAAAGTTAGTGATTGCTTTTGGTGACAAGCCCGAATTTCTTCAGCCTCCTGAGGTTGAAGAGGAGCTGCTGCGCCTTCTTCACCACTCTGTCTGTGTGGGTGGACCAATTCAGTTTGTCCGTGATGTGTACGCCGAGGAACTTAAAACTTACTGCCCTCTCCACTACGGTCCCATCGATGTGGATAGGGGGGTGCCCTCTCTGCTGTTTCCTGAAGTCCACGATCATCTCCTTTGTTTTGTTGACGTTGAGTGTGAGGTTATTTTCCTGTCACCACACTCCGAGGGCCCTCACCTCCTCCCTGTAGGCCGTCTCGTCGTTGTTGGTAATCAAGCCTACTACTGTAGCGTCGTCTGCAAACTTGATGATTGAGTTGGAGGCGTGTGCATGGCCAGGCAGTCGTGGGTGAACAGGGAGTACAGGAGAGGGCTCAGAACGCACAGTTGTGGGGCCCCCGTGTTGAGGATCAGCGGGGTGGAGATGTTACCTACCCTCACCACCTGGGGGTGGCCTGTCAGGAAGTCCAGTACCCAGTTGCACAGGGCGGGGTCGAGACCCAGGGTCTCGAGCTTGATGAGGAGTTTGGAGGGTACTATGGTGTTAAATGCTGAGCTGTAGTCAATGAACAGCATTCTCACATAGGTATTCCTCTTGTCCAGATGGGTTAGGGCAGTGTGCAGTGTGGTTGCGTCGTCTGTGGACCTATTGGGGCGGTAAGCAAATTGGAATGGGTCTAGGGTGTCAGGTAGGGAGGAGGTGATATGGTCCTTTACTAGACTATCAAAGCACTTCATGATGACGGAAGTGAATGCTGCGGGGCGGTAGTCACTTTGTTCAGTTACCTTAGCTTTTTTGGGAAGAGGAACAATGGTGGCCCTCTTGAAGCATGTGGGAAGAGCAGACTGGGATAAGGATTGATTGAATATGTCCGTAAACACACCAGCCAGCTGGTCTGCGCATGCTCTGCGGACGTGGCTGGGGATGCCGTCTGGGCCTGCAGCCTTGCGAGGGTTAACAAGTTTAAATGTTTTACTCACGTCGGCTGCAGTGAAGGAGAGTCCACAGGTTTTGTTAGCGGGCCGTGTCAGTGGCACTGTATTGTCCTCAAAGCGAGCAAAGAAGTTGTTTAGTCTGTTGGGAGCAAGACATCCTGGTGTCACGTTCGTCATAACAATGAGATCAAGGCGCAGCGTGAGATGAATACATTCTTCTTTATTAAAACGAAGAACACTAAACAACTAACAAAATTACCATGCCGCTAATTACAACAAGTGCTGACGTGCAACTACACATAGACAATAACCCACAAAACCAAAATGGAAATGGCAACCTAAATAGGATCCCCAATCAGAGACAACGATAAACAGCTGCCTCTGATTGGGAACCAATTCAGGCCACCATAGACCTACATTTACCTAGACAAACCAAAACCCCATAGATATACAAAAAACCATACACAAGATAAAACACACATACCACCCTCGACTGTTTTCTTTTGGTAATCCATGATTGACTGTAGACCCTGCCACATACCTCTTGTGACTGAGCTGTTGAATTGCGACTCTACTTTGTCTCTATACTGACCCTTAGCTTGTTTGATTGCCTTGCGGAGGGAATAGCAAAACTGTTTGTATTCGGTCATGTTTCCAGTCACCCTGCCCTGGTTAAAAGCCGTGGTTCGTGCTTTCAGTTTCACACGAATGCTGCCATCAATCCACGGTTTCTGGTTTGGGAATGTTTTAATAGTTGCTGTGGGTACGACATCACTGATGCACTTGCTAATAAACTCGCTCACCGAATCAGCGTATTTGTCAATGTTGTTATCCCAATGAACATATCCCAATCCACGTGATCGAAGCAATCTTGAAGCGTGTAATCAGATTGGTCGGACCAGCGTTGAACAGACCTGAGCCCGGAGCTTCCTGTTTTAGTCTCTGTCTATAGGCTGGGAGCAACAAAATGGAGTCGTGGCCAGGTTTTCCAAAAGGAGGGCGGGGGAGGGCCTTATATGTGTCACGGAAGTTAGAATAACAATGATCCAGGGTTTTACCAGCCCTGGTAGCACAATTAATATGCTGATAGAATTTAGGGAGTCTTGTTTTCAGATTAGCTTTGCTAAAATCCCCAGCTACAATGAATGCAGTCTCAGGATATGTGGTTTCCAGTTTACATAGAGTCAAATAAAGTTTGTTCAGGGCAGTTCAGGGCAGTTCATCTGCTTGGGGAGGAATATATGCGGCTGTGATTATAATCGAAGAGAATTTTCTTGGTAGATAATGCAGTCGACATTTGATTGTGAGGAATTCTAAGTCAGGTGAACAGAAGGACTTGAGTTCCTGTATGTTGTTATGATCACACCACGTCTCGTTAATCATAAGGCATACCCCCCCACCCTTTTTCTTACCAGAAAGATGCTTTTTCTGTCGGCGTGATGCGTGAAGAAACCAGCTGGCTGCACCGACTCCGATAGCGTGTCTCGAGTGAGCCATGTTTCCGTGAAGCAAAGAATGTTACAGTCTCTTATGTCTCTCTGGACTGCTACCCTTGCTCGGATTTCATCAACCTTGTTGTCAAGAGACTGGACATTGGCGAGTAGAATGAGCTGGAGCGGTGCGCGATGTGCCTGTCTCCGGAGCCTGACCAGAAGACTGCTTCGTCTACCCCTTTTACGGCGACGTTGTTTTGGTTCGCCGGCTGGAATCCGATCCATTGTCCTGGGTGGTGGGCAAAACACAGGATCCGCTTCGGCAAAGTTGTATTCCTGGTCGTAATGATGGTGAGTTGACGTTGCTCTTATATCCAGTAGTTCCTCCAGACTGTATGTAATAAAACCTAAGATTACCTGGGGTACCAATGTAAGAAATAACACAAAAAAATGAAACACTGCATAGTTTCCTAGGAGCACGAAGCGAGGCGGCCATCTCTGTCGGCGTCGGAAGTTTAGGGTTAATACCACTACAGGGGGAAGACTGGCATGAAAATTATGAACTGAGAATTACTCATCATTTCCCTAAGCACAAAGCCTTCACTTACCAATCAAATGATGAGCAGGACTTATCAGGTTGTCTAATATTCAGTTGCAGAACAACCTCAATTCATCGGGGCATGGAATCTACAAGGTGTCGAAAGCAGGGGATGCTGGCCCATATGGACTACAATGCTTCCCACAGTTGTGTCAATTTGGCTGGATGTCCTTTGGGTGTTTAAAGGCACTTACATGTTTTGCCTTGCCCATTCACCCTCTGAATGGCACACATACACCATCCATGTCTCAATTGTCTCAAGGCTTAAAAGTCCTTCTGTAACAAGTGTTCTCTCCATCTATACAGATTGAAGTGGATTTGATAAGTGAGATCAATAAGGAATTAGAACTTTCATCTGGATTCACCTCGTCAGTCTATGTCAGAGAAAGAGCAGGTGTTCCTAATGTTTTGTACACTCAGTGTATAACTTCACAGTGATTTGAACTCTCGTCTTGGTCATATATGCAAACCAAAGAATAGTAGGTTGTAATTTGATGATGCCAACCATACATTGTAGTGTTTAAGTAAAGTATTTAGTAAATGTTGATCTTAGGTCATGTTGATCCTACATAATCTTAACAACTATTTTATACAATGGGCCTCAGGATCTTGTCATGGTATCTCTGTGCATTGAAATTGCCATTGATAAATGCAATTGTGTTCGGTGTCAGTAGCTTATTCCTGCCCATACCATAACCCCACCGCCACCATGGGGCACTCTGCTCACAACATTGACATCAGCAAACCGCTCGCTCACACAACGCCATACGGAACAGTTAAAGCCGAGATTAATCCGTGAAGAGCACACTTGTCCAGTGTGCCAGTGGCCATCGAAGGTGAGCATTTGCCAACTGAGGTTGGTTATGACACCGAACTGCAGTCAGGTCAAGATCCTGGTAATGGATGACGAGCACGCAGATGAGCTTCCCTGAGACGGTTTCTGGCAGTTTGTGCAGAAATTCTTTGGTTGTGCAAACTCACAGTTTCATAAACTGTCCGGGTGGCTGGTCACAGATGATCCCGCAGGTAAAGAAGCCGGATGTGGTCTGATTACATGTGGTCTGTGAGGCCGGATTGAATTGGAGGCAGATTATGGTAGAGAAATGAACATTAAATTATCTGGCAACAGCTCTGGTGGATATTCCTGCAGTCAGTATGCCAACTGCACGATCCCTCAAAACTTTAGGGGTCTGTGGTAATTGTGTTGTCTGACAAAACTGCACATTTTAGAGTGGCCGTTTATTGTCCCCAGCACAAGGTGCACCTGAGTAATGATCGTGCTGTTTAATCAGCTTCTTGATATGCCACACCTGTCAAGTGGATGGATTATCTTGGCAAAGAAGAAATACTCTTTAACAAGGATGTAAACAAATTTGTGCACAAACTTTGAGATAAATACGATTTTTGTGCTTATGGAGCATTTCTGGGATCTTTATTTCAGCTCAAAATACATGGGACCAACACTTTACATGTTGTGTTTATGTTTTTGTTCAGTATAATATGACCCCACTGTAGAAAGGGGATACTTTCATGGACACGGTGGTGTTATCTGTTTTGCTCTATGACCCTCACATGTGTCTAAATGATCCATGGTATGACCTTCTTAAAATAATTCCATATATCAGTTTAGAACCCCCCTTCCCCAACAGGTTAGACATTTAGGAATTTTAAATGATACTAACAATATATCAAATTATGACATATTATGCTACAACATATTTATTACAGATAATTTACTCAATGCACATAAGTGGACTCTCCCTTTCAGGTTGTTTGATTTACCATATAGGGACATAAACACAGTCTTGGTGGGTCCATGTCCAATAAAGCAGCCCCCCACATCATTCTGATTCAGAGGGGTTGGGATAATTGTGGCAGACACATTTCAGTTGAAGGCATTCAGTTGTACAACTGACTAGGTATCCCCCTTGCCCTTTCCATTTCACTCTTTCTAGAAGGTTCTTTCAGCAAGACAACGGGGAGGAGGCTTGATGATGTTGACTGACCCAAGGGTGTGTTCAAAGGAGGAGGAGAGCAGGTCCTCTTTATAAACACTCCAGCTACAGTACTTCTCCACCTGTCTGCTCATCAAAACCAAACAAGCCTTGGAGAGAGAGAGAGGAGGAGCCAAAAAGGTACGCTTCATTTTACTTTTACTAATGGGATATTACAAGCACTTCATCACTGTATAACATCTTATATCATGACTGACATGTTGGTGTCAAAAAGCATTATTTTAAAGTTAGTTAATCTGGATTCACCTCGTCAGTCTACGTCATGGAAAGAGCTACATTGTAGTGTTTATGTTTATGTAAAGCATTTAGTAAATGTTGATCTTAGGTCATGTTGATCCTACATGATCTTAACAATGATTTTATAAGATATTACACACCTATTGTCTGTCTATTGATGCACCAGTGATTCGATTCAGGCAACATAATCAAAACATCTCCATCAAAATCTGTCAGTTTAAGCTAGAAATATCTGTTTATTTGCATGGCCTGCGTCTCAATCCTCCTTCTCCGCCTATATCACACTTCCGCATCTGTGGTGGAAAGTGGCAGAGCTACACCCCTGTTTGTCAGTCCAGGAGACATCCTGAAAACCGGTCTTCTCATGAAAAATGTCTGTAGCATCCGAATGGTTTGGCCTACAACTAATTGGACCACTCTATAGAAAGGGGAGACTCTCATGAACACAATGTTCTTTTGTTCTATGATCCCCATATTGATTGTGGCTTGTAGAATGTTGTCCCTACTCCTCTTCAATGGCTGTGCGTAGTTGCTGGATATTGTCGGGAACTGAAACACGCTGTCGTACACATCAATCCAGAGCATCCCAAACATCTCAATGGGTGACATGTCCGGTGAGTATGCAGGCGATGGAAGAACTGGGATATTTTCAGCTTCCAGGAATTGTGTACAGATGGTGGCTGATGTGACATGGGGCCGTGCATAAGGTGATGGAACATAAGGTGATGGCGGCAGATGAATGGCACGACAATGGGCCTCAGGATCTCGTCAAATTGCCATATATAAAAAGCATTATTTTAAAGTTATGTAGTAAATATGTTTAGTTTGGATCACAGTGGCTCTCATAATGGGATATTTATCAAGCACAAAATAAGTCAGAAAATGTGTTCTGTTGCTGCATATGTAAACTGAAACAGCATACTAGCAATCATTTTATCAAATCACTAATCACTTGATCAATGACATAGAGAACTGTTTGTTTCTATTCCATATGGGTCAAGTAAAAAAAAAGGAAATCTGCCTGCAAAATGTATGGTTTACTTAAATATTCAACAGAGCATTAATTTCTGAACCTGAGCCAGATTGGGTGGAGTTGATCTCAGGGATCAGGGATCAGTCCTTAGTCCGAAATAACTTTTGGTTCACACGGTCTGTAGCTAAACCCACTACAATGACACACAATATTATGTATCACTGTCATTAATATCTTTATGCGTTTGAGTTTGAGTTTAAGTTTATTTGATTTTTTACAGGGACAGGGCACATTAATCAACGTTTCAGTAAAAGTGACGGTTTTAGCCAGTCGGCTAATTTTCAACCGCAGTCCCTGGGCAGGTTATTAAAAATCAATTACAATAACAGACAATAGCAACATAGGACAAGCAATACATAGCATACAGACATAGCAACATAGAACAAAAAGCAGCAAGACAAAATTCATAAAAGCAACAAAGTGTTTCCACACCTCACAAGCTACAGACAACATGGAAAGCGGTAACACAGGGACCATGTTCACAAATCTGATTGACCTTTAGCCATGTCTTCAAGCATTTTGTGAAAGTGTGATATGTGGTGCAGTTATGTGTGTCTGATGGCAGTGTATTCCAGACATGGGAAGCTCTCACAGAGAAAACGGATTTACTAAAGGTGCTTTTCTTTAAGGGAACTATACAGTCACCTCTCATGGCAGACCTTGTGGATCTGCTGCCATATGTTTGGGTTTTCTGTTTAACAAAAGTACTGAGTGGAGGGGGAGCCAGGCCATTTAGGATATTCAATACAAGACATTCGTCGCTGTATTGCACAAGATTTTCCCAACTCATGAGCTCATGCTTTCTGAGGATGTAACAGTGATGATGGCTATTGGGCTTCCTATCAAGCACTTTGAGAGCCTGTTTGTAGACAGACTGAATAGGTCTTAATGTTGTACAGCAAGCTTGGGCCCAACTAGTCAAGCAGTATGTTAAGTGGGGATTATCATAGATTTGAAATACAGTTTTGCTACCTCTATAGTCAAACAATTTTCTATAAAACTGAAATTAGCTAGGTTGAATTTGGTTATTTGAATTACCTTTTTCACATGCTTTTTAAAAGAGACGTTGGAATCAAGTATGATACCAAGGTACTTAAAACAGATACCACCTGGAGCTTCTCCCCTGACACATAGACATCAGGCTCAGTAGCATCTGTTGCCCTCTTTGTAAAGAACATGCAAACAGTTTTTTTCACATTGAGATGCAAACACGAGTCACTGAGCCACTTTGTAACCTGGACCATTACAGTAGAGTTCTTGTGCAGCTTGTTGTTTGCTCTTTGCATGCACATATATCACTGTATCATCTGCATACATTTAAACTTCAGACCCAGTACAGACAGAAGGCAGATTATTAATGTACAGGCTGAACAGGGGGGGCCCCAGTATTGACCCTTGGGGCACGCCCACGCCCACATCATAGCTAAGAGTGGGCGACAGCTCATTGCTCACTCTGACACACATGGTTAACAGTATCAAAAGCCTTCCTTACGTCCAGAAACACAGCCCCAACAACACCCCCTTTGTCCATCTTGGACTTCACATTTTCCAGAAGAAAGCAGTTGCCGTTTCTGTGGAGTGTTTTGCCCTGAAGCCAAACTGCATGGAGTGTAATGTGAAGGGGCTGTTGTTGAGGTGGGCAATCAGTTGTTCTACTACACACTTTTCAACAACCTTTGACACCACAGGTAGTATACTAATGGGCCTGTAGTCACTCACGTCAGCAGAGTCGCCTGATTTAAAGATGGCCGTTATTATGGCCGAAATCCATACCCTTGGAAACACCCCGAGACCAATAGATGTGTTGGTGACCTTAGTAATGGGGCCAATGAGTGACTCTTTGTAGTTTTTAAGAAAGGTAGAGTAGCCCAAACACATCTTTGGCTTTAGAGTTCTTTAGTGAGCTAATCACCTTGTTCACTTTTGACTCAGAAACTCCCTTATGATGAAGACAGGTTGTGCATCATTTACTAGCACTGAGCCCAAGAAACCAGTGGAGGGGTTCTGTGTCAGTACCCTGACAGAGACAATAAAGTAGGAATTGAAGGTTACTGCTATTTAGACTGCATCCTGTGTTAGATTGTTATTCACCATGATTTCTAGTCTTTTTGCAGTGTTACTATGGTCTTTCCCTGTTTTACTATGGTCTTTCCCTGTATTTCCCTTTGCTTTACCAATTATGTTAATAAAACCATTTGCCTTTGCCTGTCTGATTTCTTTCATCACCTTATTTCTCAACATGGTAAACCTACGTCTGTCATGCTCTAATTTGGATCTTTAGGGCTATTTTTAGAGCATAATCTCGTTCTTTCATCAATTTCCAGATTTCTCCATTTGGCCAGGTTTGGATTAGATTTTCTTTAGGAAACCATTTATTGTAGTCTGGATTGTGGATAGAAAAACTTGACTATCAGCTTCCACGTCTGTATAGGACAAGAGATCATTCCAGTTAATTCCCTTAATTACGTTTTCAAAATTCACTCTTAGGTATTCTTAGTTGATCCGGCTTTCTAACAGTAGAGAGGTTAAAACTGCTCTTAGACAGCTTTCTGGCTATAAGTGTCAGATTATGATCAGATAGCCCAGTAACCATACTGAATGATTTAGTCACTCTCTCTGGTTTATTACTGAACACCAAATCAATCTGTGTTTTAGAGCAACAAGTCACCCTGGTTGGCCCTTTAACTAGCTGTGTAAGGTCAAAGGTATTAGTGTCCGTTTGTGGGTTTTCCTACAAAACTTGTCTTCATAATTAACGTTAAAATCTCCTCTTTCCCAAAGTCACATTCCCTAAGCATGTTACTAAACTGATCAAAAAACACACTTTTGGTGGAAGGTGGCCTATACATTCCAATAAGGGTAAAAGACATTTGAGGAGACAGTGTAACGTTCAGGCCAATACATTCCAGTTCATTATCACATGACCACTCAATTTGTTTACATCGGATATGTTCTTTAATGTAAATCATCACACCTCCTCTTCTTCCTTCAATCCTGTCTCTCCTGAAAACATTGTAGCCAGGCACAATCACAGCAGCATATAGAGAGGTTTTATGGAGCCACGTCTCTGAGAGGCAGAGGAAGTCAAGGTTGGAGTCTGTGAGTAGATGTTAAATTTGATCACTTTTTGAAAATGACATTACGAATGTTCAAGTGCCCCCCTAGTAGTCCCTTGGGCTTAGCTCGTGGGTCCCAGATGACTAGAGAGTGATTGACACATTGAAAAAAGTTAAATTTTCTGTGTTTTCTGACTGCTGGGTTTAGGCCGTTTTGTTTAGTTTTGATTAGGGGCAGTTTCGGTAGCGCAAGTAACAATCCCTCCCGCCTGCACTGGATGCGGGGAACTAATTAAAACAACTTGCGTACCAGAAGCAGAGTCAGGGATCACATATAGCGACTTGGGTATGTTTGAAGATTCAAAATCTATCCTGGAGCCGGGTGAGTCGAGAGAAACCATGGCACCATAGCACTCACCCACTTCCACAGCGGCGACAATCAGTGGATGAGGCCATCCACTGCTTTCCACTCCGGTGCGTATCGCTGGCTTGGGGATGTTGGGCCCAGGATTGAGTTGCACATTCCCGGAGAGCAGGAGGGTAGTGAACAGGTAGTTTAACAGTTTCCGATAAATGTTGGACTTGTGTTTGTTACGCCTAAGCGGTTCAGTGGAATAGGGAGCAAGATAGACTTGGCCATTATTCAGAACATTATGGTACGCTGCGTACTGTACGCTCCCATGGAACGGTGAACCAATGTGTTTGGTGTTGATATTCTCCGGCAGTAGATTTGTGTCATGCCAGCAAGGACGCACTGAGATTATCAGTAGAGCAGCTACATAACTGACAATCATGGCTTGAGATAAAACACATAATTGCGCTTTAACTTTGCATGAGTTACTTAGCTGGGGTTGGTGTACACCTGATGGTTTAGATAAAATTACAGCATTCGAATGAGAAGCGGCACCTGCCGCACCACCCTGTCTTCCGTCCGCCATCTTTAATGATGCCTCATTAGAAATATTTGTTCCAGAGGATGCCGAGGAAGAATTTGAGCAAAAATGTTTTCCTGTTAAAGGTGACAGGCACTTGTCAAGTTAGTGCTGAAATCATTAAAGCATTCAAAACAACATATGAATATTTAAAAGCATCACAACACAACAAACTGTTAAAAGAAATTTGGAGGACAAAAGGGGGAGGAGAAAGGTTGAATCAAGTCACTCGTTCATTGTCAAATGAGCCAGAGTATCTTACTCTATTTGCCTAGTTAAATCCACTGGCTATATCCATGGCACCCAGAACCAAATCAGCTACTCAATGTTAAGGCCATCACGAGATAATTATTTTTTTCCCTGGGATTTCCAATTGGTAGATATAGTCTTGTCTCATCGCTGCAACTCCCGTACAGCCTCAGGAGAGATCCGAAACACGACCCCGCCAAGCCACGCTGCTTCTTGACACACTGCTCGCTGCTGGAAGCCAGCCGCACCAATGTGTCATAGAAAACCCTGTTCACGGGAGCATGTGATGCCGTGGAGCTGAGCAGACGTTGACAAACCGAGCTCTTCAAAGTTATTCTATTTTTACCTAAATAACAACGTTGAAACAATATTCTAACACCGGCTGATAAATTGTCAAGTACTTACCTTCCCAAAGAGCCATGGACCTCCGACCGAGAGGCAAGAAGGACGACCAAAACGTGGTTGATTCCCAAGATAACGATAACGCTACAGCTAGCAAGATTAGCATTAGCCCTCATAACTCAGACGACAGTTCCAGGCTGTTGCTCTCAGCAGCCTCTTGCGAGCCTGCCGACATGCTGGCTACTCTCCTCCGGGAAATTCAGGATGGTAACAGAGGTCTTTCTCTGAAAATCGATAAGAAATCGGCTGAACTCCATTCCTCCATTGACGACCTGAAATCCTCCATGAATGATCTCCTTTTGAGAACTACTGAGGAAGAGTTGCGCATTAGCACAGCTGAAGATACCATCGCTAGACATGACCAGGTCTTGATACAACTGCAAAAGGACAATGCCTACCTCAAAAACAAGGTAGATCAGATGGAGAATCAGAGTATACGTAGTAATATCCGTGTGGTGGAATTGAAAGAGGACAGCGAGTGTCCTCCGGTCCGTTTCTTCACTCAATGGATCCCGGAGGTCGTAGGCATAATCAACTTCACCAAGCCGCTGGAAATCGAACGCGCCCACAGAACATCAGAGCCGAAACCCTGGCCAGATGAGCCCCCACGAGCCGTCCTGATCAGGTTCCTCCATTTCCAAGACAGAGAGAAGATACTGCAACTCGCAAGAGCCAAAGGGGACATCACCATCAATGGAAAGAGGGTCAGCCTTTTCCCAGATATGAGCGCGGATCTCGCCAGACGTCGCAAGCAGTTCAGACCTGCCGCCAAAGCACTGAAGGAGAAGAACATCACCGGCTACCTCATCCACCCTGCGTGGATGAAAGTTCAGTACAAAGGCCAATGCCATCTCATCAACACACCGGGAGAAGTGCACACTTTTCTCAAAAAACTGAGCAACGTCTGAGCCAGGACGGTCTCTCTGGGGGATAAAACGCAGTTCGTTTGTTTTCTCTTATCTGGACTGAACTGCTGGTATCTCCCGGTCACTATAATTGATTTGTACATTTTCAACTAACCGTATCTTTCCGGGGTGAGTTCTATTACATTTACAGGAGAGTATATTTTGGTTTATTCCATATCCACTGGGTGAAGCAATAAGTGGGCTTAGGCCCACTGCTTTCCCCCTCATTTATGTTAATCTTTCGAAAAGAGACTCAAGCAGCCCTTACCGTGGGCAGTAAATATTCAGCCATAAATATCTATTCACAACGTTTGTTTTCAACTTAGAGCTCGCAGGTTTTAGTTTACACCAAGGTTTAGCTAGTAAGAGCAAGATGGAAAGCGAGCAGAAACGTATCTCTACAAGTGTATTCATGTTTGATTGTTGGGATTGTTGTTCTAGTCTGACAATCGGGGTGGGGGGATTTTTTTTTTCTTCCTTTTTTCTATGTTTATTGTTTCCTTCCTAAAGAGACACACAGGTCACTTTTGTGCTCAAACCAAAGTTGAAACATTTCCTAATTATCTGCATATGATAGATTTCTATTCAGTTACATATTTGAAACCCAACCTATGCTTAATCCACTAAAATATGTCACATTCAACGTAAAAGGTCTTAACAGCCCGATTAAAAGGAAAAGAGTCTATACATACCTTAAGAAATTAAAGTCTGACATTGTGTTTTTACAAGAAACACATCTTACAGCCAGTGAACACAAGAAATTGAGGAGGGAATGGGTAGGACAAGTCTTTGCATCCTCTTTTAACTCCAAAGCAAGAGGAACTGCAATTTTGATAAGTAGACACATCCCCTTCTGCGTCAACAACACATCTCTGATCCCTCTGGCAGGTTTGTTTTGGTGCAGGGGCATATGTTTTCAGAGTCTTGGACCCTATTGAATATTTATGCTCCTAACTTCGATGACCATATGTTTATTCAGAATGTCTTCCTTCAGGTTGCTCAAGCACCACCAGGATGGCTACTGGTTGGAGGAGATTTTAATTTTAGCATAGATACAGTTCTTGATAGGTCTTCTGATAAACCCTCACTTCTTACCAAAGCCAGCAAGCTCACCATGTCATTCATGAAAGATCTCAATTTACTAGACATCTGGAGACAGTTGCACCCAGAGGATAGGAATTACTCTTTTTATTCACACCCACACAAGACACACACACGCATAGATAACTTTTTTACTTTTGACACAACTGTTTCATAGATTGTTAGATGTCGAGTATCTCCCCAGATTGCTTAGTGACCATTCTCCTCTGGTATTATCAATCTCCATTCCTACCAAGGTAAATGGAGCATATAGATGGAGACTAAATTCTACACTCCAAAAGCAACCTGAATTTTGTGCATTCATCAAAGAGCAGATCAATATTTTTACTTTGACAAACAAACCCTCTGCTCCTGAGAGCTTCATTCTTTGGGACACATTGAAGGCCTATCTGAGGGGACAGATTATTTCCTATACTAAAGGGCTGAAGAGAAAACACGGTGCGGAACTGAGTGCCCTTGAATCTGAAATCTCAGAGCTAGAGAAAACCTACCAAAGAGGTCCGACTAAAGATCTATACAGGCTTTTGGTAAATAAAAAACTTAAATATAATATTCTGAACACATATCAAGCTGAGAGGGCCATCACTAAATCAAAACAGCGTTATTACGAGCTTGGAGAGAAAGCTCACAAAGTATTGGCATGGCAACTGAAAGCAGAGGAAAGTAAGAGGACAATTAACTTCTTGAAACTCCCCATCCCGGATCCGGGATCGTGACTAAAGCCTCAGGCTCATTAGCATAACGCAACGTTAACGATTTCTGAAAATCGCAAATAAAATTAAAATAATGCGTTTGCTCTCAAGCTTAGCCTTTTCTTAACAACACTGTCATCTCAGATTTTCAAAATATGCTTTTGAACCATAGAAATTGACTAATTTGTGTAAGAGTATGCAAAGCTAGCATAGCATTTTGTGTAGCATGTAGCACGCAACATTTTCACAAAAGCCAGATAACCAAATAAATAAAATCATTAACTTTGAAGAGCTTCGGATGTTTTCAATGAGGAGACTCTCAGTTACATAGCAAATGTGCAGTTTTTCAAACAAATATTATTTGTGTAGGACAAATCGCTCCGTTTTGTTCACGTTTGGCTATGAAAAAACCCTGTATACAGTTATAGCCTGAAGCTCATTAGCATAATGTAACGTTAACGATTTCTGAAAATCGCAAATAAAATGAAAATAATGCATCTGCTCTCAAGCTTAGCCTTTTCTTAACAACACTGTCATCTCAGATTTTCAAAATATGCTTTTGAACCATAGAAATTGACTAATTTGTGTAAGAGTATGCAAAGCTAGCAATGCATTTTGAATAACATGTAGCACGCAACATTTTCACAAAAACCAGATAACCAAATAAATAAAATCATTTACCTTTGAAGAGCTTCTGATGTTTTCAATGAGGAGACTCTCAGTTACACACCAAATGCGCAGTGTTTCCTGAAAGCGTCTGTGTGTAGGAGAAATCGTTCCGTTTTCTACATTGCGCCTGGCTACTGAAACGAACCGAAAATGCAGTCACCTACAACGTAAAACTTTTCCGGATTAACTACATAATATCGACCGAAACATGGCAAACGTTGTTTGGAATCAGTCCTCAAGGTGTTTTTTCACATATCTCTTCATTGACATGCAGTTCGTGGAAGCTTGCTTTAGTCTCTGTATTGTTTGGAAAAATACTGGCAGGTGACTTTTGCGCACCAATTTCGGCGCAGGACACCGGGCGGACACGTGGTAAATGTGGTCTCTTATGGTCAATCTTCCAATGATCTGCCTACAAATACGTCACAATGCTGCAGACACCTTGGGGAAACGACAGAAAGGGCAGACTCATTCCTCTTGTGTTCACAGCCATATAAGGAGATCATGACAAACAGAGCCTCAAAAATCCTTGTCATTTCCTGGATGCCATCTCATCTTGGTTTTGCCTGAAGCTCACGTTAAAGGGCACGCACAGGGAAGATCTTTGTATTTCTGGACACGTCAGAGTGTTTTCTTTCGAACAGTAGCAATTATATGCATAGTCGAGCATCTTTTTGTGACAAAATATCTTGTTTAAAACGGGAACGTTTTTCATCCAAAAATGAAATTGCGCCCCTAGAGTTCAAAGAGGTTAATGCCATAGAAACTCTTACTAATGAGATATCTTTCGACCCTACTGAAATGAATAATACTTTTAAGAAATACTATGAAGACCTCTACACTTCCCAATCAAGCGATGATCTATCAGAGATCGACTCCTTTCTCTCCTCTCTCAACCTCCCATGCCTGTCAGGGGAAGACAGCGAGCGCCTGAGTGAACACTTCTCAGTTCCTGAATTGTTGGAGGCCATTAAATCCTTACCTTCCAATAAATCTCCTGGGGAGGATGGCTTCCCTCCAGAGTTCAAAAAAATTTAGGGAGCTGTTGGTCCCCTACCTTATGGGGGTACTTAAAAAAGCCAGAGAAGACAACTGCTTTCCAGAGTCCTTCTCTCAAGCAGTGATTACTGTAAAGAAAGGGAAAAACCCGCTGAAGTGCGCCTCCTATAGACCAATCTCTCTCCTTAACACAGATTGTAAACTGGTCACCAAGATGCTATCTAAGAGACTGGAGTCATGTCTTCCCCTGTTTGTCAACCCAGATCAGACTGGCTTCATAATTAATAGATTGTCCTCCAATAATCTCAGAAGGTTCTTTGATATAATTCACCTTGCTAACAAAAACAAAATACCTAGTGTCGCAGTCTCCCTCGACGCTGAAAAGGCCTTTGATAGGGTTGAATGGCCATACCTCTTTCACGTCTTGGAAAAGTTCGGTTTAGGTACCATGTTTGTAAATTTGATAAAATCACTCTACAAATCTCCTAAAGCTAGGATTGCTACCAATGGGATTACTTCCACCTCTTTCCCTCTTTATAGGGGGAACAGACAAGGTTGCCCAATTAGCCCCCAACTCTTTGTACTCGCCATCGAACCGTTGGCTGAGGCTATTAGAACGTGCCCTGACATACATGGCTTTTAGGTGGGCCCCTATACCCATAAATTATCACTCTTTGCGGACGACCTTATCTTATTTCTAACAAACCCAGAACACTCCCTCTCTCACTTGCAGATCCTACTACAGTGTTATAGTTCTTTCTCTCGATATAAGGTCAATTTTGATAAAAGCGAAATCTTACCGTTGTCTGTCATTGACCATCATACCATCAAGCACAAGTTTCCTTTTAGATGGTCGCCTATGGGCTTCACATATTTGGGCATAATGGTGGATGGTAATCTGAACAACCTCTATAAACTCAATCTGGCCAGTTTGTTGCAAAAGGTGGAGGTTGACCTTTGTAAATGGATGGACTTACCTCTCACTCTACTGGGTAGAATCAATGTAATTAAAATGAATGTCCTGCCCAGATTTCTATATCTGTTTCAATCTCTCCCTATCCCTGTTCCCGCAACATTTTTTTCTTCTCTCGACAAGCTGACCAGACGGTTTATCTGGCACGGCAAAACCCCTAGGGTTGGCCTGGATAAACTGACCCTTGATTACAGTCAAGGGGGCTTAAACCTCCCCAATTTTAGAATGTACTACTGGGCTGCACAGTCTAGGTTTCTGGCTCAGAGGTATGACAATGGTCCCTCTCCTTCATGGTTGAACATTGAAAAGCTTGAGGTAAATGATGACACTGGGGCAGATTTGTTTTACAAATGGGACAGAAAATCTATAAAAACCATCACAGACAACCCTTTAATCATACATTCTGTCCTGGCATGGTGCAAACTGCATGAGCTGTTCGGACGAGAGGGATTCCTTTCCCCTAAAATCCCTTTATGGAACAATAGATTGATCCCTATGTTTTTCCAGAATAGTGACTTTAGACCATGGTCTGATAAAGGGATCACTCTTCTGGAACATTGTTACGAGGAGGGAGTTCTTATGTCTTTTGATCAGCTGAAACAGAAATACCACTTGCCTAACAGGGACTTCTTTAGCTACCTACAACTACGAAAATTTATCAGGGTGACTCTCAAGGGACAATGGAACCTACCTAAGACGTCACCCATTGAACACCCATTGAACAACAACTCTGCCAAGACCAACCACTGTTCAAGACCATTTCCCGTGTATACAATGCTCTTATGTCAGGACTAACACTGCCTGGGCTAGATAAACCCCAACTTAGATGGGAAAAAGATCTGGGTATTGATCTTGATGAGGATCTATGGAGTGACCTATGCAGGGATGGTGTTACATCCACATTGAACTCCAGATACAGACTGATCCAGTTTAATTTCCTCCATCAGCTCTATATCACCCCATCTAGACTGCACAAGTTCAACCCAGATATCTCCTCCCTATGTTTTAGATGTGGCTCAGATGAAGGAACATTCCTCCATTCCACTTGGCAGTGTTCAAAACTACACGGTTTCTGACAGGGGGTATGCAATACCATATCCTCAATTCACGGGGTTGAATTCCCTTTAGACCCGGAGGTCTGTCTACTGGGTAACTTTACTAACACCAATCTTAGGCAAAGCCATACTATAAAGCTAACAGAAATATTGCTAGCGATTTGTATGAAAGGTATCTATAACACATAGCAGACAGCAACTGCTAAGTAAACTGCTATGTCAATGGTTTTCATAGTATAGACCAGTGTCTGATCCTCCTACTCCAAACTGGAACCGTCTCAACCTGGTACGGTATAGCACAAAAACATTACCTCATGTTATCTGGAATGCTCTTTAGGTTTTATCACCCAAAGACATCGTAAATCTCCTCTGTCAGTTATCTCATAGAGGCCCTCCTCAGTAAAACACACACACAATAGTTAACAGAATACTATATTCTGTCGAGTAAAACAACCATTATAATACAATACAAGTATTATAACATAATCTTGCAATTTCCACGACACCGGACAAACCCTCCCCTAACCCAAACGCGCATGGGCCGCCTCATGTGTCTCCCGGGCACGGCTGGCTGCAACACAGCCTGGGATCGAACCAGGATCTGTAATGACACAGCTAGTGCCACTCGGGTGGCCCGAGACTTCTTTTCCATAACAGTTTGCATTCAAGATCTCTTTTCTCAATCATAAAATCCCAATATCATCTTGTTACTTATACATATTTATAAAATATTTTCTAAAACAGACAAACACCTTGAGGACCCTTCTGCATCTTTTCAGTGGCTATGTGGCTCCCAACAGTGTTGGCAGTGTTTCTGGGTAAGAATTGTATTCCCTTTTCCCCAACATCTTTAAACTAAAAACAGCCCATCAATAGTTACCTTTTTTGCTCTACTGTGACACATGTCCATGTTTTCGATCTCACTATCTATGTACAAGTTATACATGTGTAACAGACACAACATACACATTATGTTTTGTGATCATTCTTTTTACAGGATGAGAATGCTTAGACTGTGTTCTTTGCCCAGGTGCAGCCCCTGACCTCTTCTTCAGTCAGCAGTCCTTGGATGAGCCCTTCAGTGACACAAGAGCATTTGAAACATGTGAGTGTACATGCTTATATGCTATATAACACTTATCCTTCATGGTTAAGTGTAAATCAATCTAAAATTGTAATATGGACAAGAACATTTCTGTCACTTTTGTGGTAGTTTATCTTTTTAATAATTGACTTGTAATCCAACAGCTTACTGCTCACAGGGAATCAAGGTTGACAAAGACTTTAGTGGGAAAGACCTTCTGATGGTGTATGAACGAGACTGCAATTATTGCCAGCTTGCCTGCACTCAGAACCCTCAGTGTTCCTGGTTCAGCTACGTGGTTAAAGAGTATAATCTATTTGCGTGTTTGGGTTGCCTGTTTGGGTGGTGGTCACACCACTTGTTTTTGTCAATAGAGAAATATCACTGCTCTCAAATGCAGAGCTATGGATTCAAGGACTGACAATGAATGAGATCAAAATTATGACCAGTATTTGTTTACAATGACATTGATTACATTTATTTTAATGTTAAACAGAAATGACATAGGAAGTGCATCTGTATTGTCTTTTACTTTCAAAACAGATTCTACTGCTTTCAAAAGTATTCCTTTGGTCAACCAACTATGACAATCCATACAGGAGTCACATCTGGTTACACTAGGAAGGGCTGCAGTGAAGGTATGGATCAATATAACAAACTGTACACATATTACTTAAAATTTTTAAACATGTTTTCAGTGTTCACAGTGTCAAGAAGTTGTAAATGAGCTCTAAATTGAGATGGAGTGATCTAGCTCAACAACATTAGTATGAAATTAGGTTTATTGAGCTTCAAATAACTTCAGTTCCCTTATAAATCCAAAGTAGTTTATTATTAACCATTGATCTTAGGTCGTAGGTGGATCCACCCAAAACGAAAACCTTTTTACATAAAAAAAAATCATCCATAGAGGGGTCCTTTGGAGGAAGGATTGTTGAATTAAACAGTATTTGACATTTGTACCTTAAAGCATAATTGAGAAATATCTTACTGAAGTTTGAACATTTATGACATTTTGGCCTTACACTGGCTTCCTTTAAGACTCCAAGTGGAATTATGTTTATCGACATTTTTTCAAATTAATATAAAATGAACAGCTGTAATCTCTTGAGTCAATAAGTATTCAAACACTTTGTTATGGCAATCCTAAATAAATTCAGGAGCAAAATTGCCTTAACAAGTCACATAATAAGTTAATAGACTCACTCTTTGTGCAATAATATTGTTTAACATGATTTTTGAATCCCATAACGCTAAAAGTAGCAGAGATCCCAGTCTGGAACTTTGATGTGGACGTAGAGTATATTATGAGTTCCATCCCATTCTGCCCTCAGAACAGCCTCAATTCTTCGGTACAATTCGTTGGGGACTCTACAAGGTGTCGAAAGCGTTCCACAGGGATGCTGGCTCCAATGCTTCCCGCAGTTGTGTCAGGTTGGCTGGATGTCCTTTGGGTGATAAACATTGTTGATACACATAGAAACTGCTGAGCTTGAAAAACCCAGCAACTTTGTTGTTCTTGACATACTCAAACAGGTGTGCCTGGCAACTACAACCATACCCCATTTAAAGGTATTTCAATCTTTTGTCTTTCCCATTCACCTTCTAAATGGAAACAATCCATTTTCAATTGTCACAAGGCTTAAACATCCTTCTTTAACCTGTCTCCTCTCCTTCATCTACACTGTTTGAAGGGGATTATAGCTTTCACCTGAATTCACCTGGTCCTTCTATGTCATGGAAAGAGCATGATTTGTACATTAAGATTATGCTCCCGAGTGGTGCAGCGGTCTAAGGTACTGCATCACAGTGCTAGAGGTGTCACTACAGACACCCTGGTTTGAATCTAGGCTGTATCAAGTGATTGGGATTCGCATAGCGCGGCGTACAATTGAACCAGCGTCGTCTGGCTTTGGCCGGTGTAGGCAGTCATTGTAAATAAAAATTTGTCCTGATTTGCCTAGTTAAATTAATAAAAAATAAATGGTAACAAATCCTTCCTCTAAAGGACCATTATATGGATTATATTTAGTGATAATCCCCAAAAGTTCTGAACTTTTTTGGTTCTTGTTTGATGAGGAATCACTCCTGTGCTTTGTCTGTCCACACAGGCCCAGCAGTAGAGATACCAGTGTTTACTCTGGTTAGTGAGGGGACGAGCATGGCCGAAGCCCAGCAGTTCTGCAGGAATTACTACGAGGAACTGGCCACCATCTTCAATGCTGAGGACCAGGTAGCAGCTCTGAGAGCAATGTCAGCACAGAGTCTCACTGACGCTGTCTGGGTCCACTCCCAATACAATGCCTTTTGGCCCAAACTGGACTATTTGAATACACCAAATGCAAAGTGTGTTATTCATGGACAAAGTGCAAAAGTATGGCTTTTGAGAGATTGCACAAGTTCATGGCACTTTGTGTGCCAGAAAAGTAAGTTGATTTTGCATCCATTCTCTCCCTTGTCTGATATTTGTAAACTATTACTCCAAAGTAATGTAAACACTTTACTTGAAGGGGGTTATTCATTCTTAACACCTTGGTACAGTACATAGTACATTTCAAATAATGTCACCTTTATGAGTTACAGTATCCTTTGACAACTGTCTATGTACATTTATTTAACATCAATGTCCATGTCTTTCAGGACATTTTTAGGACAATTGTGTATTTTCTGTCCTTAGGCACACAATCAAACATTTCCTCAGAGCTTAAATATTACATGGGTCAAAGTTCATTGACGTGGGAGGAGGCACAGACGGCTTGCCGAGCCAATGGAGATGACTTAGCGAGCATCCTCACCCAAGAGGATTACACAGCATTCCAAAGCATAACAGAAACACAGCAGGTTGATATGTGGATCGGACTCTACTGGAAGACTTCTACCAGAATGTGGGTGTGGTCCAATGGGGACCTCTTCCCATACTGTGTGTCTGAGCCTCAACTGGGTGCTAGTAACTGCTGCTCCCTGACCCGTCAGGGCCATGGACAGACTGAACACGCCTCCCTGGACAAGATAGACTGCTCTCTGAAGAGACCGTTCCTTTGCACAGGAAGTAAGACTGACATCTTTTATTGAACAGATTATATATATTTTTTTCTTATTTTGGTTAGGTCAGGGTGTGACATGGGTGATATGTGTGTTTTTGTCTTATTCTAGGGTGTTTGCATTGTCTTGGTGTTTTTGTAGATTTATGGGGTTGTTTTCATCTAGGTGTTTATGTTTGTCTATGGTTGCCTAGATTGGTTCTCAATTAGTGGCAGGTGTTTATCGTTGTCTCTGATTGGGAACCATTTTTAGGTCAGCCATCCTCTTTGGGTATTTTGTGGGTTATTGTCTATGTTATGTTGCATGTTAGCACAGTGTTTATATAGCGGTCACGTTCGTCTTATTCGTTTTGTTGTTTTTGTTTCAGTGTTCTTCGTGTTCTTCATTAAATAAAGAAGAATGTATTCTAACCACGCTGCGCTTTGGTCTACTCCATATGACGATCGTGACAGTTACTCAGGCCCAGAAGCCAGGATATAATTGGTAGCATTGGAGAGAAAACTGTTAAAGTGTCTTAGACTATAACAGAAATTTATGTCAGGCGAAAATCCGAAGCAAATCCGACCAGAATATATATATTTTTTAGCTCCCATGCTCTTGTTATGGAAACATGTTGTTTCTATGTAACTCCATCACCCAGATTGCAATTCCTATGGTTTCCACTAGACGTCAACAGTCTTAATTCAGGGTTTCAGGCTTCTTTTTTGAAAAACAAACAAGTATTTTGAGTTTTCGTTAGGGGATCACCTGAAGCAAATCAGTCTTTCGGCGTGCGAGGGAGAGGGTAGATTTTCCTTTCCTGCGGGAAGAAAAGTAATATTTATTGTAAATAAGCTGAATCTCATTTGAGTGGCTGTCTCATCTTATCATTCCTATGTCCTTCTAGAAAAGAGAATGAAGCAGACCATTGTAAGGATGTCTCTGAAATCTAACTCAGGAGCTGACCTCAATGACCCTGTGGTAAAGGAACAGATGTTGGAGCAGGTACAGGAGTCCTACATCTCCCACATCAGAAATCAACGTCATGCTCACTCATTTCATTCTTCTCATGACATCTCATAGTATTACATTTAGGATGCTCAAATGTTTCATCTAGTTTGATCATATCTCATAGATCAGAAAGGAGTTGGCTAAGAACGGGAACTTCATCCAAGGCTTAAGCTGGAGAGAACTGCCCAATGGGGATGTTTTTCGCAAAACAGTAGAACTTGGAAGCCCTGAAGAAGGTAATGCACTTATGTGTTACAATTATAAAAGTGCCTCCTTATGTTTAGTCTGTTCAGAGTTTCTTGTACAGTGTGTTAGGTTTTGCATCCGATTGACAATATCGAAATTAAGTAATGTGTTCATGAACTAATTCCAGTGAGAGTCTTTGTACTGTTGTGTTTGTTTTCTAAGGTCAGTGTGGGTCTGGATGAAGAGGACCAGCCATGATGATGCAACAGGAGAGGGATAGAAGGTCCAAGAAAACCACATGATTATATACCTTATAACACATAATACAATATTATTTTAGTCATTGCTTTTCAAGTTATGAAATATATGAAGTACATTTATATTAGGATAGATTTTACAATGTTTTACTAATGTAACATCGAATTATAATCTAAGATTTTTGTTGGTGTATGAATGTATAATTCTTCATGAGGAAAATAATGTTACACACTCACTTATGGATGTAACTGTTGACATTATTAAATAAAATATGTTTGATTAGTGACAACAGTATTCCCATTATTTTCAGCATCCAGCAAGAATGGCGAGATGGGGGCAGTAATCACATCAATGTAGAATTGTGCCCACATGCAAGTGGCAACCTTTAGGGAACTGTAAATAGAGACAGACACACAGACAGACTCGAGGATGTGACAGTATGACAGTATCCATGTCATGAACCTAATCAAGTTTTGTATATCATTAGAGTTTCCCCTGGTGTCATGGTTTGTTGACAGTGTCAACTATTACGGTCATAAACACAGACTCATGGATAGCAGGGGAGAGGTGTGGGGTTCTTGCCCTTATTCGTGTAGTTGATGGCTGTTATACATGAATCACCTTGATAAACCAAGTCAACATGTAGGCCTAGTTATTTAGCAAAGGCTTTTATCCAAATCGACATAGTGTCACGTTCGTTATATGGAGGAGACCAAGGCGCAGCGTGATGTGAATACATACTTATTTAATGAAGAAAACACTAAACGAATGTGACGCTATAATATAATAGTGCAGACACAGGCAACTAACCATAGACAATAACCCACAGAGAACCTAAGGAATATGGCTGCCTAAATATGGTTCCCAATCAGAGACAACGATAAACAGCGGCCTCTAATTGAGAACCAATCTAGGCAACCATAGACATACATAACACCTAGACTAGTAAACACCCCCAAAAACATACAAAACCCCTAGACAAGACAAAAACACATACATCACCCTTGTCACATCCTGACCAAACCAAAATAATAAAGAAAACAAAGAATACTAAGGTCAGGGCGTGACACATAGAGACCAGGAAGTAAAACCACATCCTAACGACTTGTACCGTAGCACTAAACTCCAACCAAATAAGCTATCAGTATGGACTACAACGTGTCCAATATCAGGAACTATGGGCTCTTGTACATCCAGAATTACATTGTACTTTGTTAACACCATTTGGGATTAGGCTGCCATAGCTCTGCAGGTACCACATATACTTTGTTTAATTTGTATCGGGCTGTATGAAGGTGACCTGATTTGCCTGGCACTGGGAGAAACTCAGGTTACATATTTGGTGTTTTCTATGTTTCTTTAACCACATATCTTCACGTCTCGTCAATCAGAGGTCAGTGGATATATTACTGAACCAGCCTCTTTAGTGAAGCCCATGTCCAGTGGAAATAATAATGAATTGATTCCTATTTACCAAATGTACTGCAAATTATTGTCACAAATGTGAACTTGATACACTAACAGAAATGTACATGTGATCAAGTAACATAGATGTACTATATGTCTAACACTGTTTAAAGTTCAATGTAATAACAGAGAAACTACATTGGGTCTTTTGGTCGGTGTTGTTGATGTGGAGGGAGGGGTTGGAGCTGAAGTTTCAGCATCTCCTGGGTGTGTTCACCTGGTCAGCAGAGAGGGAGGAGACAAACTCTAGAAACTCCTCTCTCTTTCCCCTGTCTCGGAATCTCACAACCAAACTTTGGGGAGGGAAGAGGACAGCTAACTGGGTAGGTGTGCCACCATTTTAAGCTGCACTATAAAACAATAATTCTGATATATTGAAACAATTTGATTTTCTTTGAAGAAATGTTTAGCACCTTTTGTAAGTTTCTGTTTGAAATGATTTGAATGGTGCCATTTGCTTAGAACTCTGTGTATTTTTATGAAGTTGAGACGGACTACACTCTTAAAGTGGCGGACAAGCCATCTGGCCATCATTTGCCTGGAATGCTTTGGGCTGGTCCATTTTTAGCCAAGTGGGCCTGTCTAACTAGTTATTTTATTTGTGGAAAATGATCATTATCTGGCTAATAATGGGGGCCTCAAGGTAAAAAAAATGTTCCAGTGTTTTAGAAATGCCCATGGACGAATACTGGTCCCAGTCCGCCCCTGCATTCTTAGACAAAAAGGGTTCCAAAAGGGTTCTGCAGCTGTCCTCATAGGAGAACCTTTTGAATAACCGTTTTTGTTCATAGAATAATATTTTCCTCTGTGAAATGGTTCCACATGGAACCCAAAAGGCTTATTCAAAGGGTTCTCCTATGGGAACAGCCAAAGAACCCTTTAAGGTTCTAGATAGCAACATTTTTCTAGGTGTAGAAGTAAAATCTAATGTCTGATAACAGTGTGAGTAAAAAAATAGACAGTGAAAATCCGTAGATTTAGAGAGACTTGAGACATGCTTTTACATGTCATCACATCTACCTCAAATTAGACTATATATTTTTTACTTCTTTCAAAGTGCATGTTTGGTTAATGAAAGTTTATTCCATGTAGTTTTTCCATAGAGTAACTGCAATGCTACTTTGGTAGTCAAATCAACTTATCATAACTTGGTCATTTTGTTTAACTGGAAAGGCACAGCATTTCCTGTAAACGATCAGAAGGAAATTGTGCACATGAGTTCAGACTTCAAAACTAACACAGACACAGACAATTCTTTCTTAGACATTTTATTCTACATGGAATCTTTAAAAAAGGTTTGGATTGATAAATGATTGTGTTTTAACTTTAGTTCACA
This sequence comes from Oncorhynchus masou masou, assembly GCF_036934945.1. Classification (NCBI taxonomy): domain Eukaryota; kingdom Metazoa; phylum Chordata; class Actinopteri; order Salmoniformes; family Salmonidae; genus Oncorhynchus; species Oncorhynchus masou. The sequence continues at coordinate 18,062,171 of NC_088237.1, forward strand.
ACAGCAATGCTTCTCTTGAGTTGCAATATAAGGGTTGGGAGCATTAAACCATAATATCTTCACAGTGGCCACAATACAGCCAGTACTTCTACTCCTGCTACTGGGTAAGAGATTAGATGGGATGAATATTCCTCTCTTGGTATTATAACCAACCCGGTATGACTTATCTAGTTGACCATGCATTCAAAGTAGTTGGGTAGTGGTTCAGAACCTTTCAACATCTATTTATGTACAATGAGCTTCAGTTCAACCAACATTTAAGATGACATCTACAGAACTCTTTCCTTGAGTGGACACATTAATATTTGAGTACAGTGATTGTGAAGTTGAAATGCTAGTCCTAAAGTTGATGTGAGCATCACAATCTAAACAGAGAAAGAGATTGACCATCCCAAAAATAACTTATATCTAATGTGATATTTATCCCCACAGCAGCCATGTCCTCACCAGTGTTTGGGACTGAGAAATCAGTACTGGAGGGAACCTCTGTGATACTTATCTGCAGATGCCTTGGGGATATAATGCTTGAGACATGCTAGGGAGGATCTTGTGGAACTTTTCAGTGTACTGATCCCATAATGGAAGATCAATCCAAATAAAAAATGAACGCTGAAGTTGGAACAATGAAACTCATCAGTTTAAAACTACAGCCGACAGACCGTGGGAGCTACTGCTGCAGAGTCTATGTCCCTGGATGGTTCAATGATCTTAAACAATCCTACAGCCTGAAGGTAGTTAAAGGTAAGTGTTGCTCACTTCATACTATGGGTTATCAATGGGTTTTGCTCAGTGCAGATGTTAACTTACAGTAGGAAGGAACATGAAGGTTTAACATCTTCTTCTCCATGCATAAATTGTTGTATTTCTGCATTATTATTGTGTATCATTGTGTTCTCTCATTAAGTCTGTACTGCTGTTAGTGTCCTTTGGCTGCCTAGTTGTGCTTTATCCTGTGCCCTTTCTGATGGTCTGTGTGGTGAAATCCAGTATGTCTTGGTTTCAGGTTGTGAGAGGGACCTACGGGACAATGTCAATATTCTGGGAAACGATATTGCGACTCAGCCATTTACAACCAAAATGCAAGTCAGTGCAGGCAGGAATGCACCAAAAATGACACGTGTCAGTACTTCACATTTGTTGGGGAAAAGGTAGAAAAAATAGACAGGTACATGCTCATGCATGAAGCTTATTTTTATGCTTGGGCAAACGAAGACAGCATTATAAGTTTTAGATCCGCACCATTCTGATAACTACTATGGGATTCTTTGTGATATTTAACAAGTGTTTCTTAAAGGCCTCGAATGGTGATACACCTGAAATGACCATACTGCACCTCCAACATGCAACCTCAGGGTACTCTCTGAGACACTGCAGTGGTAAAGGCGAGTACATACAGTTAATGTATATTTGAGTTGTCATTTATTTTGTCAATTGAATATCTAGTCAATATCTAATAATTACAGAGGTAGACTTTACTAATAGGCCCTCTTAAACAGGATACCATAGACATGGATATCTACCTCTGTTGTGTTGTGTTTCTGTTTATTCCATCGTCTCTGTTGAAGGTGTAACTTAGTTACATCAAGGTCATCAATCAAGCATCAGAGCTCTTTAAAGAGGGCCTTTGCAGACCAATTTCCTGTGAACTCTATATTCTATATTCTGTAGTCTATTATAGAGTACTATACAGTACTATCACTACTATGTATTTGTAAGGTTCCTTGTGTTCTTTTTATGTGTGTTCCTGAACGTAGCCCTGTTTCTTTGTGTTCTGGAACGTAGCCTGTCTTTCATTTTTGTTAATTGATTTCGCCTGTGTTCGTTTCTCAACTGGTCTCATCAGCTCCCTATTTAGTTCAGTTCTTTCTGTTTGTATGGTTGTGAGGTATTGTTTGTTTTTGACTGCCTACCTGTGTTTGACCATTGCCTGCCTGTGACCACGATTCCTACCTTCTGCGAAGGCTTTATAAACATCTGCAGCACTCTGCGAGTGAATCTAAACCTTTTTCTCCATGCGTGTTCATTACAGTATTCACTATTAGTCATTGATGCACAGGACACATCCATATTCATGAGATAAATTAGTTGGAGTTTTGAATGAGTTTGCAAATGTATGAATTTGCCTCTGTCACATGCTCTATGTTAATCTACTATCAAACAATATGTGTTGCCTATATTTTAGAATAGACAGTGGAAGTTAAAGATGGTAATGTTTGTCACTCAACACAGCAAGCAGTCTGATAAGCATTTTCCTCTGTATTTCCAACAGTCACCTACTCAGCCCAAAATTACAGCCTGGTCCTTGAGGAGAAAACCTGGACTGAAGCACAAGAGTACTGCAGCCAACACTACACAAACCTGTCCATAATACACATAGAAGAGGATTGGAAGGCAATTCAACCCTCTGTGAGTATTTTCTGTGGTGATGTGTGGATTGGGCTCCATAGGTCTGGTCCAACTGAAAAGTGGAGGTGGTCTAATGGAGAGGATTTCATGTTCTTTAAATGTGAAAAAGGTTTTGGCAGCCATAACTGGGGTCATGACTGTGTCTTGTCTATTTCATCTCACTGGAAACCAGTGGTGTGTGCAGCTCCAAGGTCCTGTGTGTGTCAATGAGGTAAGGACATACTGTCCTTAACTCACTCCCTCTGTCATCAATGGAAAATCCAGCTTGTCATTGAACAAATTGGATTGATTGATTGCACAACACCTTGTCATGACTCTCACTCCTGGGAGAGGATCAAAGATAGCCCCCCCCCCTCTCTCTACAGTTGGCTACTATCAGCATTGCTCTTTCCTCCCTTAAACTCCCTCCCGTTTACAGTCTAGACTCACTCTACTAGTAATAGTCTTTAGAATGAGCCAAAACATAATGGCAAGACCTGGTCGTATAAGATACATCAATATCCTCTTATCTTGTGTATAAGATGTTTTAACAGATCTCCACTAGAGGGCTCTCCATGGCACCCTGGACAGTCTGCAGACAGACACCACACTGATCTGCCAGAGACTACCACACTCATGGTCTGGAAGGAACTAGCATTTCAATTCATTATAGTATTAAGCCACTATTATTATTAATATTATTATAAGTAGTACTTTTATAATATTTGTTTTTTAACTTTGATAATATTAGTAATATTATAATATAGTAATATTATACTCTCTATTATATGATATTACTTAATGATACTGTATTTACATATACTGACTCATAAGCATTGTTATTTGGCCTATAGTTTACTGTAATACTTTGATTGTTTAAACATAGAGTAAAGAAAGGTAAAGTAAAAGGTATTACCTGAAAATGATGTATCTGACTGTGATCTGTACTGTTTGATAACACTATTTAGATAAAATGTAATTGTTGTTATTTCATACTTTCTGAATAAACACCCATTTAGAGTTTGATCAGTGTGAAATGTCATTCTTCATAGAAAGCACATTGAGTGATGAATCAAAAGCAATTAAAATGGTCATAATCCAACCCTGAGATTTGAGAGGTGTTCAGTGATGTCTAGACTGAATTGACTTCATCCATAATTCAAGCAGGACTGAAGGAGTCCATCTTAACTGTCAACGACAATGAGCCTGACATCTCAGAAAACAACTTTTGACCTAATATTGCCATTAGATTTTTAGGGTGGCAAGATGTCTGTGACATATGTAATGTTGACATACAATTGCACTGATGGGCTGTATTTATGCAACACTGCTCTAGAAAACATAAACTCAATCAATTCCTCCCATGTGTAGCCCCTGACCTCTTCTTCAGCCAGCAGTCCTTGGATGAGTCCTTCAGTGACACCTGAGCAGTCGACACATGTAAGTGTTTATGGTTAAATACTACAATTGAAGTCGGAAGTTTACATACACTTAGGTTGGAATCATTAAAACTCGTTTTTCAACCACTCCACAAATTTCTTGTAAACAAACTATAGTTTTGGCAAGTCGGTTAGGACATCTACTTTGTACATGACACAAGTCATTTTTCCAACAATTGTTTACAGACAGATTATTTCACTTATAATTCACTGTATCACAATTCCAGTGGATCAGAAGTTTACATACACTAAGTTGACTGTGCCTTTAAACAGCTTGGAAAATTCCAGAACATGATGTCATGGCTTTAGAAGCTTCTGATAGGCTAATTGACATCATTTGAGTCAATTGGAGGTGTACCTGTGGATGTATTTCAAGGCCTACCTTCAAACTCTTTGCTTGACATCATGGGAAAATCAAAAGAAATCAGCCAAGACCTCAGAAAAACAATTGTAGACCTCCACAAGTCTGGTTCATCCTTGGGAGCAATTTCCAAATGCTTGAAGGTACCACGTTCATCTGTACAAACAATAGTACGCAAGTAGAAACACCATGGGACCACGCAGCCATCATACCGCTCAGGAAGGAGACACATTTTGTCTCCTAGAGTGTACTTTGGTGTGAAATGTGCAAATCAATCATAGAACAACAGCAAAATACCCTGTGAAGATGCTGGAGGAAACAGAGATTAGTCTCACCCCTGTGCAAAGGAACAATATTTTTTTATTTTACGTATATATTTTTTATAAACAGAAAGAGAGGAGGACAGTAGGGAAAGAGAGACAGAGGTTGCACCATGGCACTAGGCCATATTCAAACCGACACTGACACCATAGACATGTGTTCCAGTCATTACCGCTAGACCAGACAGCACACAAGATCTTATTGGGGTTATTCTGGTTTATATCTGTAAGACAGGTGCAGGATTGGCATTTTGGTGTAACGGATGTGAAACGGCTAGCTTAGTTTGCGGTGCGCGCTAATAGCGTTTCAATCGGTGGCGTCACTTGCTCTGAGACCTTGAAGTAGTGGTTCCCCTTGCACTGCAAGGGCCGCGGGACAGGACCGATGCCAGACAGGAATGTTTCATGTAGCCTAATCCACTGTTGTGGGATTAAATGAAATGATATATTCATCTGGTTTCTATTATGAGATAATATTTTCATACTGGTAAACACAGAACATAGATTGCTACTACACAGTTCCAAAGTAATTTACAGCCTTCAAAGGAAAAGTTACTTAGTTATTGTAAATAAGCTGAATCTCATTTGAGTGGCTGTCTGATCTTATCCTTCCTATGTCCTTCTAGAAAAGAGAATGAAGCAGACCATTGTAAGGATGTCTCTGAAATCTAACTGAGGAGCTGACCTCAATGACCCTGTGGTGAAGGAAACAGATGTTGGAGCAGGTACAGGAGTCCTACATCTCCCACATCAGAAATCAGTCTTTCTCATGGCTACCCATGTATTTCCATGGAAATGTATAAAGTTTATTTGAAAGTAATAAATATATAGATATTTTTAAATGCATTCATGATTTGCATAAATGTAATATACCAATTTACTCTTGTTAAAAAGATGAAATGGTATTTCATTTGGTGAAGAACACATGACTTGTGTAGGACTCAAAAATCAAAGTTTAGGACTTGAGACTTGACGGTCTTGACTTGAGACTTACTTGTAAAACAATGACTTGGTCCCACCTCTGCCTTTTTGTGTCACAGTTATGCAAATCGCCCCCATTATTTTGTGTCTGTTGTTCAGAGTCCCTTGTAATAGTGTGTTTTTAGTTTTTGCATCCAACTGACAGTATGGAAATGAAGTAGTGTTTGTTTTCTAAGGTCATTGTGGGTCTGGATGAAGAGGACCAGTCATGATGATTCAGCAGGAGAGGGATAGAAGGTCCAAGAGAACTAAAATATTCAAGCTTACTGTAAGTAACCCTAGTACCTCATAACATATTATATAAATAACATTATTTTAGTTCAGACAAATTTTATAAAATAGTTAGGTTTTTGCTTATGACAGTACATTTTATATTAGATTCAGGTATGAGCCAGATGCAGACTGTCAAAAAACAAGTTTTATTTCTAGTACAGGGGCAGGCAAGCGACAGGTCAAAGAAAGGCAGAGGTCAGTAAACCAGAGAGGGTGCAAAAGGTCCAGAATGGCAGGCAGTCTCAGGGTCAGGGCAGGCAGGGGTCAATAATCCGGAGTAGTGGGGCAAGGTACCGAATGGCAGGCTCAGGGTCAGGGCAGGCAGAACGGTCAAAACTGGGAAGGATTAGATAACAGGAGCAAGACAGACCGAACAAACACTGGTAGGTTTCACGAAACAAAACAAACTGGCAACAGACAGAGAATTTGTTGGTGTATGAATGTAGTATTATAATAAGTTCGTTGTACAAGGTATAATAAGTTTGTTGTACAGTGAAGAGAAGGGTAATAAAAAGGATATTTGTGAATTTTCAAAATTGTAGTTAAACCATGTTTAGTAACATGTTTTAGTGAGGGATTTGCAGAGTGTAGAATTCTTCCTAATGAGAAATATTTGTTACACACTTCATTAATTCATTGATGTGAATACACTATCAAATGACATTTCCTGAACCAAGATGGCCTCCCGGTCAGGTAACCTACCCTATAAAGGTGACTGCCGAGCACCCCAAGCAATCTTTGGTTCGGCAGACATCAGAGGACTCTCATCCAGTATGAGTTCATGACAAAAACATACTTTTGCCAGTTCTCTATTGATGTGTTTTGCCCTCCGCTGGGATGGTTTTTGGTGCCACAATAAATTGCATTCTTGTCCACCTCACTGTCTAGCTGGAACCAATTGGCTGTTAGCATCCAACAAGAAGTAGTCTTTTGTCTTGGTACACTACAACTCTACTCTAACCTGGTCTTACAAGCCACTTCATCAGTTTATTTCATTCACACTCACTTATGGATGTTACTGTGGACATTCTTAAATACAATGTTTGATTAGTGACAACCGTATTACCATTATTTTCACCCTCTTGCATGAATGGTAAGATGGAAGCACAATTTGTTTTTGCCCACATCATGGTGGTATGGTTCAGAGAACTGTAAAGATGGAGACTGTTGTAACATCATTATAATAATTAGGTGCCTACATATGACAGATATGCATGTCATGAACCTAATCAAGATTTGGATATTATAATTTTCCCTGGTGTCATGGTTTGTTGACTGTGTCAGCTATTGCGGTCATAAACACTGACTCATGGATAGCAGGGGTTCTCGCCCTTATTCATGTAGTTGATGGCTGTTATATATTACCTGATAAACCAACCTCCAGCAATCAGTTAACAAAGGCTTAAAGGTTTTGACACCATTTCATGTTGGCCAAGTTATTTAGCAAATTATTTTATCCAAATCAACAGAGACCAGGAAGTAAAAACCACATCCTAACAACTTGTTCTCAAGCACTGAACTCCAATAAATAAGCTATCAGTATGGACTACAACGTGTCCAGATCAGGAACTATGGGCTCTTGTACATCCAGAATTACGTTGCACCTTGTTTACACAGTTATGGACTAGTCTGCCATATAGGTTACAATTAATATTTTTTAAGTTCTTTGTTTTTTAACCACATATCTTCATATCTCGTATATCAGAGGTCAGTGGATATTGTTTTGTACCAGACTCTTTAGTGAAGCACATGTCCAATGCAAATACAATAAAGTTCGCTGGTTACCAAATGTACTGCAAATTATTGAGACAAATGTGAACTTGATACAATAACCAGAATGTGCAAGCACCGTAAATGTACTGTATTTCTAAAGAACAATGTAAACGAATGTAATAATAAACAAAATACATTAGGCCTATTGGTCAGGGATTCTTTTTACATGGAGGGGTCAGAGCCCACACTAACTTTAGGCACCAGCTGTCAGAGCAGCTCACAGATCACTGCATCTGTACATAGCCCATCTGTAAATAGCCCATCCAACTACCTCATCTCCATACCGTTATATACAGTATTTTTTTGCTCCTTCGCACCCCAGTATCCGTACTTGCACATTCATCTTCTGCACATCTATCACTCCAGTGTTTAATTGCTAAATTGTAATTATTTCGCCACTATGGCCTATTTACTGCCTTACCTCCCTTATCTTGCCTCATGTGCACACACTGTATATAGACTTTTTTTCTATTGTGTTATTTTCACGAATCCCGCCGAAGATGGTGCCTGTTTGGGCAGCGGCGGTCGTCGTCGCCGGCCTACTAGCTGCCACCGATCCCCTTTTCTGTTTCATTTCGTTGTATCTGATTTGTTGCACCTGTTTCGTGTTTAGGTTTGGTTGTGGGCTATTTAAACCCAGTAGGCCCGCCGGCTTTAGTGCGGGCTTGTCTTTCTGTTTTATGGTGTTTGATTATTCAAATCAAATTTATTTATATAGCCCTTCGTACATCAGCTGATATCTCAAAGTGCTGTACAGAAACCCAGCCTAAAACCCCAAACAGCAAGCAATGCAGGTATAGAAGCACGGTGGCTAGGAAAAACTCCCTAGAAAGGCCAAAACCTAGGAAGAAACCTAGAGAGGAACCAGGCTATGTGGGGTGGCCAAGTCCTCTTCTGGCTGTGCCGGGTGGAGATTATAACAGAACATGGCCAAGATATTCAAATGTTCATAAATGACCAGCTTGGTCAAATAATAATAAGGCAGAACAGTTGAAACTGGAGCAGCAGCATGGTCAGGTGGACTGGGGACAGCAAGGAGTCATCATGTCAGGTAGTCATGGGGCATGGTCCTAGGGCTCAGGTCCTCCGAGAGAGAGAAAGAAAGAGAGAAGGAGAGAATTAGAGAACGCACACTTAGATTCACACAGGACACCGAATAGGACCCTAGCCCCCTGAACTGACCCTAGCCCCCCGACACAAACTACTGCAGCATGAATACTGGAGGCTGAGACAGGAGGGGTCAGAAGACACTGTGACCCCATCCGAGGACACCCCCGGACAGGGCCAAATAGGAATAATATAACCCCACCCACTTTGCCAAAGCACAGCCCCCACACCACTAGAGGGATATCTTCAACCACCAACTTACCATCCAGAGACAAGACTGAGTATAGCCAACAAAGATCTCCGCCATGGCACAACCCAAGGGTGGGTGCCAACCCAGACAGCATGACCACATCAGTGAATCAACCCACTCAGGTGACGCACCCCCTCCAGGGAAGGCATGAGAGAGCCCCAGTAAGCCAGTGACTCAGCCGCTGTAATAGGGTTAGAGGCAGAGAATCCCAGTGTAAGGAGGGGAACCGGCCAGGCAGAGACAGCAAGGGCGGTTCGTTGCTCCAGAGCCTTTCCGTTCACCTTCCCACTCCTGGGCCAGACTACACTCAATCATATGACCCACTGAAGAGATTATTCTTGTGGTTTCTTTTTTCCGATCAGTTTCGTCCTGTTTGTTTGGACTGGGACTTTACGCGCCCTTGTGTGTGTGTGTGTGTGTGTGGCGTGACCGTCTCTCTGTTTTTTTTTGGAATATTAAAGATCCACATCTACCCTGCTCTCTGCGCTTGACTCCTGCACTCACTACTTATTGAAGCCGTGACAAATATTGACAGTATGTTTGTTTATTCCATGTGTAACTCTGTTTGTCGCACTGCTTTGCTTTATCTTGGCCAGGTTGCAGTTGTAAATGAGAACTTGTTCTCAACTAGCCTACCTAATAAAGGTGAAATAAAATTTAAAAAAGAGCATAACTTTCAGATTCACCTGGGGTGCATTCAGTATGATATAATGGTGTGCAACGTTGAATTCAACAGAAATGGTACTGTACTGAACGACCAGTTGAATTTTTTTATTTTTTATTTTAATTTTTTTATTTCACCTTTATTTAACCAGGTAGGCAAGTTGAGAACAAGTTCTCATTTACAATTGCGACCTGGCCAAGATAAAGCAAAGCAGTTCGACACATTCAACGACACAGAGTTACACATGGAGCAAAACAAACATACAGTCAATAATACAGTATAAACAAGTCTATATACGATGTGAGCAAATGAGGTGAGATAAGGGAGGTAAAGGCAAAAAAAGGCCATGGTGGCAAAGTAAATACAATATAGCAAGTAAAACACTGGAATGGTAGATTTGCAATGGAAGAATGTGCAAAGTAGAAATAAAAATAATGGGGTGCAAAGGAGCAAAATAAATAAATAAATTAAATACAGCAGGGAAAGAGGTAGTTGTTTGGGGTAAAATACAGGTGAGCTATGTACAGGTGCAGTAATCTGTGAGCTGCTCTTACAGTTGGGGCTTAAAGCTAGTGAGGGAGATAAGTGTTTCCAGTTTCAGTGCTTTTTGTAGTTCGTTCCAGTCATTGGCAGCAGAGAACTGGAAGGAGAGGCAGCCAAAGAAAGAATTGGTTTTGGGGGTGACTAGAGAGATATACCTGCTGGAGCGTGTGCTACAGGTGGGAGATGCTATGGTGACCAGCGAGCTGAGATAAGGGGGACTTTACCTAGCAGGGTCTTGTAGATGACATGGAGCCAGTGGGTTTGGCGACGAGTATGAGCGAGGGCCAGCCAACGAGAGCGTACAGGTCGCAATGGTGGGTAGTATATGGGGCTTTGGTGACAAAACGGATTGCACTGTGATAGACTGCATCCAATTTGTTGTAGGGTTTTGGAGGCTATTTTGTAAATGACATCGCCAAAGTCGAGGATTGGTAGGATGGTCAGTTTTACAAGGGTATGCTTGGCAGCATGAGTGAAGGATGCTTTGTTGCGAAATAGGAAGCCAATTCTAGATTTAACTTTGGATTGGAAATATTTGATATGGGTCTGGAAGGAGAGTTTACAGTCTAACCAGACACCTAAGTATTTGTAGTTGTCCACGTATTCTAAATCAGAGCCGTCCAGAGTAGTGATGTTGGACAGGCGGGTAGGTGCGGGTAGCGATCGGTTGAAGAGCATGCATTTAGTTTTACTTGTATTTAAGAGCAATTGGAGGCCACAGAAGGAGAGTTGTATGGCATTGAAGCTTGCCTGGAGGGTTGTTAACACAGTGTCCAAAGAAGGGCCAGAAGTATACAGAATGGTGTCGTCTGCGTAGAGGTGGGTCAGAGACTCACCAGCAGCAAGAGCGACCTCATTGATGTATACAGAGAAGAGAGTCGGTCCAAGAATTGAACCCTGTGGCACCCCCATAGAGACTGCCAGAGGTCCGGACAGCAGACCCTCCGATTTGACACACTGAACTCTATCAGAGAAGTAGTTGGTGAACCAGGCGAGGCAATCATTTGAGAAACCAAGGCTGTCGAGTCTGCCGATGAGGATGTGGTGATTGACAGAGTCGAAAGCCTTGGCCAGATCAATGAACACGGCTGCACAGTAATGTTTCTTATCGATGGTGGTTAAGATATCGTTTAGGACCTTGAGTGTGGCTGAGGTGCACCCATGACCAGCTCTGAAACCAGATTGCATAGCAGAGAAGGTATGGTGAGATTCGAAATGGTCGGTAATCTGTTTGTTGACTTGGTCGAAGACCTTAGAAAGGCATGGTAGGATAGATATAGGTCTGTAGCAGTTTGGGTCAAAGTGTCCCCCCCTTTGAAGAGGTGGATGACCGCAGCTGCTTTCCAATCTTTGGGGATCTCAGACGACACGAAAGAGAGGTTGAATAGGCTAGTAATAGGGGTGGCAACAATTTCGGCAGATAATTTTAGAAAGAAAGGGTCCAGATTGTCTAGCCCGGCTGATTTGTAGGGGTCCAGATTTTGCAGCTCTTTCAGAACATCAGCTGACTGGATGGGAGAAGGAGAAATGGGGAAGGCTTGGGCGAGTTGCTGTGGGGGATGCAGTGCTGTTGACCGGGGTAGGGGTAGCCAGGTGGAAAGCATGGCCAGCCGTAGAAAAATGCTTATTGAAATTCTCAATTATGGTGGATTTATCAGTGGTGACAGTGTTTCCTATCTTCAGTGCAGTGGGCAGTGGAAAAATGTTTTGTATATGGTGGCCCAGAGTGTGAGTACTGTGTAGTGCGCTGAGTTTTGTGATTTCAAAAATGGTCACACCCATATTGGTCAGGCCACACCCACCAAACTGGAGCAAACAGACCTCAAAGGCTGAACGCTGCGCACCGTTTGGGGAAACATGTCTTTCAGTGCCAACCGTCAGAAAATGTAGCAAACATTGAATCAATTTGAAAGCACCCCTGGTTACCTGGTCAGCAGAGAGGGAGGAGAGACAGACACCTCTCTAAACTCATCTCTCTTTCCCCTGTCTCCCCTCTTTCCCCTGTCTCCCCTTTCCAAACCATCCTGAGGAGGGAAGAGGACACCGAACTGGGTAGGTGTGCCATCATTTCAACATGACATGATTTTGCACTGTGCTTTTCTTTAAAGACGTACTTAATCACATATGATTAACAACATTTAGTAACTGTTTCATATGGTAACTGTTTGAAATTAGTTAAATGCTGCTCTTTGCTTAATATTGTGTATTTAAATGAAGTTGAGACTGACCTCAGGTCAAACAATAAACGTAACATTTGCATTTTACAGTTATACGGAACGTGAAATCTCATAGTTAGGGGTTTTGTCATTTCATTATACTACATTTAGAAAGCGTAGAAGTCATTTCAAGCCTTATTCATACAGTTTTCTTGAATAAGAAATATGTCAAAATATTTTCATATTTCTCTCATTTGTGCTGTGAACTTGTGTCCTCAAGTGACTACACCTCAGTAATTTTTTTTTTAAATCAGAAATGTGAGATTTTAACCTTTCTGTTTGTAAACAATGTAAATGTAAACAAATAGTGTATAGCCTTAATACATGGTTACAAATATAATGTTTCTATCATGGATGGTCAGTCAGTGCATCCGTAGCTCTGTCTATGAATTTGAGATGGGTTGCATTTCTTCAGGCCCATCCCTCAGCTATTAACAAACAGGTGGGAGGGAAATTTAGTTTAATTTAATGATTTTTAGCTTTAAATTACATAATCTCTTCACGGTGGCCACGATGCAGCCTGTATTTCTGCACCTGCTACTGGGTAAGAGATCAGATGGGAAGAATATTCCTCTCTTGGTATTATAAACCAACCGACTTATCTAGTTGACCATGTATTCAAAGTAGGTGGGTAGTGGTGCAGAAACTGTCAACATCCAGATACGTACAATGACTGTCATTTCAACCATAGCTTAATGGAGCCTTTTCAAAGAATATTCATGACACAGTATACTATCTAATAGTGAAATGCAATTCTGTGCCTCTCATTGACAATATAGTGTATGGGCCTCAATGTCCTCAGCATTGATCATATGTTGTAATGTTGTTTTTAAGAGGAATATGATAGCAAAGGGAGGGGATATTCCTGTTAGCTTTTGAAACTTTCAGGAATTTTCATAACATACACATGCAATCTGCTCTTAAAACAGGGCTACCTGCTTGTGTGGACAATGTAATATGATTTGTAAGTAATTTTTTAAAGTAAATAACAAAGTCCCAATGTTTATATTGTCACAATCTACAGTATATAAAAAAACAGCGATAGACCATCCTTTTAGTAACATCTTTCTGATGTGACCATTGACCCCACAGCAGCCAGGTTCTCACCAGTGATGGGGACTGAGGTGTCAGTACTGGAGGGACTGTGACCCTTAAGTCCAGCTATCCCATTGCAGAGAATGTCATTCTTGGTACAACCTGGGCTAAAAACTGTTATAATACACAGAGTGGATGGATCTGTTCTGACTATATAGCTTGGAAGAATACAAACGTGATCACCTACAGTAAAGACTACAAATACAGTCTTACAGGTAACTGTAGTGCAGGAATTCACCTCACCATTTCAAACCTTGACCCTGCAGACAGCAGTAGCTACTGTCCCTGGACACAACATTTACTACATTGAACAATACAGCCTGAAGGTTATAATATACAGCCTGATAATGTAATAAAATGACAATGTAATAGCTGCTGACAATGTCATAACTTTTGCATTTGTAATAAATGTAATAAATACGCTGATCGCACAACGTACATAATGTGATAATTATTGTGTTGATTATTACATTATGAAGTGGGTATTTATTTTTCCATGAATTGTGTAATAACTTTAACCAATATAATATTCACTCTCTTTTTTTTATTTCAAGCATATCAAAGTGTTATGCTTCAGTAATAGCTGACTACACACCAAACCACATTCCTGAACCATACTGTAGCTCTAAACTGGACTTTAGCAGTAATATCAAGACTTTCAAATGACACAATTGAGCCCCCCAATTAGAGGTCGACCGATTATGATTTCTCAACGCCTATACCGATTATTGGAGGACCAAAAAAGCCGATACCGATTAATCGGACAATTACAACAATACTGAATGAACACTTATTTTAACTTAATATAATACATCAATAAAATCAATTTAGCCTAAAGTAAATAATGAAATGTTCAATTTGGTTTAAATAATGCAAAAACAAAGTGTTTGGAGAAGACAGTAAAAGTGCAATATGTGCTATGTAAGAAAGCTAACGTTTCAGTTCCTTGATCAGAACATGAGAACATATGAAAGCTGGTGGTTCCTTTTAACCTGAGTCTTCAATATTCCCAGGTAAGACGTTTTAGGTTGGAGTTATTATAGGAATTATAGGACTATTTCCCTCTACCATTTGTATTTCATTAACCTTTGACTATTGGATGTTCTTAAAGGCACTTTAGTATTGCCAGTGTAACAGTATAGCTTCCATCCCTCTCCTAGCTCCTTCCTGGGCTCGAAACAGCAACACAACGACAACAGCCACCATCGAAGCAGCGTTACCCATGCAGAGCAAGGGGAACAACTACTAGAAGGCTCAGAGCGAGTGACGTTTGAAACGCTATTAGCGTGCGCTAAATAGCTAGCCATTTCACTGCGGTTGCACCAGCCTCATCTCGGGAGTTGATAGGCTTGAAGTCATGAACAGAGCAATGCTTGACGCACAACGAAGAGCTGCTGGCAAAACGCCCGAAAGTGCTGTTTGAATGAATGTTTACGTGCCTGCTTGTATGCTCTGTCAGATTATATGCAACGCAGGACACGCTAGATAATATCTAGTAATATCATCAACCATGTGTTGTTAACTAGTGATTATGATTGATTGTTTTTTATAAGTTTAATGCTAGCTAACAACTTAACGTGGCTTACTGAATTTGCGTAACAGGCAGTCTCTTTGTGGAGTGCAACGAGAGAGAGGCAAGTCGTTATTGTGTTGGAAGATTGGATCCCTTGAGCTGACAAGGTGAAAATCTGTCGTTCTGCCCCTGAACAAGGCAGTTAACCCACCGTTCCTAGGCCGTCATTGAAATTAAGAATGTATCTATCTATTTCCTCTATAATTTGGGTTAAATCTGTATACCTAGAGTTTGTTTTAGCTTCTCCTAATTTATTCGTCATATTTTAAATAAATAAACCTGTTAAATGCTATTGAATATGTACTGCTATGCGTAACACCCGTGGCTCCGTCAAGTAGGATTTGCAATGGCGAATGAACCTCTTTTACGCCAGAGTTTACGACAAAGGCTGGTCTTCAAACGTATAACCATTACATATTGCCGTTTACCTCAGCTCATTGGCTAACTTCCAAGCTAGATTTCAAGATGATCAGTGGTCATTGGGCCAAAATACAGTCAATCAACGATAGACCGGTCCTACCATTGGTGCGCAATGATGTCATTGATTGGTGTCTTCAAATCGTTTTGTTTCGGTCAATTCGTCCCGGGAAAAGAACCATCAAGTATGGTTGTGTTAGTAACAAGGAGGATTGCAATGAAACCAACCATGACTGGACAAACGTTTGATTAGTGTGTGTAATTACCACGAACGCATCGTCCGAAGTTGAATGAGACGGAAATCATGAAGCGAGCGGTTTACAAATGTTTCGTGTTAGGCTATAACAATTGATTTTATCAAACAAAACGAACATTCACTGAACATTCACTGGCATTGCCACCAGAGGAAGATCTTCAATGGTAAGCCATTTATTTTATTGTTATTTCTGACTTTGATGACACTAATGCTTGGGTGGAAAATGCTAGTAATACTTGTGTGTTCGTGGCGCCATCCTCAGAAAATAGCACGTTTGCTTTCGTAGTAATGGCTTTTTGAAATCTGACACAGCGGCTGGATTAATAAGATGTTCATCTTTTAAATGATGTAAGATACATGTATTTACAAGAATGTTTACTATAACAAATGGTGTATTTAGAATGTTAGCACTCTGCAGTTTCACCGGATGTTGGCCTGGTGGGACGTTAGCGTCTCACCGACCCTAGAGAGGTTAAAT